>NW_017731775.1:1349152-1368073 GCF_001890085.2 Hipposideros armiger
CCTCTTGTGATCAAATTAAAGTTCTTCAAGCCTTAAGACATGTACCTCTACCTCCAAGTGAAAACCAGGGACTACCTGAATCCCACCCTTTGCCAGCAGAACTTACAGGAAGGATTTTGAGGACTTAAGAAGTACCTGTATTCTGTGGTGCCTACTCCCTGTGGCACTACTTTGGGTGTTGCCTGCCCACCTGAACCCTACAGCCAGCTGAGGGCAGCCAATAAATCACAAGTAGGTCAAACATCCTTATTGGCTAGTTCTTAGGGTAAGCCAGACTCGGGCCCTGCTGTGGGACAGCAAGCTTCTGGTATATTTATTGATATTAAGCAAATTTACTAGTAAGGACAGATGGCTAAATCAGACAGTCTTAGGTTTAAAATCATCAAACTGCAAAGAACCAGGAAGCCTTGTTTTTTTATGGACAGAATTATTTGCAATAAATAACAGCGCCATTTATTGAATACGTGCAATAAATGGCACAGGAGGTAGATAGGTTCTCCCACAGATGAGGAAACCCAAACACGGTATTTCAATCATACGCCCAGGTTCACACTCAGGTAGGAAACTGTAAGGCCTCCATTCCACTCGGGGTTTCCAAGATGGCAAAGAAATTGGGTGGGTTTGGGGTAACACACACACACACACACACACACAAATTGGAGACATGACCACAGGACCACCCCGACTGTACAGCATCTAGAAGACACCACGGTCGGCCAATATAACGCACGCAGGACAGTGGGAAGTGACGCTTGCACCCTTCCCCCAAGGCAAAGGAAGGGCAACCCCTGAATTCTTAAAATAACTCTCGCTTCCTCTAGTCTAGGGCCTAGGGGCATCAGACTGCTGCTCTGCAAGCCGAGAGGCGCCTGGCTCAGCGGGAGGGTGCGCACTAGCCTCCGCCCGCACCCCCTCGACGTCACGCTGCTGCCGGGGCTCCGGAGGAGGGCAACTGTCCGCGGGTCTGGGAGAGGGCCAGAGCCGAGCCCCACCCCTCGCCTCTGGGGACCCAGGGCCCCGCGGGAAGCCCAGATTGTGCAACCCGAGGAGTCCCCACCAGGGTCCTGGCCAGAATCCCTGCCGCGCCCACACTGCGTGGAGAGGGGCTTCCCCGTGACGCTCTGGGAGTGGCCGAGTGGGGGCAGCTTGCGGCCCTCGGGTCCTTGCCAGGGGGCCGCGAGGTGCGCCCGCCCGCGCGCCCGCCCCTCCCACCACGCCCCTGCGCGGCTCCCAGGAGACACCTGTTGAGCTGCCCGCCCCCGCGTCCTCGCCCCTCCTGGCCGGGTCGCCCACAGGCTGAAGGCGTCTGGGCGCCCTCACCGCCCAGCCGGGCGCCAGGACGGCCGGGAAGCGGCGCGTGTCCCCTGCTCCCGCGGTCCGCGCCGACCCCCCAGCCCCTCGTCCAGGGCCTGCCTCGCGCCCGAAACTCCGGCCGGCGGCACAGCGGCAGCCCCCGCCGGGTCTGCCCTGGCGCCCGCGCCCACCCCCGGGTTGGTGCCTGAGGCTCACCAGCTTGCGGTGAAAGTAGCGGGGCGAAGGGGTCGGCGGCGGCGGCGCTCCACGGTGACTTGAGTTCAGAGCCCGGGGCGCGACGGGGCGGCCCAGCGGGGCTCGCGTCGAGAGGGGCTGCGGGCTGGGAACCGAGGACCAGCGACGCGGGTTTGCGGGCTGGGGGCCAGGCCCGGAGTTGCGCGCACGCCCCGCCTGCGGCGAGCTGGAGGCTGCAGCGCGTCGGTCCCGGAGGCGCCACGGCCCGGAGCGAGCGGCGGGCGGCCGGGCGCGGCGGGAGAGGAACTGGCTGTAGCTGGGCTCCGCCGAGAGGTCCCAGCTACTTCCTGGTACTCGGATTTGCATACTGCGCCCTGGGGGCGGGGAAGTGACCGTTTGGACCCTGCCCAAGGTTTGGATCTTTCATGTGGCCCACGCGCAGATCTTTGAAGGCAAAGAAACCTGGTGTCCCCAGTGAGTGGAGCCGCCGTGGGCCCAACATTCTGCTGTAGGGACGACAGAAGGATCTTCCAGGGAGACTCTCTGGAGTCTTGGTATAGACGAAACATCTCGCGTCTCCTTTCTTTCTCTTCCAACCTAGTCCCCAAGGTGTTAGGAAGTGGGTGTGTCCCTGGCAACAAAAAGGGCATGCTCTGATCCTCCAACATTTGGAGTTCTTTTAGAGGGATGGTGAGATGTGTTGAGTCGGTTCTTCACTGAGTTCTTAATGAGTACAGTGTAAGCTCCTTAAGGGTGTACACGGGGGTGTTCAGAGTATTTGTGGGAGGTAGGTGACTCCGGAGTTAAATGGCCTGGCAATTACTCAGTTCCTCAAAACTTAGATCTCCTCCCGGGGAAAATGCATTCCTACCTCACAGGGTTACTGGGAGGATGGGCTCACACTGTGTCTAGCACACATTAATGGTTATTACTCTTTTATTCCTATTATCTCCACATCTTGGCATGTAACACTGTGTTTGACACATGGCAGGTGCCAAATACAGTGTTTGTTGAAAGAATGGCTGCATCTTCAAGTTCATGTTCCAAGTCAGTAAATGCCACTTACAAATCCAAGATATAATATTAGTCTCAGTCACCGTGGATGCGCACTTGTTCTAAGCAAGATTCGGCTCACTGGGATCCCAGCATTTGCACTACACTGTAGAATTTATGAGGAAATAAACAGCACCCTGTAGAAGATATGGTCTTTGTGTTAATAATAGCAAACATTTACATAGGGTCTCCTAGGTGCCAGATACAGCGCTAAGCATTTAAGACCAATTACCTTTTATTAACAATGTTCTTAAGAGGCGGGACCCACCTGAGGAGGCTACAGCCACAGTCCAGTTGGCGAGGTCAGCCACCTTGTAACAAAATCCCATAAATCAGTCATTTGTTACCAGTAAGAGAATAGAAATGTTTGCAAACTACTGCCTTAAATGAAAAAAAAGTAAAATAAAAAAGCAGGGTAGTTTATACCTATGATGTTCATTGATATGTAGTGGTTAATTTCCTGCTGAAGAGGAGGGAGAGGGTTGCATGTTGGAAGGTGTTGAATGTGTGAGTGAAATCTGTCACGGATCCTACGGAGTAATTCCATGCCTGAGGGCCCATTTCCTGGACTTTTCATCAGGATGACCTCTTCAGTATATTGGCCCTAAATTAAATATGTACTATTACCAATGAGTCCTTAAGATCCTGGCTAAAGGCATATGGCAATAAAGAATGGGACACAAAATATTTGGTGTTGTTTAGTCTATCTGGAATGACCTGTGGTTTTTGGTAAAATGTCTGCTGGAGTAAGGAACAAAGCATTGTCAGGCAGAGTCAGGCTTGCACTCATCTCCCACCATTTCTGAGTCTTCACAAAAGCATTCTAAGTTCATCACTTGATTCATCTAGAACTCTTACAGTGGGCAACATTCATTTTAAACCAGATACCAGGACCCTAGTATTTGCCATGCCCCCAGTTCTAATTCTAGGGGTGCCAAATCTGTCTTCTATTGTAGCTGCTCTGAAGGTATCTAGGACCGCATATACTTAGCTTTCATTTTGACATAATATCGGACTTAGAAAAAAGTTCCAAAAATAGCAGAGACACCAGATATCCTTCAGCCAGATTATCTAACTGTTAACATTTAACCACATTTGTGTTCTGTCTATCTATAAACTTGTTTGACAGTAACTTCCAGAAATGATACCCCTTTACTCCTAAATACTTCAGTGTATGTTTCCTAAAAACAGAGACATTCTCTTATCATGAAACTAACTTTCATACAACACTATTAATTAACCTACAGACCATATTCAAATATTAGCAATTGTTCCAAATACATACTTTATAGCAAAAGAAAGTTCCAGGTCATGCTTTGCATTTACTTCTAATGTTTCCTTAGTCTCCCCTTAATTTAGAAGAGTTCCTCAGTCTTTTTTGTGCTTCACAGTATTGACGTGTTTTTTTTTAAGTACAGATGAGTTATTTTGTAGAATTCCCTCAGCTGGGGTTTATGTGATATTTCCTCATAATTAGATTCAGGCTATGCATTTTTGGCAGGAGTGTCACTAAAGTGAAGTGCATTAAGACTATGGCAGCTTGAATGAAGGCAGAGGGGCAAGGGGTCATGTGGTGCCCAAGGCATCATGTTGGAAGGTGGTCTTTGGGGGAAGTAAGTCAGTGCACTCTGGAGGCAGGAGCTGGAGCCTGAGGGCGCTTCAGAAAGAGACACCTCCCTCACCAGGGCAAACTTGGCCTGTTGCTCTGGGAGTCCAGGGGTGACTCCTGCAGACACTGATCTTGAAAGTTGTCTGTATAGCTTAATTCCTTCTGGAAGATGCAGCACTACTAATCACCTCCAAGGGTGGGAAGACGCTATCAACCCCACTTTCAAAAACTGGGCAGGCGTCCTTCTCAAGTGGGCTAGGCTGCAGACACAGAGGCAGATGAGGTGTGGACCAGGGAATATTCAACTGCAGCTCTTCCACACTCTCATGGTATGTTTTTTTTACTCCATCTTTTTTTTTTAAGATTTTTATCGGGGAATTGGGAGAGAGGAACAGCGTTGGGGAGTCAGGGAAGGGGAACAGACAAGTTGCTGTCTTTTTGTTCTTTAGTCTAGTTGTGGAGGACTTTGCTTCACTGGCCCATGTTGGTATTATCATTGTGCTCTTCCCGGCTGAGGCAGATCAGTCACTGGACCCTGGACGGCTGCTCATAGAGGCTCTTGGCAGCTCACGCCAGCTGCCAGCCACTCATGCTGGCTGTTAGCCACACACGGTAGCTTATGGCAGCCCACTGCAGCCCATGCCATCACCAGCGACTCACGGCAGCCCAGCTCCCGGTCAAGCTGTTGTTCACCATCTTAGCTGTAGAGGGCGCAGCGTCACAGCCCTAATGAGGGATCCGAACCGGGGCCCTGCTGCTCAGAGCTGGCATCCCAAGCCAACTCTTAACCAACGCGCCACTTGGCCTGCCCTATTCCGTCTTCTTTTAAGCTGTCCTACTCCTCACCTTCCAGAAAGCAAAGGCCACCTGAGGTGTTCAGGTAGCACGTGGCTGTGAGTGTGTCCCGGAGAAGGGCTGGCCCAGTGGACAGGATTCTGGTCCTGGAGCTGTGGGTGGAGCCCTCTGGCCGGGCTCACCTGCTTCTTCCAGCTTAGGGCCTGGGGTCTGACCTTAGCAGAGGTTCTTCCCCTTCTTAGAGACAGGGCTGTCCCCTTTCTACCAATTCCCCCTCCATCTCTTCTCTATTGCACATGCCAGAGGCTCATTTCTGCTCTCACAGTGGGCTCCTCCAGTCCCCTGCCTGGAAACCTCACACAGGGCGCCACCACCCAGGACCTCCATGGCTAAAAGAGTTGCATGTACATATGTGTGTGTGTGGGTAAAGTGGTAAGGATTAAAAAAATCAAACCTCTGTTGCCAGCCAAAAGGAGTGGCTTTAGCACAAATGGTTATAGATACCAGGGAATTAATAAATAAAAAAGGAAAAGCATAAAAACCCTCAGGGTACAGAAAAATGTTACTAATTTTCATAAAATACTGTTTATGCACAAATTACCACAAAACAGAATTTCTCAAAATGTTTATCAAAAATTAATAGCTGTTACATGGAAAAAGTTTTCACGGTCAAATTGGTTTGGGGACTTTCAGTTGAAGCTAGTCTCAGAGGCTCCATGTAGCACAGTGATATCACCATGGATCTCCAGGAAGATACTAAAATGTCTGTGTGTCCAAACTCATGGGCCCCGGTGATGAGTGTGTAGAGAGATGCGCTTGGGACCAGCTATCAAAGAGAACACACAGCTGCTCATGTTACTGGAGACCTCCTGCTGCTGCACGATGCTAGCCAGGCATCATGGCAGAGGCTCCTGGGACTGTGCTGCTGCCTTGGCCACTTGGTCATAGACATGACAGCAAAATAGTTAAAATCATGAGCATGAAAGTGATGCACATAGATGTCTGCACTGCCTTCCCAGTATGAAAACAAACCCAGCTACTTTCCCAAAGCTTTATGTCACTGTGTTGACAGAATTGTCCATCATAACCTTTCAGGGTGAACAGTCAGAGGCCCTGTCAGTTCTGGCTAACGCCATCACCTCTCATTTGTCTACTGACTCTTTCGGTCAGCCCATGTTTTCATTCACCAAATACCTCCTATGGGCCAGAAACAAGAGGGCATGCTAAATTCAATTCCAAAACAGCACTTTGGTAACACTTGGAGGTGAAGACATAGTCAGATGAGGATGTTTATGTAAAGCTGATAGTGATTTTATATTCTGGTAGCATTCTTTATCTGCATTGACCAATGTTGTATCATTTTTATGTATGTATGTGTGTATGTATGTATGTATATGTTTAGTTTGGTGACCATCTTAGATGTTGTTTCTCAGCCTACACTGCCTTTTTAAGAATTTAGCCTCACACGCTACTTCTGTGTTTTGCCCTGGTAGGAGGCATCGACTGAATCCCTTTAGTTCTCTGTAGAGCCAGCCTGATAACATTATTTGGTTATTACCACTTCTTGTACATACATGGCCACCATTGCTATAAGATGAGAAGTATTTGAAGAGGAATGTATGGATTCTAATTATATGTGAAGAAGTGTTGGCATGCTTCAGTATGAACCTCATTTGCCTGTCTTCACAGAGCATGTCAGACTAACAAGCTAATGACATCTTGTGCCCAGTCGAAGTGTTAGGGGAGACCTCAATGGCTTCATGGTTGTCATTTATCATTCTTACCTCCACCTCCAGAAAAGTTCAAAAAATGCAGAGTATTCTTACAGGTCACTCAGTAAAATCTCAACCACCCTTTAAAGGTAGAGTTCATTCCAGGGTGGGTGTATGGCTTTCTTGACTCTGGGTGTATCTTTCTGTTAATCTAAATAGTTTATGTGTGTCTGTTCCTCGGAAGTCCTGTTTATTTTGATTAGTTATTGTTAAGCTCTGAGAATACTGCTATCCTAAAAATACAACTGCCTATGAGATATAATATTTGGTTTACTTAGGGATTCCTCAGCTCTGACTATATGTAGGATTCAAAATTACAAGAGGAAAAAGCCACATTAATAAAGTTAGAATTTAAGACTGTATATATTTATTTACCTCACTACCCAACGGGAGAGTTCTGACTGAACTAATAAGATTTTGAAACTGAATTGCTCATTTAATGACCCAAGAATATTAGAAGAGCCTCTTCTATGATTACTGGGTAAACTATACTCAATTTGACTCAGTTTGGCCATCTATAGAGTAAGTCACATCTAGCTCACACAAGTACTGTGAAGGCAGTAAAATGACCCAGTTGTCCTAACCTATGCATAAAGTAGTGATGGCATGAGGTGGGAGAAGAGGTGGATGGAGGAACAGAAGGCCAACTAATGTTTTGAGGACACAGGATATTTTTATGCGCTTTAGGCCACCCTGTCAGATAGTTTTATGTCTTTGTTTTCACATTTCCCTCTTTCCCTCCATCTTCATGTGGCCACTTCTTATCTGTCTTTCAAGAACCAGTTCAAATTCCACCTTAAAGAAGCCTTCTCACGCCCTTGAAATCCTATGGAAAGTTGCCTCTAGTTCCTATTGATGCTTGTCACTTTATACCTTTATTCTAATATTGTTATTTATCAACATAGAGCTCCTACACCAGATGGTGAATTTCTGAAGGTGGAACCAGGTCTGCTCCTTTTGTTTTGTTTTTGTTGTTGTTACTCTAAGTACTAAGCACAGTGCACATAAGCAGCAAGTACTGAGTGAGTAGACTGAGTCTGCCAAACAAAGAGTTAGTATGGTATAAGAGGCTACTACTACTGTGCTGGAACCCGGAAAAGCAGCATTTTGCCTTGCTTCATGGGGTAAACCTACTATTAGTCATTGCTGTGGGTCGAATTGTGTCCTTCCAAAAGATATTGAAGTCCTAATCTCCAGTACCTGTGGGTGTGACCCTATGTGGAAACAGAATCTCTGCAGATGATCCAGTTAAGAGAGTTCATGTAGTGTGGACCCCCCATTCAATATGACCCTGTCCTTATAAAAAAATGAAAATTTGGACACAGATAGACATGCCTGCACACAGGGAGAATGCTGTATAAAGATGAAGGCAGAGATCAGAGCGATGCATCTACAAGCCAAGGAGTGCCAAATATTGCTAGGAAACCACCAGTAGCTAGGAGAGAGGAAGGGAACAGATTCTTCCTCACAGCCTCAGAAGGAACCAATCCTACCAATACTTTGATCTTGGACTTCTGGCCTCCAGAACTAGGAGACAATAAATTTCTGTTGTTTAAGCCACCAGTTTGCGGTACTTTGTTACGGCGGCCCTAGGTAAATATATATTTTTTGCTACATGGTAATTATATCCTACCTCTTACTGTGTTCTTTGTGTTTTTTGGAGGGTGGTTGGGGCCACACAGATGGATTCTCTTTAAGCCTTTGGAATGCTTGAGCTGGAAAGAAACAAGAAGTAAGATGGCAGTTGTGATAATATTGTGGTAAAAGAAATATAACAATATTTTAAAACTTATTTTAGAATGCATTATTTCATTTAGTCTTACAAGAAGTCTTTGAGGTACAGAGGGTAGACGTGATTTCCACCCCTGCTTTTCAATAATGTACTGAGTGCTAGGCCTTGTTGAGGGTACATTACATAGATTATGCCATTTAGCCCTGAAAACCCCACTGACATGGCTACTCTGACCCTTATTCTACAGATGATAAAAGTGTGATAAAGAGGAACTAAAAGACTTGCTCAAGGTCACATAACTAGTGAGAGGCGAGCTGGAATTCAACTCAGGTCTTCTGAGGCAGAACAGGGTGCATCCCACTGGTCTCCCCGCCATTGTTTGAGGATGACCTACCTCATGGGTCCATCCTCTGCCTCATATGCAGATGGCATATGGCCACATCGCAAGTCGGTGTCCCACTGGCAGGTCCAGGAGAACCCGGAGCTTCTTTAAGTCGAGGACAGTGTTTTATTCACCTGTGTATTCCTGTGCTCAGCCCGGTGCCAGACACAGGAAGGTGCTTAATGAGTGTTTGTTAGATGAATTCATTTTTCAGTGTATTAAAATTAATTTTATAAACAAATAATTTTATGCTTTCATGTATGAATAAAACCTAAATTCTCTGGGACGTCAGCTGGCAATAAAAACAACCATTCTCTGATAGAAAGAACATTATATAGGAATGATAAAATCTCAGTTTCAGCCCTACCCCCACCATTTATTAGCTCTGAAACCTTGGTTTCCTCTTTTTTAAACTTAGAGGTTGATCTGCATGACACCCATAGTAACTTCCAGGTTTCAGATGCTATGCTTCTGACATTAAGACTGACTGAACACTTTCATTACCAGTTCAGGGTGTTTTATCTAAGAAAATAATTCATTGTGACCTGGAGCAATTATTTGAACAGTATAAAGCAACAATTTTGCTTAGGCCAGTCAGAAGCAGCTTTTCGTTTCAACAAGGAAAATCATTTGAGGGGCATCTGTGTACAAAAGAATTGGTAAGAAGATTGTTAGTATTAAGGAGCTTAAACCTTCACCAACTATTATGGACTTTTATAAACCAGTCCAACTAGATGCTTCTGTTAAATGGAAAGAAAGAAAACCTTACAGTGATTAGAACCCAACACTAAATCTTCTAAAGTTCTTTTACTCGCAAGCATTTTGAGATCTGAACCTGAAAGCTTAGAATTCTGCAGAAGTACATAGCTGAATAAGGCATCTTCCTGATACAGTGCAAATAGTCGGGAGAGATCATTTGTCAATTTTTACTTATTCTTCTGGCAGGACCTGGTTTAACCCTAAGAGAAAGAGGCCCCAAAGAAATGGGCTCAGGAAATGACTGGGAATTAATAAAGCTATAATAATCAAATACCTCAGACTAAAGACGGATTGAGAAAATAAAATCCAATTTTAAGACAATTTCTTAAATGAAGTTGAAGAGGCCATACTTGTGTGTGTGTGTGTGTGTGTGTACAAAATACACACACACATATGTATATGTATGGCCTGTTTTATGGCATACGTGTGACATAAATCTGGAAACAGGAATAAGAAATACCGCCTCCACCCCCACCCCCACCCCCCAAGGCTCTATTGGAAGCAGCTGCAGGATTCAGGCTGGATTTGCTTAGCATCCAAGACGATCATTGGCAGAACTCTTCTGTCAAGAAGTAGGGAAATTCAAAGATGTGATGAGCTTTTTGAAAACGGGATTCTGTTTCCATTTTTTCCATGAATTTATATATCTTGTGTACCTTGCACCGCACTAATCAAGAAGCAGTGGCCTAGCTAACATATATGATGTTGACTTGGTTGATAAAATAGCTACAGAGTTAATGATAAAGTACAAATGAAAGCTATAACTATTCTTGACCCTTTCTGTACTTGATTGTTTCACATTTGCCACACAAAACCTCTTAGATGTCATCTATTTTTAATATATGCATCAAATGTCTAAAACTATGATCTATTTTGGGGAATACTGCCATTCTTCTTATAGATTTCTTTAAGACTTCTTATATATTCCTCATATATGGATGAAGTCATCTCTGTATGGTAATGGCACTATCTATTTTCTCTCCCCAATGAAAATCCACTGTTTTGTTGTTATGTTTCACTTTAATATGACAGCTAAAGAATCAGAGCGCCAGGCAAGACAGGAGCGTGTACTGGGGGCTTCACTTGCTTATTCTTGTTTCATCTCACTGTAAGCAAATTGAGGGACAAAAAAGAGAAAATTGTTTTCTGATATTAAACTAGTAAATTGGTGGTTTCAGGATGGAGCACAGGCTTTTTGACTCCCGAGCTTGTGATCATTGCATCCCCCCCCCACCCGCCACACACACACACATTGGCTTCATTTTCATTATGTACTAAACAGAACACTTGCTGTATGCTGTTTTATTTACTTCTCTAAACCATGATTTGCTGTAAGTATTGTTAGTCCCTACATTGCAGATGAGGGAAGCAAAGCTTAGAGAGGCTAAAGTAACTTGCCCAATACCACACGCCAGTATAGGGCATGAAAGAATAATTGTCAAAGTCATGCATTACCTTTGTGTGAATATATTAATAACTACAGTTGAATGTTTGACCAAGTTCAGTTAGTTACATGTTTATCATTTGGGTTATAACGAGTTCTGTTTTTACTTGAGTTGGATTATAACTTCTTGGTATGATATACAATGCTTAAGAAATTTGAGCACATTTGTGAAAACCAAATATGACTTAATTTGTTAATGTTTACTATAAGTTATTGTCACCATGATTAGCTAAAGAAACAATGGATTACAATCTTTCAGTAAAATCTAAATAATAATTTATGAGTTGCTTAATTGTTCATCCTTTTTATACATGTTTACTGACTTTCGTTGTGTTTTTGTGAATCCACACGGTTTAACTGACGGAACAGTATGCTACTGTCAGCTTGATTTCATACTTCTTTCACCATTCTATTGGGAACAAATATAAAATAGTTTCAAAGTAGATATGGGACCTAGTTATGAAATAGCATGTCACCAGAACAAAAATTTACATCCTTTAGCCTTTCAGAGATGTTCCTTATTTCCCAGTAAAAGCAAAAAAAAATGTTACCCACACCAAGCACATGGCAAGGGTAAGAACGAGGGAAGAGGAGAGGGTGGATGAAAAAATCTCAATAGGAAGGGGATTTGTGCTCTAAAATAGAAATCTGTTTTGCAAGGATGTCATCAGATAGAGTACTCCTCCAACAGTGTCTTTAAAATTCTCTTTCTTTTTGCACACAATTGCAACTATAATAATAGCATGTTTTAGTATTTGGTTACAATTTGATTGCCTTTGCAACTCATGCAAAGCCCAAAAAAGAGAAAGAAGAAAAAATTAGAAGCATTGGAAAAAATGCACAGCAGACTACAGGATGTCCTGTTACATTTATCTGGTTAGACAGACCCATGACTCACTATAAAGTTTGACACATCGGAAATAGTTTTATTGTGCATAAAACCATTTTTTCTCCTCATAAATATTAAACACATAGATTTGAGGATAGCAAGCTATATCTGTCCTAATACAAAGGTATCTACTGTAATTCTTTTTGAAGTGAAAGAAATTTGACTTAGACATCTAGGTGACGATAACTCAGATCATATAAGCAACATCAAGTCAAGCCTAATATCTGAACTCCCAACATTCTAATAGTTTCCCCTTCTTAAGTTGCTGCTAATAAATTGTATGAGGAAGACATTTCTTGATTGAATCTTTATGTTTTATCATTGGTTTTGCAAAGATAGGATACCCTTGCTCAACTGAAAAAAAACCACGTTAGCCTTTGAGCCATGCAAAAGTGACGTATTGCAGCAACTCACGAGTAATCAAATAATAAGAATAAGAACAGCAGCTTCATATAACAAGGGACGGCTACTTTCTCATTGTGATGAAGTAAAACAAATTCCACGTTCTCAGTTCCTTAATCCTTTAAAAAGCAAAACAAAAACACACAAAATGAAGACACAAAGGTGTCTTCTTCCTCTTCTTTTGTAAATTGCAATTATTTACCCTGTCTTATTTAGGTTTCCTAAAATGTCTCTGCACAAAAACTTCTCAATTACATTACCTCAAATGACCTTTTGTCTCTCAGTATACATTTATTGCCAAATCACATTATTTCAAAACAAAAATTTAATAAGACAGTTTCTCTCAGTGTCATCATTGGAATTATTAAATGATAAAATATAGCCCTAGCGTCTTCTACTTTTCATCCATATTCAGATATCAGCCTGGCTGTGCATGTATGTACAGGGTGTGTATGTGTGTGTAGGTATGTGTGTGTATGATTTAGGGGATTGTGTATAGGAATGGTCTTTGTATGTGTGTAGGGGTGTGTGTATGTACACATATGTGTGTGTGCAGGGTGTGAGTATGTGTAAAAACATTTGTATATAGAATGTGTGTTTGTGCTCAGGGGAGTGTGGGTAAAGATGTGTATGTGGGAGTGTGTTGTGTTTATGCAAAAGTATGGCTATGCCAGGATATGTGTGTGGTGTTTTATATGTGTGTTTATAGGTTTGTGTACATGCAGACATGTGTGTATGTGTGTAGAGATGTGTGTGTGTGTGTGTGCGCGCGCGTGTGTGTGTGTGTGTGTGTGTGTGTGTTTGGAGAGAGAGAGGCAGAGTGTGTAAATGTCTGGGGAAGAAGTTTTGAAAAATGGGTGAGCCATTGGGAGGGGTTATCAGAAGATTAGAAAATAAAGGAGACAAAACGGGTTGAGGCCAGATTATGTGGTCTGAAATACCCAGGTAAGGAATTGCAACTTCATTTAATGACTGGTGAAGAGCTGCTGACCATGTTAGAGGAGGAATGACACAACGATGCTTTAAGGAATTGCCACCTTTGTGCTGGGTCTTAAGGATTAAGGAGTTGGAATTTGACGGTGGGGGTTGGGAAGTGGGAGGTGAAGGCAGGATGGGGACTGTTGATCTGCATCTAATGGTCACATCTGGCAGGGACAGGAGCTCGGTTATCCCTCAGTCAGAACTCAAACTTGGGAAAGTTATTGAATTCACGAAAACTGGTTTCTGGTTTTTACAATGGAAACAGCAAGTCTTCATAGGTCTGGAGTGAAGAATAAATGGGAAACTACCCCAAAAATATTGAGCTCATGAAAAATTCTCAATAGGTAATATGAAAAGAGAAGGAGAAGGGGTAGAAGAGGAAGAAGAAAATTCAGGGAAATGCAAGGAATGCTTCATTTGGGAAGAGAAAGAGGAATTCTTTTGTTTTTGACCTTTCAAAGTCTTTCTAAAACTTTCAACATAACTCAGATTTGAGGAGCTGGTGAAGGGAAAGAGAACAACACCTGGGAAGAAAACACAGTGCATTTTTAGTTTGCGTTCACAAAGGAAGGCGCACACTGGCCATCTGGGTGAGTGTGTCCCCGCAAACTGCTTCTTACTGTGATGGCAGGGGAGGGATAACTGACTCACTGCAATTCTGGAGGAATTGCAAATGCATCTCCAGGATGAAGGGCTGGGCTTGAAGATTGGATGTTAGTCCAGTGCACAAAATGAAATAAAAGTATGGTGGTTTCTGTAATCTACCATATCAGTATAAATATATGGGATGGTTTGTCCAAAGGAAATGGGTTACATTTCCTCTAATTTTTAACTTGAGTTCTTACACCAATTGCTTAATCATTCACCCTATATATCTACACATAGGAATAATAAAACACTATTAATTTCTCTTTTCCTACCGCTTTTTCTCTTGATTCTTCTCCTGGGCTAATAAGTATTGTTGAAGAAGGTTTTGTATCCTTTAGGCAATGTGCTAAAGTATATTCACATTATTTTTTCTTAGTCTCACATTTCTTCAACCTTAACTTATCGTTGAATATTTGATGTGTGTTAGATGCACTGACCGTGGTAATTATTTCCGTTTTATAGCAGAGGAAACCGAATCTCTGTGAGATCAAGAGTCTTGCCCCAAATATCCCATGGAAGCCTGAGTGCCTCCACTGCACACTGCCACTCCTTCAGCTTGTGCAACCAAGCCTGAGGAGAAACATGCTGGAAATCCCTCAGGACAAACATAAGTTACCCTTAGCCACAGGGAGATGAAATAACACACTCATATTATCTAGCATAAAATGCAAGTGGGAATTTTAAAAATATATATCATCTGCAAATAGAGATAGTTTTACTTCTTCAAAAAAATAAAAAATAAAATAAAGTAAAATACAAGTGAGCATGGTGACATCTTACGACAACAAGCCCCTTCAGTGACCTTATATAACGTTCTCTACCCCAAATGCTGCACTATTAGAAAACTGAAACCAAAATGGGAAGGAATATTTTCTGGTCTTTTTCAAGCATTGTGCCACATGAAGGAGAAAAGTGAGACTAAGAAGAAAAGGAACAAAATAGCTGGTTAACCATAAAATCAAGGTTAAAATTCTTTATAAATGAAATTACTGTTTTCTAAAAATAACATTCTAGGTTGCTGGCAAGTTTTAGCATAATGAATACTAATTTGGAAAAAAAGTGAGATGAAAATAAATGAAGAAATTTGTTTCTGTGCCCATCCAGTTTAGATGTTAAAAAATGGCAATACTGTGAAACAAAGAATAAAATTTTTGAGAAGTAGAAATCTCTCAATATTGCTTTCACTTACCTTGAGGGTCAATTTTAAATAATAAATGTTTAATAAATTAAAACATTCTAAAAGGACATTTTTCAGGAAATTAAAATAAATTGAAAAAACTGTATTACAGATATTATGAAGACTAGACCTCCACAGGCCTATGGGAATGGCCTAGAAGGGAAGGAGGTCATGAACTGAAGACAGAGTTGGCCAATTGGATGATTTAGACTGGGCTTCCCCACTAAATTCCCCACTAAAGGGGAGGGAATTATGATCTTACTTGTTTCTTTTTAAAATCTTGATGATTATTTATTTGTTTTGTTTAAACCTGACATCTCTTGATTTGCCAAATTGCATATTGATTTTTCATGTAAATCAACTGTTATTGGCTGAGTTCTATCCACCCTCATCCCCACCCCAATTCATATGCTGAAGCTCTAACCTTTAGTATCTCAGAATGTGACTGTATTTAGAGACAGGGCCTTTAAAGAGGTAGTTAAGTTAAAATGAGGTCATATGGATGGGCCCTATCTGATATGACTGGTGTCTTTATAAGAAGAAGAAGTTAGGACACAACACACAGACCAAAGGAAGGCCACGTGAAGACATAGGGAGAAGACAGCCCATCTACAATCTAAGGAGTGAGGTCTAAGGAGAAACCAACCCAGCTGACACCTTGATCTCAGACTTCTAGACTCCATAACTGTGAGAAAATAAATTTATGTTGTTTAAGTCACCCAGTTTGGGGTATTTTGTTATGATAGCCCTAGCAAACTAATACATCAACCAACCAATAAACAGACAAAAACCAGGAAAGAACCAAACTCTCAGGATCCCAAGCCTAGTGGCAGCATCTCTCTTATTATATCCTTCTCCAGTGATAGAATTACATATTAGGGAGATATAGACAGACAAATAAATATAAGTTGTGTGTTTATGTATGTGTGTGAGTGTGTGTGTATGTGTGCATGTGTGTGTGTATGTGTATGCATATGCATGCAAGTACATCCTTTCATTCCCTAGTTCTGCTCACCAAGAGGGCCTGGGAGCAGCACTATTCCAATAAAAGTGAACACATCCAGTACCTAGATATTGACTCCTAAATAACATTCTCCTCTAAAACAAAACAAACAAAAAAGAACCCCTATAGGATTTCTTGGGAAAATGTTCAGTTCTAGGTCTCGGGCAAGGAAAGTACAAGATGAG
This sequence comes from Hipposideros armiger, assembly GCF_001890085.2. NCBI lineage: Eukaryota > Metazoa > Chordata > Mammalia > Chiroptera > Hipposideridae > Hipposideros > Hipposideros armiger. The sequence continues at coordinate 1,365,472 of NW_017731775.1, forward strand.
GTTGAAATACCTTGTTGAGACAGAAAGCAAGAAAGTACTCAAAAAAAAAATCTAGTCAAGATGGCTGTGCTTACCTCCTCTCATGACCATATCAAAATTACAACTAAACTGCAAAACAGCCATCATTGAGAACCACCTGAAATCTAACTGAACCAAAGCCCTGCAACTAAGGACATACAGATGAAGCCACCTCGAGACTGGTAGGAGGGTCTGAGACTGGAATATGCTGGTCCCACACCCATATGGAGGTTAAAATTCAGGAGGGATATCTCAGCTAAGGTCCTCCTGGAGGAGCAAGGGGTCCCAGCCCCCTACCAGGCTCCCCAGCCCAGAATTTCAATGCCACGAAGAGAAGTCCCCAGGCTTCTGGCTGTGAAAACCAGTGGAGATAGTGGCTACATGAGACTAGGGCAGTCTCAGGTGATGGACTTACTCACTGATGGACTCACTGGCTCTGAGCTCCAGCACAAGAACACCAGCTTGAAAGGCACCAGAAACATACAGGAAGAAACTGAGTGGTCTGGATTTAGGACGAGGGCTGGAGGAGTAGCTTTCTCTTGGACAGAGGAGCTGGTGGAATCTATTATTTCTTTGTTGAGCCCTCCCCCTTCCTGGCATGCAGATGCAGGCGGCCACCACATCTGAGTCTCCATCAACCTGGTTAGCACCGCTCATTCACACTGATTCCCTGAGACTCTACTCCACCCAAATTTCAGGTCCACCTAAGCCTCTTCCAGGGCTTTTCTGTATAAATGGCCTGCCTTGGCTCTCATGCTGTGAACTTTCCTAAAATCTCTCAAAAGTTCACAAAACTCAGACAACTAGCACCTGGTTTCAGAATGTCCTGGACCTCTGGCTGAGCAGCCCTAAGCCAGGCACTATCCACAGCCAGCCTCTCTAGGCACCTCCAAGCCCAGCACAGGAGGCAGTCGTCTGAGGATTGCTTTCTGGCACATGCTAGGTGGCCCCAGGCAGGACACAGGCTGTGGCTGAACTTGGCTTATGGTGGGGCCCCTCTCAGAGGCCCAAGGCTGGCATGCCCAGTGGCCAGCTTTGGACCCAGCAGGAGTATCACCTGGCTGCCTCCAGGCACAACATACCCAAAGGGCAAACTGGGCAGGCACCAGAGCCCTGCTAAAGTGAATCCTGCTCTGTAGGGGCAGTCCCTGCACAACAGCAACTCTACTGCAGTCACAGCCAATTCTCATAAACAATCAGCCTGAGGGTCAGTCTCTGCCATTAACATGCAAACAGCAGCCAAGTCTCAACTACAACAGGAGGGTACACACAGCCCACACAAAGGACACATCTGGAGGACCCAGCTTAGGTGACCAGAAAGACGGTACCTGAGTCCCACAGCATACTTACTACATAAGGTCTCTACTAAGACTGGGAGATGTAGCAGCCTTGCCAAATACATAGAAACAACACAGGGAGGCAGCCAAAATGAGGAGGCAAAGAAACATGTGCCAAATAAAAGAACACATCAAAGCTCAGAAAAATAACTAAATAAAATGGAAACAAGCAATCTACCAGATGTAGAGTTCAAAACACTGGTTGCTCAATGATCTATCTAAATGAGAACTTCAACAAAGAGGTAGGAAACATACAAATGGAGATAGAAAACATAAGAAAGAACAAGTCAGACTCCCACATGGGATGGTGGCTATGCCCACCTGCAACTAAGATTGAACACGGCACCTCGAGCTTAGAGGCCACAAGCTGCAGACAGGCAGCTAGATGGTGACTGGTGCCCTCCACAACTAAGACTGAAGAACAACAACTTGGCTGGTCCCCTTCCCCAATTCCACAACACTGTTTCCCTCCCCAAGTCCTCAATTAAAAAAAAAAAAAAAGAACAAGTCAGAAATAAAGAATATAATAACTGAAATTAAGAATACATTAGAGGGAATCAGCTGTAGATTAGATGAAGCAGAGGATAGTATCAGCAATTTAGAAGATAACATAGCAGAAAACACCCAAACAGAACAGCAAAAAGAAAAAGAATTTTAAAAAATGAGGATAGTTTAAGGGGCCTCTGGACAACATCAAGCATACCAACATTTACGTCATTGGGGTACCAGAAGGAGAAGAGAGAGAGCAAGGAATTGAAAACGTATTTGAAGAAATTATGAAAAACTTCCCTAACCTGGCAAAGGAAATAGATAGACAAGTCCAGGAAGTGCAGAGAGTCCCAAACAAGATGAACCCAACGAGGACAACACCAAGACACATCATAATTAACATACCAGGGTCATCCAAGCGACTCAGTTGGTTAAGAGCTTGCTCAAGAGTTTGAGCTCTGAGCAACAGCGGTTCGAGTCTGGCCCGAGCTGAGCTGCTGCTGAGCTGCCAACAGGAGGCAGGATGGCTCAGCTAAAAAAAATAAAAAATACCAAAGACAAAGAAAGAATCTTAAAAGCATCAAAAGAAAAGTAGTTACTTACCAACAAGGGTATTCCAATAAGAATGTCAGTTGAGGGCCAGCCGAGTGGCGCGATGGTTAGGAATTGGCTTGGGACGCCAGAGGGCCCCGGTTCGGATCCCACATGTGAGGGCCAGTGACACTGCCCTCTACAGCTAAGATGCTGAACAACAGCTC
>NW_017731775.1:1368238-1372760 GCF_001890085.2 Hipposideros armiger
TCCTCCACAACTAGACTGAAGAACAAAAGGACAGCAACTTGTCTGTTCCCCTTCCTCCAATTCCCCAGCGCTATTCCCATCCCCCGAATTCCCCAATAAAAATCTTAAAAAAAAAAAAAAGAATGTCAGTTGATTTCTCAACAGAATCTTTGCAGGAGAGAAGAGATTGGCACGAAATATAAAAGTGATGAAATACAAGTACCTACAAACATGATTACTCTGCCCAACAAAACTGTCATTTAGAATTGAAGGACAGATAAAGAGCTTCCCAGACAAGAAAAAGCTAAAGAAGTTCATCAACATTAAACCAGAATTACAAGAAATCTTAGAGGGACTTCTTTAAGATGAAAAAAAAGAAGATACAAAAATATAAATAATAAAATGGTGATAACTACATATCTATCAACAATTACTTTAAATATAAATGGATTAAATGCTCCCATTAAAAGATAGTGTTGTTGAATGGATAAGCAACAAAAACCCTTACATTTGCTGCCTACAAGGGACTCACTTTAGATCAAAAGACACACAGAGATTAAAAGTAAAGAGGGAGAAAAAGATATTAAATGAAAATGGAAAAAACAAACAAACAAAAAATGCTGGAGTAGCAATACTTATACCAGACAAAGTAAACTTTTAAAAAAAGGCTATAACAAGAGACAAAGAAGGACCCTGTAATCCCACTTCTGGGTTTTTATCCAAAGAAACCCAAAACACTACTTTAAAGGGACATGTGCATCCATATGTTCATTGCAGCATTGTTTGTAATGGCCAAGATGTGGAGGCAGCTTTGGTGTCTGTTGATGGATGAATGGATAAAGTGTAGGTGGTACATATATACAATGGAATATTGCTTGGCCAGGGAAGGGTATGGGTTCTTGCCATCTGCAGTGGCATGGGGGACCTGGAGGGTATTGTGCTGAGTGAACTATGTCAGACAGAGAAAGATAGCTGCAATGTGATTTTGCTTATATGTGGAATCTAAAGAACAAAACAAACAAATGAAACAAAAACAAACTTATAGATACAGAGAATATGTTGATGGTTGCCAGATAGGAGGGAGGTTGAAGGTGAGTGAAAAAGGAGAAGGGATTAAGAAGTACAAATCGGTTGTTACAAAGCAGTCGTGGGAATGTAAGGTATAGCATGAGAAATATGGTCAATAATATTGTAATAACTATGTATGGTGTTAGATGGGTACTAGTTTTATTGGGGTGATAGGAGGAGTGTTGAGGACAAGGTGAAAAAGATGAAGGCATTAAGAAGTACGAATTGGTAGTTACAAAATAGTCATGGGGATGTAAAATAAAGCATAGGGAATATAATCAATAACATGGTAATAACTATGTGTAGTGGCAGGTGAGTACTAGACTAGTCAGGGGATCACTTCTCAAATTATATAAATGTCTAACCAGTATGCTGTACACCTGAAATTAATATAAAATAATATTAAATGTCAACTGTAATTGAAAAAGGGAGAAAAAAGGGGCTGGCCGAGTGGCTCAGTTGGTTAAGAGCTCACTCAAGAGTTTGAGCTCTGAGCAACAGCGGTTTGATTCCCAGCCCGAGCTGAGCTGCTGCTGAGCTGCCTACAGGTAGCAGGATGGCTCAGCTAAACAAACAAACAAACAAACAAACAAACAAACAAACAAACAAAACAACAAGAAAAAGGGAGAAAAAAGATAAAGGGGAATAAGAGGTTCAAATTTCCAGGTATAAAATAAATATGTCATGGAGATGTGATGTACAACATAGGGAATATAATCAATAATATTGTAATAGTGTGGTATAGTATCAGATGTTGCTGGATTTATGGTGATCACTTCTTTAGGTATACAAATGTTGAGTAACTATTGTATACACCTGCTAATAAAACATTGTATGTTAGCTATATTTTAATTAAAATCTTTAAAAAATAATAATTGGACATATCAAAAGGCAATGAAGTCACTTTTAAGGGACTCCCACTTGCCAAATTTGGGCCAATTTGTGTGTGAAATAAATAATAAGAGTAACAAATAAAATGGATTATAGGTAACAGATTATAAGCTATTGAATAAAATAGAAACCATGAGTTTATGCTAATATGTACATTAAAAGTTAGATGAGAAACAGGCTATTTACAAAGTACCAAGTTTCTCCCCAAAGACAAATTTTATATCAGATAAAATTAGACTTTAAAACAAAGACTGTTATAAGAAACAAAGAAGGGCATTGCATAATGATATAAGGGTCAACCCAACAAGAAGATACAACATTTGTAAATATTTATGCACCCAATATAGAAGAACCTAAATATATAAAGCAAATATTAACAAACCTAAAGGGAGAAATAGACAGCAATACTGTAGTAGGGGAATTTAGGATCCAACTTACATCAATGGATAGATCATCCAGACAGAAAACCAATAATGAGGGCCAGCCAAGTGGCTCAGTTGGTTAAGAGCGTGAGATCTGAGCAACAGGGTCACTGGTTCCATTCCCACATGGGCCAGTGAACTGTGCCCGAGCTGAGCTGCCACTGAGCTGCCAACAAGTGGCAGGATGGCTCAGCTGGTGAGAGCACGTGCTCCAAACAATAAGATTGTCCGTTCGAGATGGTGGGCTATACCTGCCCACAACTAAAGACTGAGCTCAGCATCTTGAGCTGAGCTACCACCCGGGTGGCTCAGTGGATAAAGTGTGTGCTCTTAACAATGAGGCTACTGGTTCAACTCCTGCATAGGATGGTGGCTATGTCCACCTACAACTAATTGAACACAGCGCCTTGAGCTGAGCAGTGCAATTGGACTTGGAGCTGAGCTTGCTGTGCCCTCCACAACTAAGATTGAAGGACAACAACTTGGCTATTCTCCTTCCCCAACTCCCCAACACTATTCCTCTCCCCCAATTCCCCTATAAATAAATAAATAAATAAATAAATAAATAAATAAATAAATAAATAAATGCAACAAAATACACATTCCTTTCAAGTGTACATGGAATATTTTGCAAGATAGATCATATATTAGGCCACAAAACACATCTTAATAAATTTAAGAGGACTGAAATCCTATAAAGCATCTTTTCTGACCACAGTGGTATCAAACTAGAAATTAATTAAAGAAATTAATTAAACACAGAAAACCAGAAAATCCACAAATATGTGGAGATTAAACAACACGCTACTGAACAACTAATGGATCAAAGAAGAAATCAAAAGAAAAATGAAAAAATATCTTGAGACAAAAGTAAATGGAAATGGAACATATCAAAATTTAAGGGTCAGTCAAGTGGCTCGTTGGTTAAGAGTTGGCTTGAGAACACAAACTCTGAGCAGCAGGGCCGCCGGTTCGGATCCCACATGGGCCAGTGACGCTGCACCCTTTACAGCTAATATGGTGAACAACAACTCGACCTGGAGCTGGACTGCTGTGAGTCTCCGACGATAGCGTAGGGTGCAATGGGGCTACAGTGGGCTGCTGTAAGCTACTGTGAGTGGCTGCCAGCTGGTGTGAGTGGCCATCCAATGGCTGGTGACTGATCTGCCTCAGCCAGGAAAAGTGCAATGATCACAGCACCAACATGGGCCAGTGAAGCGATGTCCTCCACAACTAGACTGAAGAACAAAAGGACAGCAGCTTGTCTGTTCCCCTTCCTCGATTCCCCAACCGCTGCTCCCCTCCCCCAATTCCCCAATAAAAAAAAATCTTTAAAAAAAATTTAAGAAATGCAGCAAAAGCAGTTGTAAGAGGGAAATTCATAGCAATAAATGGCTACCTTAAGAAACAAGAAAAGTTTCAAGTAAACATCCTAACTGTACACCACAAGGAACTAGGAAAAGAAGAGAATATGAGCCCAAAGTTAGTAGAAGGAAGGAAATAACAAAGATTAGAACAAAAATAAATGAAATAGAGATAAAAAACAATAGAAAAGATCAATGAAACTAAGAGTTGGTTCTTTGGAAAGATATACAAAATTGATACATTTTTAGCTAAACTCACCAAGAAAAAAAATAGAGGGCGCAAATAAATAAGATCAGAAATGAGAGAAGTTACAATTGACACCATAGAAATACAAAGGATCTGACACCAAAATCAAAAGCAATAACAGCAAAAATAAACAAGTGTGACTACATCAAACTGAAGTTTCTGCACAACTAACGAAACCATCTAAAAAAAAATGAAAAGGCAACCTACTGAATGGGAGAACATATTTGTAAATCATATATCTGATAAGGGTCTAATATCCAAAATATATAAAGAAATCATACAACCCAATAACAAAAAACAAACAAAAAAACAATCTGATTAAAAAATGGGCAGAAGATTTGAATAGCCATTTTTTTTTCCACAGAAGACCTACAAATGGCCAACAGTTACTTGAGAATACAAAGTGTGATAAAATTGTGACAAAGTGTGAATGTTTAAAATTTTAAAAATGTATTACAGTGGGCCGGCCGAGTGGCGCGATGGTTAAGAACTCGCTTGGGATGCCAGAGGGCCCCGGTTCGGATCCCACATATGAGGGCCAGTGACACTGC
>NW_017731775.1:1380444-1388747 GCF_001890085.2 Hipposideros armiger
AACCCACTGCCAGAGGGGCTGCAGCCCACGCCGACGCCGGCGACTCACGGGCAGCCCAGCTCCAGGTTGAGCTGTTGTTCAGCATCTTAGCTGTAGAGGGCAGTGTCACTGGCCCTCATATGTGGAATCCGAACCGGGGCCCTCTGGCATCCCAAGCCAGTTCTTAACTCGCGCCACTCGGCAGGCCCTGTTGGCAGTTTTCTTAAGGCCTCTCTCCTTGGCTAATAGATGGCCTTCCGTTCCCTGTGTCTTCACATGCACTTTTCTCAGCATGTGTCTGTGTTCTAATCATATAAGGACACTAGTCTTTTGAGATTAGGGCCCACCCTAATGACCTAATTTTAACTTAATTACCTTTTTAAAGACCTTATCTCCAAATACAGTCTCATTCTCAGGTACCGGGGACTAGGACTTCAACATATGAATTTTGGGGACACAATTTAGTCCATAACATTTACCAAAAAATGGTGTAGACTAGGGGTCCATATGCTGCTGGGGGAGTCCTTGATGAGCCATAAAGGGACTTCTTACAGAAGGCTCAGGCAGATCTAAACATGCAAATCCTTCTTTGGTTCTTTTGGTGATAGGCTGCCTACAAATTAGTGTTATTTAATTAATTTTCTATCTTCTAGTTAAATAAGTTCAATGATTTCTGGTTTATTTTTATGTCTATAGGATAGTGTATCAAATATTTAAGTGAAATTTAAAGTTCAAGTAATCATTTCAATAAATGATTTTGCTTGTGAAAAACAGTAAATTAAGTTTATTGCAATTTAATTATTTAACTCTTTCTCTTCTCGTCTTTCCTTATTACTTTGGAATGGGGAGGGTCCACAGGCTGTGGAGACTTTTGACTATAAGTGGGCCATGGTAACAACAGGGATGGACAATAAATGCTAAACTGTGGCACAGGAGAGATGGTGGGGAACTTGGCGGTGGAGCCTCTTCATAGAGGAGGTGGCTCTTACACTGGGAGCTTGCGTGAATCAATGTATCAATAGACATGACAATCAGTTCTGCCAGATTGTCATAATGGCTACACAGAATGTCTCTGCTGAGTTTTAGATAGCATTTCTACAATAGTTCTTCATAGTTCTAAATAGTATTTCTTTACATGTGTGTACCACAGTCTTTTTTAAAAAATCACTATTTTTGGATACCTATGCCGTTCTCAGCTCTTTACTCAAAAGAGCTCTAAAATAAACATCTACAGTTTGTTTTAATTTCATGTTTAAATTCTTACTCTCCTGTAGACTGACTTTTTTTTCAGTACAAAGTTGTTTGTTGTTGTTGTTTTTTTAAGATTTTATTGAGGAATTGTGGGAGGGGAATCGGGGAAGGGGAACAGACAAGTTGCTGTCCTTTTGTTCTTCAGTCTAGTTGTGGAGGATGTCGCTTCACTGGCCCATGTTGGTATTATCNCAACTTGTCTGTTCCCCTTTCCCCAATTCCCCAGCACTGTTCCCATCCCCCCAATTCCCCAATAAAAAAAATCAAAAAAAAAATGTATTACAGTAAAAGACACATTGCCATTAATCTCCCTCAAAATATTTCCCCTTGTTCTGTGTCACACATCGCTTCTGGTACAGCAATTTATAAAATAAAAACATTATTGTATGTCCTCATCCACCTTATTCACCAGATCTGGCACCATGTGACTTCTGGCTCTTCCCCAAAGTCAAAATGATTCAGGACATCTAGGCAGCCACAACAGCACAACTAGACACTCATGAAAGAGGACTTCCAGGGTCAGCTGAGTGGCGTGTTGGTTAACAGTTGGCTTGGGATGCCAGCTCTGAGCAGCAGGGTCCTGGTTTGGATCCCACATGAGGGCCAGTGACGCCGCACCCTCTATAACTAAGATGGTGAACAACAGCTTGACCTGGAGCTGGGCTGCCGTGAGTCACCAGCTACAGTGTAGGCTGCAGTGGGGCGGGCCAGCACCTGGTGTGAGCTTTAGTGAGCTGCCATGAGCGGCCATCCAATGGCCGGTGAGCAACTGCCTCACCTGGGAAGAGCGCAATGATAATACCACCATGGGCCAGTGAAGCGACGTCCTCCACAACTAGACTGAAGAACAAAAAACCCCAGCAACTTGTCTGTTCTCCTTCTTCTGTTCCCCAATTAAAACAAAAAAAGAAAAAGAGGAATTCCAGAACTGCTTCAGAAAGTGGCAAGAACGATGGGATAAGTGTGTTTGAAGCAATGTCTATTATCCAAACAAACAAACAAACAAACAAACAAACAAACCCAAAACTAGAAGTAACAAGTGTTGGAGAGGATGTGGAGAAAAGAGAACCCATGTGCAATGTTGGTGGGAATATAAATTGGTGCAGTCCCTATAAAAAACAGTATGGATGTTCCTCTGGCTTGTTCCATGGCCGTACTCGAGTTCTACCTAATTTGCTGTGCTTTCCATGTATGACCTACTGAAGCCTCTCTCAGAACATTAACAGATAGTTTGCTCGGTGCTGTGTTAACACCTTTGGCCACTTGGAAAAGACATGGTCGATTAGCAGAACCCTGCTGTATTTGAGTGTTGCCTCCTATTTCCTCACACTTCTACAACCAGAAACTGTCCCCAGGCTGTGCTGCACTCAGAGGTTGGTATAAATCTAATATCCTGCAGCCTTTTCTGATAACTATACTACTTTCATAAATCTACAGCTGTCTTTATACCAGGCCCAAATATTTGAATGAAAAGTAAAACATTTAATCTGTTCTTCAGCTTTTTTGGTGTAGATGAAACTGACCATTTGGATGTTCCCAGGATCTAGCTGTTCAGCGTCACGTAGACAGATCCTTCAATCTTCTTATTTCTCTCCCTTTCTCTCGTCACTTACCAGGATTGTATCCCCTAAAAAGCAGGGGAAGTCTTATCCCATTGACAAGTCGTAGTAAAAGGATTAATCTTTATAAGCACTGAAAGACTGTGAAGTTAATTTTCCTCCTTTATAAGCATCAAAGAAATGTAAATTGAATAGAAATCTAGACAAGATTAGAGCCAAGATGCCTGGCTCTTGAGACCAGCATCCTTTTCCCTCAGCTCTGCGGTGCTGGGCAAGCCACACGCCCCAGCTATGAAAGAGAAGAGGGTACCATGAGACCTGGGATTCCTCCCCATATATGCAGCCAGAAGTATAGATTGTCTCAGTAGGGTGGGGCTCCTAACTGTTCAGCAATAAATAGTCATCCTGGATGTTTACATTTTCTTTGGAAAAGGCCTGAGATAGATATGGGATTATGGTGGGAGGGGATATTATAAATCTTGTGATAGGGCCTGGGGATTATTGGATGGTAAGGTTAGCTTGTAGGGAGCAAGCCATTCCTCCTGTGTATAGAGATGGTCCTATCTGAAGGGGGCAGATCACCAGAGTCTGTTAATTTAGCTGTGAATGAGGTGACTGTCTCCGACTGAAGAGTAGAATTGAGTGGCTATGGAAGGTGGGGGACTCAATCAGAGAACATTTGTTTCGGGAGGTTGCAAAGAAGTAGGCAAGGTCCCTGGAGAAGGCCCCCCTGCCAGGCAGGAGATAAGGCCATTGTTTGAGCAGCAACATCCAATGAAAATATGCCAGCCATATATGTCATTGTTAATGTTCTAATAGACACATTAAAGAGGTGAAAAAGAGCCGGCCGAGTGGCTCAGTTGGTTAAGAGCTTGCTCAAGAGCTTGAGCTCTGAGCAACAGCAGTTCGAGTCCAGCCCGAGCTGAGCAGCTGCTGAGCTACCAACAGGTAGCAGGATGGCTCAGCTAAAAAAAAACACAAAAAAAACCACAAGAAGTGAAAAAAACCAGGCGGAATTAATTTTAACTATATATCTTATTTACCTCCAAATATCCAAAATATTATCATTAAACATATAATTGATATAAAACAATATATTTTGCATTGTTTTTGGTACTAAGTCTTTGAAATCAGGTGTGTGTTTTCCACTTAGAGCACATCTCAGTTTGGACCTGTCATATTTCTAGTTTTCCATAGCTACTATGTGTGGCTGCAACTGCTGGACTGGACAGTAAAGCACAGCAGACTTGCAAGGAGCTGAGTCCGTGCTCCCTGGTATCCTGGGCTCATTTGGACACAGAGGCATATCGTTAGCACTATCAGAAACTTTTTTGGGGGGGAGACCTTGGCTATAGTTATTCTCTAAGTAGTTTCTTCTTTGGTCACCCTTCCCTTAGTTTTATAAATGCCAGGCTGCTGTGTATGCTAAGTAGAATCCTGGGAGTTCATTTGTTTGGACCCCTCATGGGAAGGAATACTTAAAGAAATGTAAAGAGAATTGGCCCTGGACCGTGGACTATGATGACCAGGGAATCACAGAGAGATGCACAAGGAAAAGCGCCTGCCCAGTGGGCCCCACCCTCCCTGTCCACCCAGAGCTCTTCATGCCAGCGTTTCTGTGGCTGTGGCCAGAAAATCAGTGGAACCAGAGCTCTTCTAGGGGTTCAGATTAGTGGGGCTTGGAAATAAATGAAGAGAGAGGGAATGAAATAAATGGTGATAGGTGGAAGGTACAGATACAGAAACATGAAGCTGTTGTTTGTAACTCAAAACCTACAGGAGCCACATGCTGGGATTGTCCCTCCATTACTTGTGGCACAAATAATACAGAATGTGTTGCAAACCTTTGGAAGGAAAAAAGAAGAGTAGATCAATAATCACAGTAGAAGAACTCCCCTTGCAGGCCAGCCCAAGTAGGAGCAACTGTGATGCCTTTCACAGGCCATTCACCATGAATGGATCCGGGGTGGCCTTGAAATTAAAACACTCAGGGCTATCATCACCAGTAATAAGGGCAATATTTACACTAACCAGTCGGTTTGAGCAAAATTTTGACACTCCTCCGATAATCAAAAATAGTATCATAGGTAATTTTATGTACGAAAACAAAATAATGACAAAATATAATCCTGTTGAGAAAGAAAATCCTTCTCATACAAACTTCATTGCAGACGAGACATTTGAAAAAACCGTCCTAAACTGTGTAGACAGTCACTCAAAGTGCTCCTGGGGAGCAGGCGTTGGGATTAGAGCACGGTTTAGAAAACCAGCAAATTAGGACTGTAATAACATGCTGAGAACTCCCAATCCCGCAAACAGCCCTCAATCCCTGGTCGCCAGTCGAGACCCGCCCGAAGGCCGCTCCCCAGACCCATCCAGGAGAGTGCACGCTGTGCGCTGATTCCTGCAAAGCCAGCGACGATCGCAGAGCCCCACGCTGCCCGGCTCCGAGAAGCTCCCCGCGGGGTGTGGAGTTCTCTCCTCCCTGGGTCCCGCAGAACTCTCCTGAATTCACGTTCACGGGACACAACAGGACCTTGTTCTGCGAGTCACAATGGGGAGCTTGGAAGGGAGACTGAGACACCCTACTGGGGTTTCCCTTTGAAATCGTTCTAGGGCCTGAGACTGAAAACAGGCATCCGCGAGATCGCTGGGAGCTGAGGGTGCTACACTGAAGGTCGTCAGAGACCTACGCTTATCTTCGCTGGCCTCCACCCGCCCCTTTGAGGCCATCGGAGGCTTCCCCGGAGAACAGCGTCGGAGTGGCAGTTGGAGCCCACTATCTTCCCCTTCACTGTCTCCAACCCTGCCCCGGATTCCTTTTGACTCAGCCTGAGGCCATGAGATTAACTATACAGACTGTGCAATTATTCCTTCCTTAAAGCACATTTCAGATATATGTTCATATAGAGAGAGTTTACTGGAACTGTACAAAATATCATCCACTTCTCTATTCTGCATCTATTCACGCAGACCTTGGAGACAGACATTGAATGGGAAAGAATAAGGTATCACTTTTTTTTTTTACAGCCTCCCAGCCACACTTCACATAGACATCTTGCTCAGAGAACTTCATTCATTTAGCAACCTTTCATGAGACCGCCTTTGTCAGAGATACTGTGCCAGGCACTGGGGACACAGAGATACCTGCCAACTCGACCTGAAGGGAAGCCAGTTTTTCATCAAAATAAGGTCCTGTTGAGTTATAGGGATAAATGTGGCCATTTAGTAAGGTCGGTGTGCTGCCACATTACAGATACATCTAGATGGGTGTGCAACATAGTTTTGGTGAGTGACTAGCTTAGGCAAATAAAGGTGGAACAGTAATTATGGAAGAGAGTGGGACCTTTAAGTAGAAATTAAAGAGCAGTTTTGGATTTTTATTTTTAAGAAATTTGCAAGGCACTTAGTATCAGATCCTAGAGACTGAAGCTTGATATCTAAAAGGTAATTTAATGATAACCTAAATGGCTTCATCCAAATTAGGAACCAAACCAAGCAAAACTAGGAGAGCAGACAATGAATTGAAAACACCAAAGTTATGGGCCCGCCAAGTGGCGCAATGGTTAAGAACTGGCTTGGAATGCCAGAGGGCCCTGGTTCAGATCCCACATATGAGGGCCAGTGACACTGCCCTCCACAGCTAAGATGCTGATCAACAGCTCAACCTGGAGCTGGGCTGCCGTGAGTCGCTGGCTCTGGCGACCCCGGCTCTGGCGACCCCGGCTCTGGCGACCCCGGCGCTGGCGACGCCGGCGCTGGCGACGCCGGCGCTGGCGACGCCGGCGACGGCGACAGCTGCAGTCCCTGTGGCAGTGGGTTGGCATGGGCTACCGTGTGTAGCCAGCAGCCAGTGTGAGTGAGCGGCCAGCAGCCGCAGTGAGCAGCCGACCAGAAGCCGGCGACTGATCTGCCTCGCCCGGGAAGAGAGCAATGATGGTGCCAAATTGGGCCAGTGAAGCAACGTCCTCCACAACTAGACTGAAGAACAAAACGACAGCAACTTGTCTGTTCCCCTTCCCCCAATTCCCCAGCGCTGTTCCCATCCCCCAATTCCCCAATAAAAATCTTTTTTAAAAAAACCCCACCAAAGTTATCCTCATCAAAGAGTGTTCTCAGTCCTCCTTGCGCTGACTGTACTATTCGGCATTGCTTTTATTTTGCATCACTCAAGAGCAGGGAGGGCGTTAGGTCTTCTCAGTGCCTTGGGGGACTCCTGAGGTCTCATTCCAGGATCTGCAGCAAAGATGTAATTTTAATTCATTTTCCCCAATTTTAAGTAATTTACGGGAGAAAAAAAATCCCCTCCATCAGTATATAAATCCTTCCTTTCTCCGTGGTTTAGCAGTCAGATATTACCAGTCTGTTTACTGAGTTTGTGACCAGGGAAAAGAGGGCTTGCAGCCTCTGTGAAAGGCTGGACAGATCTAGAAGTGCCAGGGTCTCCACAGATAAAACAACATTAAGTCTCATAACAACAACTCCTGGCTGGAGTGCCTCTTCGGGTCTACAGAGACCTGGCCAGCTGTCAGCCAGCTGGCCACCCAGGAGGAAGCCCAGGAAATAGAGAAGTGAGAACATTTCAGCAATGTGAGTAAGTGCACAGGCACCCTGACCGTGGCCGGAAAACCACGAATGGAAAAAGAAAAAACTGCCCTGAGAAATGTTTGAGAACTTGCAGTAAACGCACAATGTCAGTACCAGAGCTTGATTTCCTTACCGGCATTCAAACAAACAAACAAACAAACACTTTTCTTTATAATTGCAGAGACCCCTCTCCTTTACTAGTCCAAGGTTCTGAGCTAGTCCCTTTGGCTCAGTTGAGAAAGGCAAGACTTGTAGGTCCCCTTCAGTTTGGTTTTAAGGGAGGGAGGGCATTGGTGAGTTTGGTGAGTGCGGTCAGCCCAGCTGAGGAGAGGATTGAGGTCCCTTAGTTCCCTCAGCCTGTACCCTACAGCCCACTGTGTTTACGGATGGCTTCTCTTGGTTCTGTGAGACCTGCCACATGTGGGGTGGCTCTCCGCTCAGTTTCCTCATCTGCCAAGTACAGCCAATGGTGTTGCCTGTCTCCCAGGTCATTATGAAGAGTTAATGAAATTAGGTCCCAGAAAATCACTTTGTAAAGCCTTAAAGCAGTAGTTCATTCTTTGGTTAATCATTAACTAAAAGAATCACTCAGAAATGTCAACGTCTACTCCAAACTAACTTTCCCCTTTTCTTTTCTCACTTCTCCTTTTTCACAGAATCAAGCCACACATTTTGTTACTCAAGTAGGTCAATAAACAGTAAGTTCTACAAGGACACTGAGCTAAATAGATTTGTGTTGAAACGCCCTTAAAAACCTTACTATCTAGTTGGGAAAAAACATATAAACACATTCAAAGTCTTTAAATGATAGGTCAAATTGTAAAAGAACAATGGAAGAGATTTCTCTCCATAGTGCATAAATAATAACTGTATTAGTTTGCTAGGACCGTCATAACACAGCACAGACTGGGTGGCTTTTAAACAAAA
>NW_017731775.1:1391217-1408905 GCF_001890085.2 Hipposideros armiger
AAGCCTCTCATTTCATTTTGTATGGTATCAATTTCAGCTTAATGCCTATTCTAGAACAATTGTTTCTTTTTGAAGAAGTATTTCAGAGACAATCATGAAATAGGGAATGCTTATTTGGCACTTGGTTTACAGAATAAAGATTAAATATAATACTTTTCCTCATGGTTTCCCCTTTTGTTTGGGTCAATTCCTAAATATGTGCAGATTAAATTCTGAAATTAACTTTTGACTTACAGCACTACTAAAAAAATCAGAATTTGCCATACTAAAATAAAAGAATTTCTCGTTTCATTTTTCATTTATTTTTGTCAAACTAAGTGGAATGGGAACTTCCCAACTAGTAGAGAAGCTCTGCTCTTGTAGCTCGAAAGCAGCCACAGACACTATGTAAATGAATGAACTATGTTTCAATAAAAGTTTATTTACAGACACGGAAATTTGAGTTATATTTCATTTTCACGTGTCACAAAATAAAATACGTTTTTTCTTCTTAAAAGCTATTCATAAATGTAAAAACCATTGTTATCTGATAGGCCTTACAAAAAAGGTGATGGGTCAGATTTGGCCCACGGGTCATGGTTTGCTGACCCCTGACCTAGGAAGCAAAGAAATTTCAAATATTCTCCACTGTCCTTTGGTTTGGTATAGGAAATGGGTGGATGATTGGTGTGCAGAGAGTAAGATGAGGTATACCAGACAGAGAGTGAAGCTTTCTTGCTTTAATGATTTCCACAGTAGTCTAGAATTGTTGTGTCCCCTCCCTGGTTGCACTGGGTGCTTATTGCGTGATGGCTTTCAACAAGGGCCACAACATGTTTTGAATGAAAAAACACCTGCTTAACCATGCTAACCAGTCTCAGAAGCAGAAAGCATAGCAAATGAAATCTTTCCATCCAAGCAGGCTTTTCCGGTAGTGAAACTAAAACTGCAGCAGCACATATTGATGAATCTGTTTTCACATTTGTACTTAAGGGCACGACACAGTGACCACACCTGGGAACTCTTCCACTCTGAGTTGCTACGCGGCAGAAAACAGCAGACTTCCTACCATCGCTACCTTTAATGTTAAATCCTAGCTGTTTAAATGGGTTTTAAATCCCATTTTTCAGAGGTGTTTAGGAGGTAACAGAAATTATAACCTGTATTTCCTCAGGACTTTCACAACACCTGAAGTATCATTATCCTCAACCTCCTCACAATCTTTCTTATGTTTTGAGGCGATGCAGTGTCTGAAACAGTGCCAAGTGCTGTGAGCCCCTCAGCAACTCGATGAGATCCGCTCACCTCTATTTTACGTTAAAGCAAAAGAGGTTCAGCGGCTATCAAAACAGGTGTGAAGGACTCTAAGACCTTTAACCACTACACTACACTGTCTCTGTTAATTTATCCCCCAATTATTTTGTGAAGCCAGAAATGTTATTTTCATTTTAATGAGCAAAGTGTCAGAGATACTGAATGACTTGCCCATACTGGATCAATTTACCGTCTTATGACCTCAAGATCAATATTAACACGTCTTTATGATTAAGAATGTGATCACGAAGGTGAGGGTTTTAGGTTTAGAAACAAGAAGACATAATTACTCTAATATTCATAACTTTACTTATTCACAGAAAAAAAATTCTCAAAATGCTTAAGAAGGTAGTTTTCATGCAACAAAAATGAACTAGCTGTCATGTTGTAAGCTTCACTATGGAGAGGCCCATGTGGAACCGAAAACAGCCTTTGACCAACAGTCAGAGAGGAGCTGAGAACCTCGGTTCAACAATCCACAAGGAACTGAATCCTGGCAGTAAACATGCGAAAGATGCTGGAAGTAGATACTTGCCCAATCAGGTCTGGAAATGACCAGTCCTTGTTGATACCTTGAATGCAGCCAGTGAGATACCCTGAGTCAGAAGACTAAGCCGCACTCAGATTCCTGACCCACAGAGACTATGAAATAATAAATATTGCTTTAAGTCACTAAGTTTTGGGGTAATGTGTTATATAGCAATAGATAACTAATACAGACTGTCTTTCTTTCTTTATTAAAGATTTTATTGGCGAGTTGGGGGAGGGGAACAGCGTTGGGGAATCGGGGAAGGGGAACAGACAAGTTGCTATCCTTTTGTTTTCTAGTTGTGGAGGAGGTCGCTTCACTGGCCCATGTTGGTATTATCATTGCGCTCTTCCCAGGTGAGGCAGTCGTTCAGTGGCCATTGGACGGCTGCTCATGGCTGCTCATGGCAGCTCACAGCAGTTCATGAAAGCACACGCCAGCTGCCGGCCAGCCCGACTGCAGCCTACGCCGTCACCAGCGTAGACTGCCTGTATTTAAATCCTTCCCCTTATTAGTTATGTGACCTTGGGCAATTAACTTGAATTATATCCCTCAACTAACTCATCTGTAAAATGTTGACAATAATAATAACACTGTCTGCATAAGGCTCCTGT
Organism: Hipposideros armiger; assembly: GCF_001890085.2. Taxonomy (NCBI): domain Eukaryota; kingdom Metazoa; phylum Chordata; class Mammalia; order Chiroptera; family Hipposideridae; genus Hipposideros; species Hipposideros armiger. Next base: position 1,393,654 of record NW_017731775.1, read on the forward strand.
AGAACCAAATGATTAAATACATATTAAAAATTGAATAGTGCCTGGAACACAATAAATACACAGAAAATGAATTTTAAAAAGTTTTCTCATTAACAACCTGAGAACCATGTTTTTTTTAATTGAGATATAATTGACACATAACATTACATTAGTTTTAGATGTACATGATGATTTGATATATGTATATATTGCAAAATGATTACCACAAAAAGTGGTAATTACCACAAATAGGCACAAATTCTTTTTTCATTGCAATGAGAACTTTTAAGATCTACTCTCCTGGCAACTTTCATTATTTTTAATTTTTAAAAATTGAGATATAAGTGACATATTATTTCAGATGACAACATAATGATTTGATATTTGTATATATTGTGAAATGATCAACATAATAAGTCTAGTTAATCTGTCACCATAGTTAAGAACTTTTTTTCTTGTGATGAGAACTTCTAAGACCTACTCTTAGCAACTTTCAAATATGCAATACAATACTGTTAATTATAGCTGTGCATTACACCCCCAGGACTTATCATTGGAAGCTAGTACTTTTTGACCACCTTCAGCTATTTCACCTAACCCCCACCCCTCACCTCTGGCAACCACCATTCTGTTCTCTGTATCTATGAGTTAAGGTTTTTTTAGATTCCACAGTTAAGTGAGAGCATATAGTATTTGTCTTTCTCTGTCTGATTTAATTCACTTAGCATAATGCCCTCAAGTTCTATCCATGTCTCAAATGGCAGGATTTCCTTATTTTTCATGGCTAAATAATCTCTCTCTCTCTCTCTCTCTCTCTCTCTCTCTCTCTCTCTCTCTCTCTCTATTTCTCTCTCTCTCTNTCTCTCTCTCTCTCTCTCTCTCTCTCTCTCTCTCTATTTCTCTCTCTCTCTGTGTCACATTTTCTTTATCCATTCATCCATTCATGTCACTGGACACAGGTTGCTTGCTTCCATGCCTTGGTTATTGTAAATAATGCTGCAATAAACATGGAGGTGCAGATATCTTTTTGAGACAGTGACTTCATTTCCTTTAGATAGATACCAGAAGTGGAATTGTTGGATCATATGGTAGTTGTAGTTTTAGTTTTTTGAGGAGTCTCTACTGTTTTTCATAGTGGCTGCACCAGTTTACATTCTCACCAACAGTGCACAAGGGTTCCCTTTTCTCCACATCTTTACCGACACTTGTTATTTCTTTTTTTTGATAATAGCCATTCTAACAAGTGTTAGATATCTCATTGTGATATCTCATTGTGTTTTTTATTTGTATTTCCTTGCTGATTAGTGATATTGAGCACCTTCTCATGTAACTATTGGACATTTAGATATCTTCTTTGGAAAAATGTCTATTCAGATCATCTGCCCAGTTTTTAAATTTTTTTTAATTGTATGAGTTCTTTACATATTTGAATGTTAACCTCTCATCAGAGATATGATATTTAAATACTTTCTCCCATTTGGTAGTTTGCCTTTTCATTTGGTTGGTGGTTTCCTTTGTTGTACAGGAGCTTTTTTTAGTTCAACATAGACTCACTTGTTTATTTTTGTTTTTGGTGTCAAATCCAAAAAAAATCATTGCCAAAGCCAAGATCAAGGAGCTTACCTCCTAGTTTTCTTCTAGGGGTTTTATAGTTTTAGGTTTTATGTTTCTGTCTTTAATTCATTTTTGAGTTGATTTTTGTGAATGGTGGAAGATAGTGGTCCAGTTTCATTCTTTTGCATGTGGCTGTCCAGTTTTCCCAAAAGCATTTATTGAAGAGACTTTCCTTCCCTTATTAGATATGCTTGGCTTCTTTGCCATAGATTAATTGATCATGTGTGTGCAGGTTCATTTCTGGGCTCTTATTGTGTTCCATTCTATGTTTGTGCTAATACCATACTGTTTTGATTACTGTAGCTTTGGAATATAGTTTGAAATCAGGAAATGTGATGTCTCCAGCTTTGTTTTCCTCTCTCAAGATTGCTTTGCCTACTTGAGGTCTTCTGTGGTTTCATACAAATTTTAGAATTGTTTGTTCTATTTCTGTGAATGATGCCATTGGAACTGTGATGGGGATTGCATTGAATCTGTAGATTGCTTTGCGTAGTATGGGTTTCTAACTAATTCTTCCAGTCGATAGACATAGAAATCTTTCCATTTATTTGTGTTTCAATTTCTTTTATCAATGTCTTCTAGTTTTCAGTGTACAGGTCTTTCACCTCTTTAGTTAAATTTATTCCTAGGCAGTTTATTCTTTTTGATGCAATTGTAAATGGGATTGTTTTCTTGATTTTTCTTTCTGATCATTTGTTATTAGTGTATAGAAATGCAACTGATTCTTGCATATTAATTTTGTACCCTGAAACTTTACTGAATTAGCTTATTATTTCTTACAGTTTTTTCTTTTTTTTTGGTGGAGTCTTTAGGATTTTCTATATATAATATCATGACACCTGCAAATAGAAACAGTTTCACTTCCTCTTTCTGATTTGACTGTCTTTTATTTCTTCTTCTTGCCTAATTGCTCTGGCTAGGTCTTCCAGTAGTATGTTGAATAAAAATGGTGAGAGTAGGCATCCTGGTCTTATTCCTGGTCTTAAAGGAAAAGATTTCAGCTTTTCATTGTTGAGTATGATGTTTGCTGTGGGCTTGTCCTATATAGCCCTTATCATGTTGAGATATAATCAGTTTGTTGAGTTTTATCATGACAACCTTCTTTGATCCCTCATTTTTCCTTAAGAATAATAATGACCAATACTAGCTAGTTCTTACCACATGCCAGACACACAGAACACTTTACATATATTAACTCATGTCATTTTCAAGATCACCCTGTGATATATGTTATTATTAGTATCTCTGTTTTTCAGATGGAATAACCAAGGCACAGAGAGGGAGACTCCATTTCTAGACTCATCTATGTATCCTCATATGGCTAGGGCAGGGGTCGGCAAACTTTTGAGATGGAAGAGCTGCCAGGGGTTAGCAAACTGGCTCGCGAGCTGCAGGCTCTGAAGTAAAATTGAAAATGAAAATAAAACTATAATAGTTTCATTTATAAAAATTTTAAAGGATATTATTCACATATGGTGATTATGTAAAAATATATTTATGGATCTCGAATAATTAAAAAAATATTTTATTGGGGAATTGGGGGAAGGGAACAGTGTTGGGGAATTGGGGAAGGGGAATAGCCAAGTTGCTGTCCTCCAATCTTAATTGTGGAGGGCGCAGCAAGCTCGGCTCCAAGTCTAGTTGCGCCGCTCAGCTCAAGGTGCTGTGTTCAATTAGTTGCGGGTGGGCATAGCCACCATCCCATGCGGGAGTAGAAACAGCAGTCTTGTTTTTAAGAGTGCGCGCTCTATCCCCTGAGCCACCTGGAGTGGCAGTTTAGATCAAGGTTCCGAGTTCAGTCTTTATTTGCAGGCGGGTGTAGCCCACCATCTCAAACAGGCAACCTTGTTAGGAACACGAGCTCTCACTAGCTGAGCCATCCTGCCACCTGTTGGCAGCTCAAAGGCAGCTCAGCTCGGGCAGGGCACAGCTCACTGGCCCATGTGGGAATCGAACCAGTGACCCTGTTGCTCAGAGCTCGCACTCCTGAGCAAGCTCTTAACCAACTGAGCCACTCGGCCGGCCCTCAAAATATTTGTAAATTGTTGTGAGGGGCAGGATTGGCTCTTCCAGGGGTCGGCAAACTTTTGAGACAGAACCTACCCAAAGAGCCGCATGTGGCTCGCGAGCTGCAGTTTGCCAACCCCTGGTCTAGGGCATAGAAGATCCCCAGTTGTTAAGTCTCATTTGGGCAGAAGAACGCAGTAATTCCAGAGACAGAACACCTGGGTTCAAATTCTGGCTACTTATTAGCTCTTTAAACTTGGACAAATTACTAAGTCTTCCAGTGCTTCAGTTTCTTGATCTGCAAAACTGAGCAAAACGCTCTAACTCATGGAGCTGTTATGTATGTTAAACAAGTTAATATACACAGAGCATGCAGAGCACTCTCCATCCATTGTGAGCACTGCATTATTCTGTTTTACCACAGTTGGAGTCAGCCCCATGGAGTTGTTTCCCAACCCTGATGATGACTTGTCCTGATAGCATCCATTTTCCTCTAGTCAGCTCCCTGTCATGATCAAAGGCTGGGCTGGCAAGAGGCTTAATGAGAAAGTGACGTAGGTAAAGTCACATTGAAAATTATAGTTGTATAATTATGTAATAATTGCTACCTATTGATGTATACAATGTGTGTGTATATATATATATATATACACTTTTTCTGCATTTTTTATTGTGAAATATACATAAAATTTACCACTTTAAAATGTATATTCAGTGGCATTAACTATAGTCACATTGTTGTGCAATCAACAGCACTATCCATCTTCAGAAGTTTTTCATCATCCCAACATAAATGCTGTACTCATTAAACAGTAATTCCCCATTCTTCCCTCCCCCCATCCTCTGGTGACTATTCTACTTTCTGTCTCTATGAATTTAACTATTCTAGGTACCTGACATATATTGAATCATACAGTATTTTATATTTAGATATATAGATTGAGCACCAAGAACTATGTACTTGAGTTAGAAGTGATTCATATGCTCCACTCAATTCTTTCTTCTTTTTTTTAATATTTAAAAGATAAACTTTTTTCATGTGAAAAAAAGGCCCCTCAAATCTGGAGGGGGACACATAGAGTTTGGGGCAGGGAAATGGTGGCAAAGGAAAAGGACGAACCTCATAAGAGGAATAACAGAAGTAATTAAGACATGAAAATCATCCCTGTAAAAAAGAGTAATAAGGTGACGAAGGTAGAAATCCCTTCCCCCTTGGTGGGCCCCTCCATTTTCTCACGTCTTACATTTTATGCATGTTTTTGTGGACTCTTTCTATATTGGTGAAAGTAATAAAAACTATTCCTAATAGCTGTTTTTATATCTTTCCTGTTGATAGGCACACTCTTATGGGTAAGGACTTGACGGTCTCTTTATGTATGTTATTCTAGTTGGGATGCCTTCAGTTGCAAGAAACAAAAAATCTGACCCAACTGACTTTGATAACAGAGGGAATTCATTACTAATGTAGAGTTCAGCAGCAGTGTGGTTTCCGGTACGAGTGGACCCAGAGATTTGTTGCTGTGGTTTACACATGGTAGTAAGATGGATATAGCTTCTTGTTTACATCTTCTCAACCATGTATGACAAGTCTTACCTTCCTGCTCATCAGAGACTTAGATTGTGGGTTCACTTCTGATCTAATCATTGTGACAGGGCAGACGGGACTATACTGACTGGCTTTCGCTACTCAGGGCCTACCCTTGGAAGCTAGGGTTCATCTACTCAAGTCACATGTCAGGGAGACTGAGGATCCTTTAGGAATGACTGGTAGGTTGGCAACCACATATCTTTATGATAGTACTTGCGTTATTAACACAAAACCATGTGTATTGTACTTCATAGGGCAATTTAGGGAATGTCAAGTCAGAGCTAAAATGTAAACACCCCAAGTCAAACTCGCCCTTATCATTGATTGACTTGGGGTATTTTAATTCAAGTGCTGACTTGAGAGCCTTGACTTCTGCCGACAAGGTGACTCTGCTTCAGGGACTAAATGTTGGATCTGGGTTTAAAAGACCCCAATTGAAGTTGTGGCTCTAGCTCTTAATAACAAATCTGCTCTTAGAGCTGGACCCCACATCCCATGCTTTAGAGGGCACACGTACCACCACCAATATACAAAGGCACACAGCATGCGTGCCTTCATTGGTACTCTTGGTGTGACTCCTGCAAATGGCAGGGTGAGGTCTGACCATGGATTCATTGAAACTCTCTCAATCTCTGCTCATGTGTAAGGGATGATTCCAGTTGCCAATCATCCTCCTGGGACCACCTGATAGTTAGCTATGTGAAGGTACAGGCTGAGCCATAAAAACACCACACAGAGATTAATGGCTACAACACACAGTTGCTATAAATATTCTCCGGGAGTGTCGGTCCTGTGCTGCAAGGGCGGAGGAGTGCGAGAGGGGCAGCGAAGGGTTAAGACAAGAGCCAAGTATTTGGGGTAAGCGGGCCAGGGGACTTCAGTCTCTCGGACTGAGCCCTGAACTTGGCGTTCACATAGCTTTTATTATCCACTATCAGGAAGCAAATTTGCTTATCGCTTTTCCGTCTGCTGAGGCTATGTGCCTAGTAACCGTTTTCCCCCGAGGCTCAATTGTGCTCCAGCACATACTGTGCCTTCACACACACATACTACCCCAGGGATGATATCAGCATGCCGACCATCAGATAAGGAAGCTTTACTGAGATCATTCCCTCAGGCCTCAGCATTCCGAGACACTTCCCTAAAACTTCATGGGATCAGCATGCGGGAACAGTCGGTTTAGCAGCTATAAGGCTACAGAGAGGATATAGAATGCTTTACAGGTTTTGTTTCTTTCTAAGTGCCCAAATACTGAGTTTTGATTACAGCTTTTTTTCAACGATTTATGACTCCCTTCAACTGGAGTAGTTGTCATATTGCAAGTGTCCATAACTCAAAACAAAAAAATTATTTTAAAAAGAAATTAAAATAAGTTTAACGTAAATTTTATAATCATTTTAAAAGTAGTACGCAGTAAAATTTGATCTTTAAAATTCACCTTTCATGAACAGTAAAAGGACAGAGCAAGGCTAGAAAATGAGTTCAAAATTGGCACTTTAATATTGATCACATGGTGATGCAAAATCTAATTTTTCATTATTTTCATCAATAGGAAAAGTGAATTCACCTTTAAAAGTCCTGTTGGGTATGGGTTTTTCCAATATGGTGAAAATGGTCACGTAAAGACTTCCCTGGTCAAAGGGTATTTGGTGCACATGTAATGTTTTGTAATGTGGGATGTGTTGCTTTTCTCATGGGCAGAAAGCACAAATCAATGGATAAGTGAGAATGAATGCACAGAGAAAGTGTTCCTAAGAACTCAGGGCAGAAGACAAGACATTCAAGAAGACTCAGAAGAATTACATGTGCTGATTTTGAAACTGATTATGTGATTGTGCGTCAATTTCTCTAAACTGAAAAAATTAGATGACAATACAAATACTTAACCTTGTATCGAATGGAGTAACTTGTAAGAATTTGTCATCTTTCCAGGAAAGTACCAATGACAACATAATTATTCTAACTGAAGATATGAAAAGCTGTGGTTAACAAAGGGTTTTTACATTTTAGCAGAGGTTTTCTGCTCAATGCTTCAGCTCAAAGAAGTGGTCCACAACCTGTCATAGGACACTGTGAGCAGTGCAGGAAGTCACAGAAGATCAGGGGACAGAGGGACTGATCCCAAGGAGACCCTACTTTGAAAAATACACTTCAGTACTACTATCTGCAATTGCAAAATCTGGGAACAATTTAAATGTTTATAGTTGGGTAATGGTTAAGAAAATCTTATAGACTTGTACTATGTGACTGTTAAAAATGATAGTGCAGATGTGTATGTCCTGATGTGCAAAAATTTGTAAGACATATTAACAAAATGTCAAAATAAAATAATCCTACCATTGCACTGTGTGCTCACAAGCTTTTACTGCATAGCAAAATGTCTTAAAGGACAGATACCAGGGGTAACTGGCGTGGCCTTTGGGAAGAGGAATGAAAATGTGGGAGATGGGGCAGAGGGCAAGGGCTCAAGGCAGGGGTGAGGGTGAGGGGTGTTCACTTTTTGAGTTGTTCACTTTGTATTTAAATTGTTAAAATACATATTAATTTTATAAAAATGGCTTTACAAAGTTTTGCAATTTAACAAGAAAAAAAAGATAAGAGTTGGAGTAGAGCAAGAACTCCTAGCATCTTCACTTGTTTTGTGTTAAGCAGCTCCAAAGGTTTCTATCCGTTTTGCATTTGTCTTCTGCTTGAGGTTTTATTTGAACACGGATCGCATAATAGACTAAAGTTCTTTTGAGCACTATTAATCTATAGACAGGTCTATAAATCAGTTATATATTAATGGGCAGGAATATTTAAATCTTGGTCAGGTGTTCTGTTCTACTCATATAAGGTCATGCATGTTTAGGAAGACAAATTAGTTTTAATACTATATTTTCCCGAAAATAGCACCTAACTGGAAAATAAGCCCTAGCATGATTTTTCAGGATGCTCGTAATATAAGCCCTACCCCAAACATAAGCCCCCGTTTAAGATCGTCAGCCAGACATGACTGTTTGAATAAATGTATTTTTGTTTGTTTTGTTTTGTTTTTAGCTGAGCCATCCTGCTACCTGTTGGCAGCTCAGCGGCTGCTCAGCTCGGGCTGGACTCGAACCGCTGTTGCTCAGAGCTCAAACTTTTGAGCGAGCTCTTAACCAACTGAGCTACTTGGCCGGCCCCTAATAAATGTATTTTTGTACATGAATAAATGTAGATTGTTAGAGCAAAAATCAATATAAGACCTGGTCTTATTTTCAGGGAAACATGGTATTAACCATATATAAGTAAGACAATGTATTGTGGGAAAAGCGTATGCATAAAAGGCTAAATGATGAATACTAAAAATTAACTGATTTTGGAAATCTGCTTTTCCCTCTCCACCTCTCATGCCAAGTGGCTAAGTCAAGTCACATTCTAGTACCAAGAGCCACAGACAGAACTATTTATGAGACTGACATGCTGCCTACTGCGCTAAGGAGGCAACTGACAGAACTATTTATGATTAATGCTATTATTTTAAAAATGATGACAAGTTTATGATATATACCCTAATGCTACATGATGAAAAAGTGTAAAAACAGAACATTAACAGATTTTGATGTTGTAAACTAATAAAAAGTAATTTAATTCTAATGACCAGCACAATGCTCTGTATTGCAAGGCAATCAGGCACACATTGTAAAGTTACAGGAGACTGAAATTAGCATTGCTTCTCATTCTCCAACAAAGGTGTTTATTATTCAAGTTAGTTTTGCTAGTACTTACTGGAAATCCCCCCAAATTATTCCAATTTCCCCAACTCCATCCCAGTCCAAACCATGTTTTGTTTAAAGTTTAACATGCCCACATTATTAAAAGATAAAGGTCCCAGATCCCCATTAGCCAGTCCTGTCTCTTTTGTTTTACCTACTTGTAAAAATGAGTAAACAAAACTTATAGATGAATAATGAAGCAACACGTATTCTTCCTCCTTTCATTGCCATTTTAATAGAAAAATATAAACCATATTACATATTTCACACAGTTTTTGCACTGGAAAATTTTAAAACACTAACTTTATAAAATAAAATGTCAAAAAGCAAATTCCAAGTGAAGCAAAGACATGAAAACAAGAAAGTTCTAGAAAAAAGCTTGGATAAATGTATTTATATTATGGGAATGGAAAAAATCTTTCCAAAGGACATAAACCCAGAAGCAACAAAGAAAAAGACTGATAAATCTCAGTACATAAAAATTAAAAACTTACGGCAAACAAAACAAAAATACTCACAAAATATGAGGTGTAATCAAACAATATGGTGAATGTTTAAATTAAAAAAATTATTATGGTAAAAGACACATTGCTATTAATCCCCCTCAAAACACGCCACTTACTTCAAACACACTTATCCTATCCTTCTTGCCACTTTCTGAAGCAGTTCTGGAAGTCCTCTTTCGTGAATGTCTTTAGTTGCACTGTCACAGTTGCCTCGATGCCCTGAATCATTTTGAGTTTGGGGAAGAGCCAGAAGTTGCATGGAGCCAGATTCGGTGAATAAGGACACACCGTAATGTTTGTGACAGAAACTGCAATTCCAGAAGCGATGTGGGACACAGAGCGTTGTCATGATGGAGGATGGTTTATGGCACACTTTAAAACACACCTTCTCTCGACCGTAGCTCACACCAAACTGACTGCACCAAACGAGCTGAAACTTGTCACACACTGTTGCTAAAGTTAGACATACTGCTTCCTGTATTGAAGTTCCCTGCCTTTCCATTGGATGGCACGCGGCGGCAGCATTCACCATGTTTTGATCACAAAGGAAAGGCTCCGTGTCACATGTAGCTTCTGGTACGGCAATTTCTGTCAAATAAAAACATTACGGTGTGTCCTCATCCACCTTATTCACCAGATCTGGCACTGTGCAACTTCCGGCTTTTCCCCCAAGTCAAAATGACCATGAAAGGTAAATTTTTGAATTGATTCAGGACATCAAGGCAGCCACGACAGCACCACTAAAGACACTCCTGAAAGAGGACTTCCAGACCAGCTTCAGAAAATGGCAAGAATGATGGGATAAGTGTGTTCGAAGCAAGGGCGAGTGTTTTGAGGGGGATTAATGGCAATGTGTTTTACTGTAATAATTTTTCTTTTAATTTAAACCTTCGCTGTATCTTTTGATCACACTTCATAAGTCTAAAGGCCAAGAACTGGAAAAACATATTTGCAACACCTACTAAAAACAAAGGGGTCTTCATACATATTAATAAAAAAAATAACAATCCAAAAAGAAAAACTGATAAAAGATACAAATAGTTTAAAAGGGCAAAACTATTTTGAAAAGATCAAAATATACGTAAATATACTCAAATGTCATTCCTAATTAAGGAAACACATACTAGCAATAAGATATCATTTTCCTCACACACGAGAGAGCAAAAACTAAAATGCTTGATGATACCCCCGAGCTGGGGAGGGTGGAGGAAAACATGCACTCTAACGACAGCACAGAATAGCTGACAAGTGCAAAAAACCCCAAAACATCCCAACTGGCTATCAACAGGGAACTTGTTCAATTATGGCATATCCAGAAGCTAGAATACAAGATGGCCACTAAAAGGAACGAGGTAGATCTGTATGTATGTACTGACATGGAAAGGTCTCCAAGATATACTAGTAAAAAAACACAATAAGTAAAAAAAATGGTGGGGAAAAGTGCTGAACAGTGCAGCAATGAGGGGGAAAAAAGTGTATTAGAGTCTATTGCAATTCCTTTCTGTCCTCTGAAGGAATTATAAGATACTGTTAGCTGTGGTTATTTTTAGTTGGATGCATGAAGAGTAGAGGAAGGGGGTGGTAGACTTTTATTTTTCATTTTTGTACCATTCTGTACTGTTTATGTTTCTAACCTTGAAGGTATAACATTATTTCAAAAGGGGTTAAATGGATGGACAGATTATAACGCATTCACTGTTTTCTTTGTTTCTCTCTGTATCAAAAAAAACACAATAATTGTTTTATACACACACAAAGATGTTAAACAAAAACATCTAAAATTTTATAAAGATACAGACATAAGCAAATATATACACACACATACTGACTGATATTAAGCACAGGAGAAAGCCTGCCTTTTCCACATCAGGTACTTATTATCCCAATGTACAATACACACAGTTAATATTACCCAAAGATTTCAAAGTACTTCATTAACATTCACTAATCTCCTGTAAGTTTCCATTTTACATTGTGATATAACACTATGGGTACAATATCAGTGAATACAGAAATTCCGGTGTCTCATCTGAATAATGTTCTGACCACTACATGATCTTTTTTGTCCTTTTACCACCTTACAGTTATGATTCAGAGGCTGATCTTCGGATCAGGTCCCCAAAATAAGCAGTGATTGTCTTCAATTTATTATTAAGAAAGTTTTGCTCTATTTCCACTTGCCCTCCAGGCCCAGCTAAGGATGCCACCTAAAAAAAAGGAACAGAAGTCACACATACATAAGCATGATTTCAAAATAAATCTTTCTTTCTTATGTTTCATCAAATAATAAGATGACTCTAGCTTTCTATTTGAGTCCTTCAAATAATGAAGTATCTCAAATGTTCACTCGTACTTTCCAGGTTAGGTCTTAATGTACTATGTGGGGACAGAAATGCTTGTTTTAGACATTTTTGATACTATGGGTAAGACAACAGCACTCTGTTATTGTACAGGGCCTAATCTTCCCAACGTCAGAAGCTAAAGAACTTAGAGGGAGAGAAAATGAACACATTCTTCCCAAATATCAGGCTTATTAAGATAGAAATGTAAAGAATAACTCACGAGCTGGCCAAGTGGCTCAGCTGGTTAAGAACGTGAGCTCTGAGCAACAGCGTGGCCGGTTTGATTCCCACATGGGCCAGTGAGCTGCGCCTGAGCTGAGCTGCCAACAGGTGGCAGGATGGCTCAGCTGGTGAGAGCACATGCTCCTAAACAAGGTTGCCAGTTGGACTCCCGCATGGGATGGTGGGCTATGCCCACCCACAACTAAGATTGAACATGGCACCTTGAGTTGAGCTGCCGATGGGTGGCCGGATGGCTCAGTGGTTAGAGCGTGCGCTCTTAGCAACAAGGTTTCTGGTTCGACTCCCACATGGCATGGGGGGGCGGGGGGGCTGCGCCCTCCACAACTAAGATTGAACACAGCATCTTGAGCTGAGTGGATGTAAGCTGCCTTTGGGCGGCCGGATGGCGGCTGGACTTGGAGCTGGGCTAGCTGCGCCCTCCACAACTAAGACTGAAGGACAACTTGGCTGTTCCCCTTCTCCAATTCCCCAACACTGTTACCCCCTTACTATTCCCAAATCTTCAAAAAAACAACAAACAACTCACTTTCCTGAACAGTTTTGTCCTGTTCACCTTATCTTCTGCATCTTACCCTCTCATTCATTCAATAATCTTTACTGAGCTATCTGATACATGATACTAGAAATGATGTATCAGAGAGAAGACAGCTATGACCCCACTCTCATGAGCGTTCTGGTCTCCCACAACCTACTTTTTCCTTCTCTAACTGGTCTTTTTTGCTGTTCTCCCAACTTGGACGGCCTCCTCCACCTGTTGCTCGTGCGTGTGCACACGCATTTTAAAATTCACCCTTCCCTTTTTTGTGGTAAAATATATTGCTCTTTTTGAGGTCTACCAGTTTACAGTGATCAACCCCTTTATTAGGAAGCTAAAAGCACCACCTCCTCTCCACTTCCACAGAACGAACATCAAAAGATGCTTCCAACTAGCAATTCTTTACCCTAAGTTCTTCTTCAGATAACGTTTTGTTTTAGTCCCATATTTTTTCATCCAACCTCTCATGTCTATTAATTAGTAAACATAAATTACCTTCTAACTCATGATTTCATCACCAGAGATCAGTTTATGGAGGTAGCAGTGTGGATTAAGGGAAGGGGGAATGCAGTAGGAAGCCCTGGGGGTCAAAGAACTGGAGACATTGAGTGTTGGAGAAAGGGATACTCAAAGTACTATCAGGGACAGGGACAGACAAGAGACATGCGTTTTCTGTAATAACTCTAACGGTAACTGGTAAAACTGTAGTTGTATATTTTGCAAAGAGAGGCACTATCGGTCTAGTCTGGTTTGGAGGCTGAGAGACCTCAGTTTTAATTACACCTACTACACCAGCAATTAGCAGAAGAAAAAGTTTATTGTGCATTGCTAACGAGTATGTATTTTAAAGCATTTCAACTTCCTCTTAGAAAAGAATTCACAGATACAGAAATAGGGAAGAAACAACAGGTCATTCTATGGTACATTCTAAAGAGGAAAAAAAAGGCCAATCAAGGCAGTAACAATGTCAACATTACCCCGCCTGCAAAGGGACACAAAAGAGATGGCTGTGTTTTTATCAATAGGAATATGTGGCAACACAAGTCAAACAGAGTATTTATTATAGTGACTAAAAGCACACGTACATCCCACTATTTGCTAATAAAAATGTAATAAGTAAAACTAGAAATTAAAATAGTTTGGTAGTCTCAGAGAGGTAACTATTTGGAATAATTGTTTTATTTTCTGTTTTGGTATCTTTATGTCAGTCTGATTTTTTTTTAAGGGCAAAATGAAGAATTTTGTCTTTAAAAAAACCATTTTGACTAGTATGCCTAAATTATTACTGTTTCACAATAATTTTTCTATGAGTTAAGATATAACTTAAGTGCAGTAGCTCTTCCATTCCTTTAAACTGTGATTTATTGAAAGAAAGTGAGGCTGGCGAACTGCAGTGTTCCTGGGGCGGGAAAGAGCGGAGGAGCAAGGAAAGGAGCGAACAGGAAGGGCGAAGAGACCAACGCAGAGCCGACACAACAGCAAAGCATTTGCTGGCATGGGTCCGGCAGGAAAAAAAGAAAAGTCGGAGAGAAATGTTAATACAAGGTCTACCAATAATTTGCTATATCGACTTACAAAGCCATTAAGCTAAGCTTTGGCTTTCTAAATCTGAAAAATGGGAATACTATCCATGTCTCCAAAAAGGACATTTTATAAGCCATAAATAAAGTTACATTAAAACAAATACCTGAGAAGATATAGGGTAGTTTCTATTCTCTGTTTCCATTCTTTAGGGGGTTGCCTGAATTTGGGTGCTTTGGATAGAAAAAGGAGTAATGATTTGCTTACCTACATGGAAGTTTTCTGAGGTCTATTACAAAACAGTAAATAAATTATTTTATTCAACATCTATTGGGTTATTGGAAAAGTCATGACGTATTTTTTCTGTTTTCTTTGTTGTGAAAATGCATCATGACTTTTCCGACAACCCAATATTTATGGAGCACTTACAGGTTTTTGTTCTAGGTCGTGGGGTATAGCAAACAAACAAAAAAAATCTCTGCCTCCATAAACTTTATATTCCAGTTGGGAGAGTCAGATGATGGATAAATAAAACAAGTACTGCTCCTGATACTGGAGGAAAAGGTGAATCTATGTCAAAATATGACAGGGCAAGCCCCACATACACACTTGGCTCCGGCTTTCAGCATGCTTAAAAAAAAAATGAGAAAGCAGCTTTGTTTAGTGTTTAGAAAGAAATTTACAAAAACATATTACTTTCAAGTGTTCTAATTAAAAATAATTTCTGATGGGTAAAAACATGTACAAATTGCCATATATAAAAACAGTCACGGGATGTAAAGTATAGCATAGGGAAGAGTCAATAATATTGCCAACTATGTATGGTATCAGATGAGTACTAGATTTATCGGGGTGATCACTTCGTAAGTTATATAAATGTCTAATCACTATGTGGTACATTTGAAATGAATATAATGTTAACTGCAATTGGAAAAATAATTTCAAACTTTAGTCTACTTTTTCACATTTTCATAAATATTTATTTATTTATTTAAAGGTTAGAATTCTGGAGTTAGAAAGACTAAAGATTACGTAGTTCAAGCCAATATATTAATCCTTTGCTTTAAGCTAACTTAATGCCATCAATTTCTAGTTGTCTTTATTTTTCACTGGCAGGTTTAACTGACAAAATATTATTTGGCTCCTTCCCCTTTCTTAAAGTTTAATAAATTGGGAGAGA
>NW_017731775.1:1410864-1412496 GCF_001890085.2 Hipposideros armiger
GAGGGCAGTGTCACTGGCTCTCATATGTGGGATCTGAACCGGGGCCTTCTGGCGTCCCAAGCCAGTTCTTAACCATCGTGCCACTCGGCCGGCCCTTCTATTCTTTATCTACATCATTTACTGAAAAAAATTGACTCAAAGTGAATATAAGCTTACATTCAGAAACATTCGTGCCTTTCCAATTTGACTTATAAGGCCAGTTCCATAGCCCCTCTGGAATTTGATAACATACGCAGTACAAGAATGAATACTATTTTAATTGTTCAGCAGCAATCTTTCCAAGGGAAAAACTGGCTAATAAACATTAGAAATTGATCAATGGTATCCTTAATTGCAATGTATGATTTAAGCAGTGAATTTTACTAAGAACAGAGTTGGTCTAAAAACCTGGATACTGGTTACTAGAAAAGATAAGAGAATACCCATAACAGATAAAGCTCAGCAGTTAAGTGCTTCATTTTGTGGTGAATTTTTAGCCCTCTGTCATCTTTCTCACCAACCAGGAATGAAATAAAAATGATTCAGCCAAGATTCTACATAATTCCTTTTGCTTCTCTTGTCACAACTTCTATTCACTACTCCCAACCTCATGGTGGGCTAACTCTGTGATAAGAGCTGAATCTGTTCCTTTTCAGTAATGAATATCTGTCAGTGGAGGCAGCAAGGCACTCCACGCTGCCATTGTGAGCCAGGAAGACCTGGCAAATCACTGAGCTTCCCTAGTTCACCCACCAATAAAACTAGGCTCATAACCTGACTTGCTTACTCTAGAGTTGTTATGATGATCAATGAAAATGTGTAGGGAGTCCCATGAACTCTAAGAATGCCATTAAGGCAAGAAACACTTATTAAGCTTCTACACTGTATACAGATGCAGGGTACTGGTCCTTTGCAGGAGTGGTGGCTTTGGAGTGCTCTGAGTTTTAAAGCTTGGGTATTTTCAGGTAAACCAGTTTTAGTATTTATTATTCCTACATATACCAGAAGTCCAATCTAGCTCTTAGCCCTCTTTCAACTCTCTCCTGCTTGTGGTGTTCAAAACCTGGACTAACAGTCCTCCACCTGTTGAGATGACTTCATCACACCTGCTACATGGGTACAGTTTTGACCATATGAGAGTGCTGCCATTAGACCAGATTGCCACCATGGAAATTTCATTTAGAACAATTTGACACAAATTTCTTATCAACCCTAATATTTAGAAACCAATACGGCGCCATTTTAAAATTAAATAAGCAAATACTATAGTAGCTTAGAACTGATATTTGCAAAGAAATTAATGGTCAGTTTTTATTGTATTCAGCCAAAAGCAAACACTAAAAATGCTAGTGAACTGAAAATAGTTGTATTTAAAATATATTTCCAATATTACCTGTTTCCATATTTAAAAAGTTTTAATTATTGAAATGCATATAACTGTATTCTTTTATATGACAAGTTTAAGAAATGTTATCTATAAATAAGCCCTCTTTCTCCCTCCTTCCCTAATAAACTATTAGAAGTGTGATGACTGCTACAATTAGGAACTTTTTCCTTCTAGACACTATGTATTTGTTCCAATGGGAGCCTCAAGACCTCTACCAACTAGAAAAAAAGAGATCTCTTGATTAAATCTAACATTAATTTCTATAC
>NW_017731775.1:1413218-1420615 GCF_001890085.2 Hipposideros armiger
ATGTCTTGAGACGATATTTTGTGATAAGTGCAGTCTTGTGGCGCCTGGGTTAGCAACCGTAGTTTACCAACCTTCATCCCTTGAAGTTATCACTGGGGCTGACACAGGCTTCGCCACTGATTCTCAACCCAGACTACACATTACAATGACCCAGGGAGCTTGAAAAAAAATGGTTAGATCAATTTCTGGGTGGGGCTAGTACAGTCACAGTTTCTGTACAAGTGTCCCCAATGATTCTAAAGTGCAGCCAGTCTGACACTCAGTGGATTCTGGCCTGTCATTTATCCTTCTGCATTACTTGAGAATAGCTACTAGCCAGTAATATAAGACATTTGAGGATCACAAGTATTTCATGGAAGAACAAAATGGATTATAAATTATATCAAAGGCAGAAAGGATAAAACATTAAGAATTTAAACTTCTAATAATATTAGAATGCAAAGGAAGAAAGCAAAAAAATGCAGAAAGAATAAGTGTAAAGAATAGTTGAACTAAAAAACACAACAGATGGAATACGATAACAGAAAGTATATACCTGAGGAATGAACTAGATAGGAGACCAAATTGAGATAATCTCTCAGAAGGAAAAAGCAGGCAAAACTCCAGAAAATACAGTTATGGAAGACTAACATCCACATAATAGATGTCCCAGAAAAAGGAAAAAAGATGGTAAAGAGAACATAGTTGAACAAATAATGGAGATAATTTCTCCAGAATAAGATGGAAAAAGCTCAGAGTGACAGGATCAGTTCTCAGAGTATCAAATAGGAGAGCAAGGAAAAACCTACACCTAGCAACACTGTACTAAAATTTATAATATGAAATACAAAAGATTTTCAACAGAATGCTTAGTATAAAGCAGTACATAATGGTGCTTATAAAAAAATCAAGAAAAGCATGAAATAAAGACATCATCGGATATGTATGAGGCAGTTATTATATCAGAGCAAATTCTGCTAGGGAAAAAAATAACATGGCTAAAATAAATGTATATGGTAAAAAAGGAATAAGAACATTTTCATGTTAGTCAAGTGTCTTATATCTCAAGATAGTTGAAATTGATCCTGGCCAAATTAAGGTTTTATTTAGGGTACTGTTTTCAGGAATACCTAAAACTTCTCTTCTCAAGGTAGGTTTCAGTAAAGACAGATCTTGGCTAGTTTAGATGTGCACATTTGAAACACAACACATTCAATCATCCTTTCAGGACACAGAATTTAAAAAAAAGCTCAGAGTGCTCGGTTTATGTAGGCCATGAACTGTGGATGGAGATGAAGATGAACCAGTTATGGATTTAATGGTCAAACACTTCCCGTTTTCTAGTAATGGTAAAAAAGCCAGGGACTTCTCATTAACACATTCTCAATTAAAGAAATACTCTTTATCTTTTTCTACTCATTTTTTTGGTAATAGATATGGCAGAGGCTCATAGATCTTCAGTAATGGCTTACTTACCTGGTCAATATCAGCATTTCTTGGAAGAAAATAAACAATATTATTAGTGATCTTCTGGGAAAGTCTGAAGATTTCGAAGGTGGACAGCAGTTAAGGAAAAGTAACAAAGCTAGCAGTTAATTTCTCATCAGAGGTTAAGTTCTTTACTTATTATATCATAACCCAAATGTATTTTGACATGTAAAAATCAGGCACACATTTAAATCCTTTAATGGAACCTAAGAGAATTAAGCAGCAGATTTTGTAATTCAGTAGCACAGGTCAGAGATTAGAAGTTAAACCTATTATTCATTTATCCTAGTGGTAGGCAACCAAGAGTTAGAAATATATACTCTTTCTCTTTCTGCATTTCCTAGTTATTGTGTACATACAAAGAACAGGGAACCACAATACCACCTCTTTCCAATAAAAATAAAGACAAATAACTGTCCATTGTAGTCTACATTCCTAATTTTAATTAGCAATTTAGAACCATGTTTCCTGTTAAGAGTCAAACAGATGATTCTTCTGGGGAATNGTATTAGGTCAATTTATAAATATTTTCCCGCTTTATCAGGAAATAAAATAGGTAGTACTTGGCCTAATTGTTATGATGTCTATCTGAGTCGAGTCATAGAGGGGTGGAGTACGTCTACTAGACAAGTGCCAGAAATTACATGGTACAGGGCCTCCTAGTTAATTTTCAACACAATTCTTGGGGATGTTAATGTTGTCCTGCTCTCTGTACTGATATGAACAAATTAATATGACCTGAAAAGTACAAACGCTACCACTTTTCTGAAGCTAGACATTTTAGTTATGAAATCAAACAAGGATAAGGAGGTACTGTATCAAACCAACCAGGAGCTACTCCTCTCACCACTGTGTAGCTTCCTAGGGGAGACTAAACCATTCTCTGCCAGAGACCTCTATCCATACTGTATGCACTTACTCCTTAAAAGAGAAGCTTTTCATGGTTGGAAAGCATAATAGACCCACAACTAGTACTAGTTGCAATTTTACAGTTGTCAAAGGAAAGAAATGAAGAAAAACAGCAAGATATAGGCATCAAGTAGATAAAATACATTTACCCAGGGATCTTAGAATTGAATCTGATCTGTTCCCAAGTAACTACAGTGATTTCAGAGCGTGAGGTATAACTTCTCTCCAAAGTGCCTTTCACAAAAAGATTTTTTAAATTATTTAGTTCTTGAGTTTGATAGTGATGTTTGAGTAACAAGGGATACATGTCCTGGAATACCCCCAAACAAAAAAAGGGAATAAAACATCGAGGTAACAGGGGACCTAGAAAAATATTTTACTAGACTCATTAGACTCATCTCCTATGTGAACAGATTGGCAGACAAGTTGTATTTATAGTGTCCATACTCAGTGTCACTACTGTAAATATAGATATTATCCAGAGTGCACATCTCCCTGGATGGGAAATTAATGTTCTTTATAGACATTTCTATGGGAAAAATGCAACCTGAATTTTAAACAGCAGATTCATAAACTTTGAGAACCCAACCCATTTGTTAAGTTCAGGTTGTTGTGCAATTCTAAATATTCTTTAACAAAAAGTGGACTTCTCCGTAACTCTGTTGTCTCTCAATCTTGCAGTACTCTCTTCTTTCATTTAAAAAATCTTACATATAGATTTCCTTCACTTTTAAAAAGAAAAGTTGATTTCTCACTGTAATTTGATCTAAATCCAATACCAAACAATATACTTGAAACCTCAGGTTTCCTTTTTGACTTTTGTTATTCTCTAGTGTCATTACTCCCTCTAGAGGTAGAACTACCAACCGTAATTCTGGCAGGTGTTTGAAGTAAATCAAAAACAGACGTTAAACAAAGAGAGCTAACTTTCTCCTTGGGCTTGTGTTACTTTAACTAGAAAAAATTTACTCACTGTAACTTTTACAATAAATAGTAAATTTCTTATTGTGATTCAAGTATACAAATAAGCCCATCTAATACTTAATGTAAGGATCATATAGTCTCTTATGAGACTAGTTATACAGCTATTTACATATGGGAAAAATAGGAATTATGGAATAAATAGGTTCAGTCTTACATGAGTCTAGAATATATTGGGTTGTTGGAAAAGTCACGACACATTTTTGCAACAAAAACCATAGAAAAAATACGTCATGACTTTTCTGACAACCCAACAGATCTGAGCCACAGATATAAGTAGCAGATATTAGGTTTACTATCAAATTTGTTATTAAAATGCATGAAGGGGACTGTTTTTTCTTGTTTAACTGGTACAGCATGTCATATTTGGGAGGCCTAATGTTTAGACACAATGGTTCATAAACAGATGATAGACAGCAAGATATAATTTAATTTCCTTCTAACTCAGCGAGTAAGAACTCTGGCTTGTTAGTTTTCATTTACTCTTCTTTTAACCCAGAGAATCTTAACTCTGGCTGCACATTACAATCACTTAGGGAGTTTTAAAAAGATTTATGCTTGGGCTTCATTCATCCCAGAAAATAAGTTAAAATCTTTCCCAGTGGACTAGAGTATCAGTAGTTTAAAAAAGTTACTTAGCAAAAAATATAAAACTCTTAGAAGAAAACATAAGGGCAAATGACATTGAATTTGGCAATTGTTTCTTGGACATGACATTAAAAACATAGGTAATACAAAGAAAAAATAGGTAAGTTGAACTTCACCAAAATTAAAACAACTTTTGTGCAGCAAAGAACACTATCAAGAGAATAAAAAGGCAACCCATGGAATGGGAGAAAATACTGGCAAAGCATGTATCTAAAATGGGATTAATTTCTAGAATACATGCACATGAAAAGGTGGTCAACATCATTAGTTTATCAGGGAAATGCAAGTCAAAGGTACAATGAGATACTATTTCACATCCATTAGGATGACTATTATCAAACCACCACCACCACCACCAGAAAATAAGTGCTAGCAAGAATGTAAAGGGCCGGCCGAGTGGCTCAGTTGGTGAAGAGCTCGCTCAAGAGTTTGAACTCTGAGCAACAGCGGTTCGATGCCCGGCCCAAGCTGAGCAGCCGCTGAGCTACCAACAGGTGGCAGGATGGCTCAGCTAAAAACAAAACAAAACAAAACAAACAAACAAAAAAGAATGTAGAGAAATTGCAACCCTTGTGAATTGCTGGTATAAATGTAAAATGGTTCAGCTGCTGTGAACAGTATGGTGATTCCTTAAAAAACTAAACATAGAATTACCATATGACCCAGAAACTACTTCTGAGTACACATACCCTAAAGAGCTGAATGCAGGGATTAAAGTAGATTATTTGTTCACCCATGTTCACAGCAGCATTAACAGCCAAAAGGTGGAAACCCAAAATATCCACTGATGAATGAATGGATATACAGAATGTGATATATTCATATAATGAATATTATTCAGGCTTAAAAAGGAAATTCTGGCACATGCTATAACATGGATGAACCTTTAGATTATGCTAAGTGAAATAAGTTAGACACAAAAGGACAAATATTGTCTGATTCTGCTTATATGAATTACCTAGAGTAGGCAAATTTTTAAAGAGAAAGTAGAATGGTGGTTACTCAAGGCAGGTTGTATGTGGGGGTAATGGGGAGTTAATGTTTAATGGGTATAGAGTTTCAGTTTAGGAAGATAAGAAAAAGTTCTGAGACGGTAGTGTGGTTACATAACAATGTGAAATGTATTGAGCCACTGAGCTGTATACTTAAAAATGATTTAAGGTAAATTTTATTATATATATTTTACCATAATTAAAAAGCAAAACCACTTAAGAGATTCTAATTTGCAGTCACAGCTGAAAACCAGTGTTCCAAATTAAAATGAGAATAGGTCCAGTACAAGGGAGTATATACAGTTTCTAATAGGAGGAAGGAAAAAAATCTATAACCTGGGGTTATGTTTATAAATTAAATTCTATCATTTCACAAATATTAAAGCTGTCTCTATTCTTTTCTCTAGAGAAAACATGTCATCTTTTCATATTGGTCCTCTTCAAAATCACAGTAACATTTACATTCTTTCCACAATAACTTTATAATAGGATCTTCTAAGTAACAGACTCAAGACTTTAAGTTTTATGGGCTAAGATAAATGCTTTACCCAGTTATTGCATTTATTCCTCAAAACCACCACTAGAAAGCTAGTAAGTGGAAGGGCTGAGACTAAACTCCAGTCTGTCTGACTCGTCATATGTTTTTTTTAGCCTATTACCTGAACAGTACCCACATATTCCCAGTTCCATGTCATTGATATTCTTGCCACCTTCATTCACTTCAATGCTTATGATCAAATCTTTAAAGCCCAGTTTACATGCTCTGTCTTCCAGGGCCTTTCCTGATGTTATCTACCAGAAAGCAAGAGTATTTAGTCTCTACATTTCTTATGAGAAGATTGCAATATTTTTATTATGAATGCACCTATCTTGTAATCCCTAGGAAGATGCTGAACTAGCGTGACTGCTGACTCCCATAAGGATAGCTCTAGAGACATCAGAGGGAAAGCACTAAACAAAAGAAATTTATGGAGACCTGGGATGGTTTGAATGTGACTATACGTGTGGAATGAAGGGTAGGGTCTCTGGGAAGATAAAACAGGAAGAAGGAAAACAAGAAATGTGAAACTCTGCTCCCCCCTGTCCGTGACCTTTGCCTTGTATAAACAATGCATGCTGCCTCACTTGCAGATACTGAGAACTCTGGTCTATGTTCAGGAGCTAAAGTTGCGGCAGTCTAAAAAAGAAATTCTGCTGTGAAAAGCTGAGAGAAACAGGTGGGAACTAACCCTGGCAGCTGCTTTCTCGCCCCTCCCTCTCTGAACCCCTGGAGCTGATGAATTACACTCTAAGATTAAAGAGAACAGTCTTTAAATGCTGCTTTTCCCCAGCCCCTCCCCAAAGGTGGGGAGACATATGTCTTGAGACGATATTTTGTGATAAGTGCAGTCTTGTGGCGCCTGGGTTAGCAACCGTAGTTTACCAACCTTCATCCCTTGAAGTTATCACTGGGGCTGACACAGGCTTCGCCACTGATTCTCAACCCAGACTACACATTACAATGACCCAGGGAGCTTGAAAAAAAATGGTTAGATCAATTTCTGGGTGGGGCTAGTACAGTCACAGTTTCTGTACAAGTGTCCCCAATGATTCTAAAGTGCAGCCAGTCTGACACTCAGTGGATTCTGGCCTGTCATTTATCTTTCTGCATTACTTGAGAATAGCTACTAGCCAGTAATATAAGACATTTGAGGATCACAAGTATTTCATGGAAGAACAAAATGGATTATAAATTATATCAAAGGCAGAAAGGATAAAACATTAAGAATTTAAACTTCTAATAATATTAGAATGCAAAGGAAGAAAGCAAAAAAATGCAGAAAGAATAAGTGTAAAGAATAGTTGAACTAAAAAACACAACAGATGGAATACGATAACAGAAAGTATATACCTGAGGAATGAACTAGATAGGAGACCAAATTGAGATAATCTCTCAGAAGGAAAAAGCAGGCAAAACTCCAGAAAATACAGTTATGGAAGACTAACATCCACATAATAGATGTCCCAGAAAAAGGAAAAAAGATGGTAAAGAGAACATAGTTGAACAAATAATGGAGATAATTTCTCCAGAATAAGATGGAAAAAGCTCAGAGTGACAGGATCAGTTCTCAGAGTATCAAATAGGAGAGCAAGGAAAAACCTACACCTAGCAACACTGTACTAAAATTTATAATATGAAATACAAAAGATTTTCAACAGAATGCTTAGTATAAAGCAGTACATAATGGTGCTTATAAAAAAATCAAGAAAAGCATGAAATAAAGACATCATCGGATATGTATGAGGCAGTTATTATATCAGAGCAAATTCTGCTAGGGAAAAAAATAACATGGCTAAAATAAATGTATATGGTAAAAAAGGAATAAGAACATTTTCATGTTAGTCAAGTGTCTTATATCT
>NW_017731775.1:1422335-1423992 GCF_001890085.2 Hipposideros armiger
TTTTTATAATCTAAATTGTGAAGTTCACTTACGTTGTACAGAGAAATTGTGACTGTAGGACCTGGCTTTCAGAGTTGTCTCACTCAGCTAGCTTTACCAAAGCAAGCAGTGATAATCACTACCAAATATCTACTAAGAGCCAAATACAATATATGCTCAGCACTGTGCTCTGTGCAGTGTAAAGCCTGAGCAGCAAATGCTTGGAAAGGTCCCGAATGCACGTAAGGCCTATAAAATGCTAAGCTGTCTGGAAAGACATCTTCAAAATCTCTTCAAAATTAGGCAATCTCCAAAGAAGATTAATTTGACAAGTTCTAAAGAAAAGCAAATTTTGACAAACCTATATAGCAGGCCAACTTATGAAGAAATGTAAAATCATCTGCTGATGTTGAATGAGACATTTTAGGTAAAAGGAACAGGACAGTGTTATGTTTTCACCAAATAGGCTTTCATTTCATTTATTGCAATTTCATAATGAGCAACGCAAACATAAGTTAAATTTAGCTCTCTCATGTCTTGCAGTAAGTGCAGCTGTATGTGCAACCGTGTGTTAGTGGCAATATTTTATATTCGAAGGGCTTAGTGGAACCCTGATGCAGACATCATGGTTGTCAAGGAAACAGCTGTTTTCTAGAAAATGCTAGTTTCAAAATGTTAACACTTTTGAGAAACAATGCAGGAAATAAATCACTTGAATAATGAATACAAGCACCAATTATGTTATAAAATCATGCATTTACAATGCTATTTTTCCTGTTCTAAATAAACTAATTTATTTTTATAAGAGAAAGGATGAAAATATCCTTTTCAGCTGCTCAATCTGCTACATTTATAGTACAGACACAGATGGAAAGACATGCTGACAATACCAAAAATTCAATGGAAAAAAATTACTTTCAAGATCAAATATATTCACTTAATCCTCATGTTTTCATGTGCACTTCCCTTGGAGGAAGACTGTGTTTTTAGACCTAACAGAATATACGCACTGAACGTATCATATAAATGAAATGCTGATAAATGCTGGATGACACGATATGGTACTGTCCAATAACGGTAGCCACTAGCCATTAAAGGCTACTATCTTTAAACTGACTAAAATGAAATAATATTAAGAATTTAGGTCCTTGGTCACACTGCCACATTTCAAATGTTCAATGGCCTCTTGTGTCTTAGTGGCTACCATACTGGACAGTGTAGATATAAAATATTTACATCATCACAGAAAGTTCTATTGAGTAGCACCGATACAGAAGTACTGGAAGACATAGAAAGGGAAAAAAAATCTTTAACAATACAAACATGTAAAACTGTGGATTCCCTAACCATTCAGTTGGGTATATGCATAGATAACAACGATCTGAGTGGAAATAAGTCTAGTGAAAATAAGGGTGAATAGTGAATTCAGGGAAAACAAGAATAATTACTATTCCAGTAAATATGAAGATAGCTTTTGCCCAGGAGACCATAGAAAGTTAGGAAATGTTGTGATCTGGAACACAGGGGTGATTGAATAAGGGCACACACAGTTTATCAGCATTGGTCTTAAAAGCAGTGTTAAGTTTCACCTCGTTATTTTCTACCTTTTATACTATCCTTTTCAGAATCATATGTTTTCCTAGGTAACATTAAAAACTTTATATAAATTAATGAAACT
>NW_017731775.1:1426137-1430654 GCF_001890085.2 Hipposideros armiger
CCAGACACACACTGACTGAAAGTAAAGGGATAGGATAAGATATTTCATGCAAATAGAAATGGAAAAAGTCTGGAGTAGCAATACTTATTTCAGACAAAATAGACTTTAAAATGAAGACTACAATAAAAGACAAGGGCACTACATAATAACCCAGGGATCGATTCCACAAGAGGAAATAACCCTAGTAAACATCTATGCGCCAACATAGGAGCTCCTAAATATATAAAACAGATTTTGACAGATATCAAGACAGAGATCAACAGTAACACTATCGTAGTAGGGGAATGGGACTTCAACACCCTGTTGTCACCAATGGACAGATCCTCCAGACAGAAAATCAACACGGAAACAGTGGTCTTAAATGACACTTTAGACCAGCGGGATTTAATCAATATTTTTAGAGCATTTCACCTGAATGCAACAGAATATACATTCTTCTCAAGTGCACACGGAACATTTTCCAAGATAGACCCCATGTTAGGCCACAAAACAAGTCTCAATACATTTAAGAAGATTGAAATCATATCAAGTGTCTTCTCTGACCACAATGCTATGAAACTAGGAATGAATTATAAGAAGAAACCCAGAAAGCACACAAATACATGGAGGCCGAATAACATGCTACTAAACAGCGAGTGGGTCAAAACTGAGATCAAGGAAGAAATCAAAAGCTGTCTTAAGTAAATGAAAATGAACACACATCAACCCAAAAACCTATGGGATGCAGCAAAAGCAGCCCTAAGAGGGAAATTCATAGCAATGCAGGCCTATCTAAAGAAACAAGAACAATCTCAAATCAATAGACTATCTTTACACCTAAGGAAACTGGAAAAAGAACAGCAAAACAAGCCCAAAGGGAGTACAGGGAAGGAAATAATAAAGACCAGAGCAGAAATAAATGAAATAGAGACCAAAATAAACAATACAAAAGATCAATGAAACTAAGAGCTGGTTTTTGAAAAGAAAAACAAAATCGACAAACCCTTAGCCAGACTCATCAAGAAAAACAGAAAGAGATACAAACAGAAAGAGGAGAAGTCACAACAGATACCACAAAAATACAGATAATTTTAAGAAAATACTACGAGCAACTACATGCCAACAAATTCGACAATCTGGAAGAAATGGATAAATTTCTAAAAGCATACAATCCACCAAGTCTGAACAAAGAAGAAACAGAAACTCTGAACAGACTGATTACTACCAAAGAAANCCTGCTGCTCCGAGCTGCATCCCAAGCCAACTTTTAACCAACGTGCCACTTGGCAGGCCCAGAATTAAAAGTTTTTATTTTAGCTGAGCCATCCTGCCACCTGTTGGCAGCTCAGCAGGAGCTCAGCTCGGGCTGGGAGTCAAACCGGAACCCTGTTGCTCACAGCTCGCACTCTTGAGCGAGTTCTTAACCAACTGAGCCACTCAGCCAGCCTTAAAAGCTTTTATCCAGTCTTATTTCTCCTAACAAATTCCTTTGCATTTTTTCTCAATACATAACATTTTGTAAATAATTATGAAAGGTTCACAGGCCCTGAAATTCCACCAGTGATCAAGACCTCCTGATTTTTACCGTTAATAAACAACTAATTTAAGTAGCCCCAATATGAAAATAAGCATCAATTTGAAGAATTAAATAAGCTGTTCAAGGTCACAGCAGGGACATTCGAGAAAGAATTATAAGTTTCCAGGGTTAATACATTAAATTACATCTTTTTGCACTAGGTATTTCTTCATAGATATTCTGTTGAGTCATCTATGAGTTCCTTTTGCTATCTATGCTAAGATGCTACAAATATAGACTAAACCTGAGTCTGAAAATTGAAAAACACACATATAACCAAACTGAGAGACACTAGAAAATAACTGGCTGTTCTTCTTTGGAAAATGTCAGTCATGGAAGACAAAAAAAGGCTGAGGAACTAGTCCAGATTAAAGGAAACTAAAGAAACACAAAAACTACATGCAATACATAATCCTGTACTAGATGGGAAAACATGCTATAAAGGACGTGATTAGGATAACTGATAAAACTAGACTGTGGACTATAGAATTTTACCATTGTTACATAAAAATATCCTTGTTCTTAGAAAATACATATTAAAGTATTAAGGGGTAGGGGTAACTGGATCAGAAACACACATACACACATACACACACTGAATGATAAAGGAAATGTGGCAAAATGTTAAAAAATGGCTGAATTTTGGTAAAGTAGATCTGAAAGTTTTCCAATTACTCTTTCAAGTTTTTGATAAGTTTGAAATTATTTCAAAATAAAGTTAAAAAATTACATATATACTTTACCTCTGTCCAATTTAATCCCATCATCAAAACGGGAGAAGAGCCTGTATCTCTGGGCCCAGTATTTTGCCAGTTTAGGAACAGCAGCTATCTCAGGAGGCAGACCAATTACCTTTTTGTTTTTGTTTTTCTTCTTCTTCTTCTTTTTAATTTCAGCTGCAATAAAAGAATATGAAGAATACAGATGCTCACTTTGAAGAAAGGATATCACAGGTGAATTTATCTAAAAGTGTAGTAGTCACATCAAACAATCACAACTTGGGATTTCACTTCAGAGCGTGTGTGCAATGACACACCTGGGGAAGCAGGAGGGCACAATGGAAACCGCTGACTCCGTTTACAGCCTCCAGTGTGCTCCTCACTGGCTCCCCAAGCTTGGGAAAATAACCTAGGCTCTCTAAGCTCTGATTTTTTAAAAAAAGGAATGAATGAATAAGTGTATTTTACCACTACCTACAGTGAAGGTAGTGAGACATGTGAAGGTACTATTACAGTTATAAAAGTTAATACTTCTGAGACGCTGTGCCAACTGCCTCCCAGGGTCACACCAAAATTACAAATAATTTATACAACTTTCAACTTCGGAAGTCCCCTGAACATGAGATGAACAGAACCTCTAAACAAAGGACTTAAAGAGAAGGCCACATTGAGTCTGGTAGGAGGGGCGGAGACGAGAGAGGGTGAACCCCGTGAGGGACACCTCAGCTGTGGAGAGGCTTCTCTGGTTGAGGGAGAGACCCTCCAACATGCACCGAGCTCATCAGCCCAGAGTTACTTTGCCGGGAAGAGGAGTTCTAGGATAGCTGGCAGTAAAAATTAGTGAGGACTCTCTTTGCTCAACTCGGTGAGGCTGAGGGCGACTGGAGAACCACTGGGGCCAGCACATGGGCTCGCTCGCTGGTGAGCACTCACTGGGTCACTGGTAGAGGGAGTAGCTGTGTGAGTGGG
The DNA here is from genome assembly GCF_001890085.2 of Hipposideros armiger. Taxonomy (NCBI): domain Eukaryota; kingdom Metazoa; phylum Chordata; class Mammalia; order Chiroptera; family Hipposideridae; genus Hipposideros; species Hipposideros armiger. The sequence continues at coordinate 1,429,381 of NW_017731775.1, forward strand.
GCCCAGGAGCCTGCGGGAAGGACTGAACTGAGCGCCTACGACACAGGAGCTGTAGGTTTTGGGACCATTGTTCCCCTGGCGTGGAGCTTGCACACAAGTAGTGCACAGGAGGGCGCCATTTTTTTCAGGGTTTGGCCCTCCCACAGAGCTCAGGTCCGGGACGCATTGGTCTGCTGGAATTGCCGCAGAAGTGCATGTGCGCGTGCGTGCGTGTGCATGCGGCCTTGGATCCCCATCCTCCGCACTGCCTGTGCTGTGTAGCCAGGGAAATGCCTGGTGGGTGCGCTCTGGCTCCAACAGGCTGTCATTGAGATGCGGAGTGTGCGAGCCACCTTGGGTCCCCGCTCTCCACACTTCATGTACAGAGGGGCTAGGCTGCCAATTGGCTGTGGGGCTGCTCTGCCTGATCTGCGAGCGGCTGATTGGGACAGGCTGAGACTGGGAGTTTTCCTGGGAGTGTTGGGCTGTGAGCTGTGTGCCTACGTGATCCGGCCGGGGTTTTCCAGGCAAGTTTGTGCGGGGTGGTTGCTGGTGCAGGAGTGCATGCTGCTCTGACTTGGTGGGGGCCACTGACCACATCCTGTGGTGCTTAAGGGGCCTGCCCCGCCCACCTACAGCTGTGCTGCCAGGGGGCACCCTGAGCCCCTGGTGCCTGGGCCCCACCTCTGCAGGCCACAGAGGGTTTTTTTTGTAGCAGCAGCAGCCTGCAACAACTTGTGAGGATCTTTGGTGGTGAGCACGGTTCCAGAGCACACAGCAGCTAATTGTGGGAAGCTCACTGCAAGCCTGAGAGGGAGGCCAGCCCATGATGCGTTGAGCCCTTCCCCCCAACAGCTGGCGCTGAGTCACCCAGAGTCTCTCTATTGCTGAGCAACTGGTCTGCAGATTAAAGCCGGTGGAGAGCATCCCCCCCATTTATTGTTTCCCCTTTTTTCTTTTTTTTCTAGGTGATCTATCTAATACATTGAAACAATCACAGAGCCACAGCCAGAATGAAGAAACAAAGAAACATATCCCAACTAAAAGATCAGAAGAAGCCTCTAGAAATGACACTAAATGAAACAGAAGTATCCAACCTTTCAGAGGCAGAGTTTAGAACACTGATGATAATAAGAATGTTTAAGGAACTTAGGACATAAAAAAGGATAGAGAAATCATAAAAAACAACCAGTTAGAACTAAAAAATACAATAACTGAAATGAAGAACACACTCAAAGGAATCACCAGTAGATTAGATGAAGCAGAGGATCGGATCAGTGATTTAGAAGACAAAA
>NW_017731775.1:1435331-1451016 GCF_001890085.2 Hipposideros armiger
CCATACAGTTCTCTATCTCAACTAAAACACATTATGTTAAAGTATTTTAACAATCACCAGTGTCCTAGTGACTTTAGACCACTTAAATACCTTAATCAGAAAGACTCAATATAGTCATATGTTTTAGACTGATTAGTGGGATAGTGGAAAGGCTGTGGAGTCACAAAGACCTCTGGGGCTGCCACTTACCTGGCTATGTAATTTTTTTTTTAAGGCCATTACTGAGACTCAGCTTTCTACTCGAATAAAGTAAGGATAACAAGACACATATCTCAAGAAGCTGCTGGAATGCTTACATGGAAAAAAAAGTATGACGTATAAAACAATTAGTGCCTGGAACTTAGAAGTGGCTTTTCTGGGGGGGAGGGGGGGGGAGTCAATTATAGTGGATATTTTTTAGTTTTCACTTTGCTTTATTTAGTTTTCATTGCAGTTTTCCAATGTATTCCTTCCTTCAAACATTTGGTGACAGTATACTTGAGCTTGTCTTCTACGTTCTTCTCAGTTAATCCACCTCTTCTCCCCTTTTAATCTTTAAAAACGTTGGAATTTCTCAAAGATGGATCCCACTCTCCCCCTCTTCCCCCGCCCACCAGTGCTAAATTAATGGCTTCAATTACTATCTATAGTAGAATGGCTCAAGGTTTTAAGACTTCTCTAGCGCTCCAAACCAATATATTCAAGTACCTACGATATCTAACTTTGGATATCTGATAGGTACTCCAAGATCAACACATACAAAGTTGATTATCTTTTTTTTATTGTCTTCTGCTGTCCCCAAATAAACACCCATGACTTGTTAGTGACCCCTACCTCAGTGAAAGGCATCAACATAAGCCAGAAACCAGAGATTACCCTTCATCTACTCTCTCCTTTCCCATCATCCTTTATCATTCCTTCATTCACCTACATCCAATCCAATCCCCTAAACCCAACAATTTCTCTCCCATATTTCCTTTTTTCTCTCTTTCCACTGCCAACAATCCTTATCCAAGCCACGATAACCTACTGCCTGGAAAATGGTTTTTTAAAGTGATTCTCGGGCCGGTTGTGTGGGGCATTGGTTAAGAGTTGGCTTGGGAGTGCTGGCTCTCAGCAACAGGGCTGCGGTTCGGATCCCACATAAGGGCCAGTGACGCTGCGCCCTCTACAGCTAAGATGGTGAACAACAGCTCAACCTGGAGCTGAGCTGCCCTGAGTCACCTGTGATGGCGTAGGCTGCAGTGGGGATGGCCTGCAGCGGGCGTGAGCTTTTGTGAGTAGCCGGGAGCTGCCGTGGGCGGCTGTCCAATGGCCGGTGACCCACAGCCTCACCCAGGAAGAGCGAAATGATAATACCAACATGGGCCAGTGAAGCGATGTCCTCCACAACTAGACTGAAGGACAAAAGGACAGCAACTTCTGTGTTCCCCTTCCCCAGTTCCCCAATAAAAATCTTAAAAAAAAAAATAATGTGGTTCTCTTCCTCCAAACCACCCCTCATGCTGCTGCTAGAGTAATCTTTAAAAACGTAGCAATCATTTAAAAATGATCCCGTCTTCCAAAAAGTCCTGCATGTTTTGATCCTGCCTACCTCACCAACCCTATCTTCTACCTTTCTGTCCCATTTTGTTTCATTTTCACAGGCTTTCTTTTGCTTCCTCAAGGCTTTCAGAGAGTTCTGATTGGGGAATGCTTCCTCCATTAAATAAACATACCCCAGTTTATTTCCACTCACCCTTTAGAACTCTTTTCAAATGCTACTTCCTTAAAAAAATCATTGTCATCTGTGGAGAAAGGTTAAGTTTTTGCTATCATAGCATCCTGTACATCTCTCTCTTAGCCCTTATAACTATAATTAATCAAATAATTATGTAACAGTTGTCTTAATGTGGATCTCCTTCTCTAGAAAGTAAATTCAAAGGACATAGGGACTGGCTGTGTCTTATACCCCCAGTGCCTACTGGTACCTAATACAAAGAAGTACAAAAAGAGTTCATTGAATGAATACATGCATACATGAATACAAAAAAAAATCAGTACTTCCACATAAATTTAGCATAGTGTTTAATTTCTTGATTTTCAGATTACCCCACAAAAACACATGATGCATTGCTTCAAACTTAAATTCTACTACACTAAGCTACATTAAAATTCACTTCTACAAGTTGAATCTAACAATAAGCCTGCGAGATGATTATGATAAATATACCTGTTTGAGATTAAAAAAAAATTAGTGGCTGAACTCACACATCTAATATAAAGAAAACAATCCCTAGAATACAATTCTTTAGGCAGTTTTCCTACTCACTAGCTATCTTCCACTCATGGCAATTTTAACCGCAAACAAATATTTTCCAAAGATAAAGACAGCTCAAAAACGGATGTAATTAGTTAAATATTTTACCTCAGGTAATTACAAGTTTTATGCATGTGCATTTGCACTTTAATAAATATCTTAAAGTTTTAAAAAAGACGTTAACCAAAACAAGCTTTTCATCTTTTAAACTTTCACCTTGTGACGTCACATCCATTAACCAGATTTCATTTTACACTTCCCTTTCCCCCAATTTTAAAACACCCCCTCAATTTACAAATATAAAATTGCATAGATAAGCCACCACATTTTTTTCCTAACAGCCTACAAAGTAGATTTACTCCTTCACTTAACTACAGTAGGCGACCACTCCGTTAAGTCTGAGGACTTTTTCTTAAACATCACCTTGCCCAAGGGTCAGATATTCTGGCCGAAGTTCCAGGGAGCAGTTACAACTAGTCTGCAACACCTATACTGCTGAGAAACGATCGTGCTAGAAAGGAAGAGGAACACGTTTTTACTTACTCCACAAACGCCCTGGAGCAGAGGCAAAGGATCTTATAATCCTCTTCCAGGTCTTCAATGAAGAGAAACATTTCGGCCACGCGGCTCCACTTCTCGCAGCACATTTTAGCACTTCAAAGGAGGCAGCCCTGCGGTAAACCGCACGGAACCGGCCTGTCCGGCCTCTGCTGGGTTATTGGAGACCGAAAGCAGCCCTCGCCGGCACGCTCCGGATGTGGGTTTAGGAACGGACTCGAGTCGCTCTGACCCGGAGCCACCTGAAGAGATCAGAGGAAGCTACGGAGCTTCCACCGGAAGTGATTCCTGGAGACCACAGGAAGAGGCGGGGCGANCAGGTTTTATCATCATTTTAGTGAAGAACCAAAGACCCAGAGCTATTACACGACTTGCCCAAAATGAAAGTACACAAATGTTAGAATTTTTAAGGGGAAGAAAAAAAAAGGGAAAAGGGAATCGATGGTAATAGGGACTAGTAAAAAAACAGCCAACTAAGAATTAAGAGACAATTTCTAGTCTGGCTCTGCCTGCCACTACCATCCAGCTGTTCATTTAATTTACATTTAGAGTATCTCCTCTGTGCTGGGCAGTGTACAAAGTACTAAGGACATAAGAAGGAATGCAGCAGAGTAACTATAGGGAAAATATTTACATTTTTACATTCTTATGTGCAATATTACTGAACTAGATCAGTGGGTTTAAAATGGTATTTGTAGTTATTTTAGGAGCTGTTAATAGGAGAGGTGAGAGATATGCCTTTGGTCCCCTCATGGGTACTTCCATCACAACTGGATTTACATCCTGGGACTCTATGGGAGAGTTGATTTAATGAACGTGTTCTGCTATTAAAAGTCTGAAATCTACTGAAGTGGAAGATTCTTTCAAGTGCCCCAATTCTAGGTCTTAGAGAAAACCTGTTTCATTATAATAAAACAAGTTTTACTTTACCCAATTATGCTGGGTTTTAAAAAAGATTTTATTGGGGGAATCGGGGGAGGGAAATAGTGTTGAGGAATTGGGGAAGGGGACCAGCCAAGTTGTTGTTCTTCAGTCTTTGTTGTGGAGGGCGCCAGTCGCCATCTGGCTTCCCATCAGCAGCTTGTGGCCTCTAAGCTCAAGGTGCTGTGTTCATCTTAGTTGCGGGTGGGCATAGCCCACCATCAAACAGGCAATCTTGCTGTTACACCAGCTGAGCCATCCCAATACCCACTGGCAGCTCAGCAACAGCTCAGCTCAGGCACAGCATCACTGGCCCATGTGGGAATCGAACCAGCGGCGCTGTTGCTCAGAGCTCACGCTCTTAAGCCAACTCTTAACCAACTGAGCCACTCGGCCGGCCCCCAAATATGCAGGAACAAAGTAGGTGGGTGGAACTGGAAGTGGAGAGGTGTTTGCAATATAGAAGTGGGAAGCTTTGACTGTGTCAGGTAAATGCCCAACACTGAACAGTAGAAAAAATACTTATAGAGAAATGCACTATAGACCTTATGTTTTGATCTCAAGGGAGAATCAAAAACAAATCAAAATCTAGAATTCTCAAATTGATCCTGATGGCAGTCACATGGAACTAATTACAGAAATGGCCAACTACATACATAATTAAGGGAACAGGTAATAGGAATGGTCAACCTATACACATAGCTTAAGGAACAGGCAATAGAAGGCAGAGACTGTGAGGTTTACTGTTTGATAAAGGAAAAATGTAGGAAGGTAAGGGAGGATAATCAGAAGCAGTGACATGAAGCAGTAAGATGGGGCCAATGCATTGACCAATATATACATTTCAAGTTTTATTGTCAAAATAAGTACAGCAAGTAATCAGTAGAGTGTTGAAGAATATCAAAAGACTAACATAATCACATAAAAAGGATAACAGCAGCAAAATAGAAAGGAATGAGAATACTGTACTGAAGTTAAGCTCCATTCTAACAGTGCAGAGAAAAGAGTAATAAAGTAGATAGAGCTCTTTAGTAACTTTCAAGAGCAGCGGTTCTCAACCTGTGGGTCGTGACCCCTTTGGGGGTCGAACAACCCTTTCACAGGGGTCGCCTAAGACCATCGGAAAACAAAAAGATATTTATATTATGAATCATAACAGTAGCAAAATTAGTTATAGAGTAGCAACAAAAATAACTTTATGGTTGGGGGTCACCCACACCATGAGGAACTGTATTAAGGGGTCGCGGTATTAGGAAGGTTGAGAACTGCTGCTCTAGAGGACTCTCAACTACAGATGAAGATCAGCGACCTGAGATGAGCAAAGCGAACCTAATTGTTAAGTAAAAGGCCAACACATTTTGCTTCATATAGGAATAAGGCTGAGAAGTCCCTATGAACCAGACTTCCAGCACGAAACATCAAGGATGCCAAGGTAACATCTTAGTGGGCTTCAGGAAAAATCCAAGTTATAAAAATTTCCTCCACTCCCATTTTCCTGGTGCCTTTAGTTGGTAGTACCCTTCTCCCCAGCAAGAGCATTCTTATCCACTCTAACTTCTCTTAACACACTTCTTACTGGCTTTCTTTAGTTCTGACAGTGGCACCAGTCTGCACGATTTTTTTTATTTTTATTAATTAGGCAGGAGTGAACCAAGATCCTTAGCCTAGATATTTTATGAGAAGTCTGAAATCAACCCTTCTGGTTATAAACTAATATCATGCCTTGCTGAGATTCCCTATAGAGGAAGATTTCACTTGTCTCAGCTGAATTCCAGATATGACTCCTATTCAGATTTGCCTAAGGCCAAACATGCGCTCTCAATTTCTTTAATGTGCCTTCATGTCCTCTGGAGAAAGTTGGATGATCCAACCTCACTCCAAATTAGACTTCTCAAAGGATTTCCAAGTTTTAAGTCACTGGCCACAAGGTATAAAAGGAAGAAATGATACTTTTGAGAAGTCTGTGCAAGTATTCTTTTTTTATTTATATAAAAGGGTAATAAACAACTTGTGATATAAAAATAAGATGGATTAAATAATTTCATTATTAATCTATAAAATGTATCTGGCATTATTTAACTCTACCATAAAGGATTAGTGTTAGTAATTTTGCTAAATAATTCATTTATTTAACCATTACTTAGTTGGATAAATCTTGGTCACTCTTACCCTGAGCTGGTTGGTTTGCGCTTCTATTCTCAGACAAGTTGTTACCTTCCTTGGTTCCGCCATCACATGGTTCACTTTGGCCAGAAGCAGGGCATTCTCTTCTGCTGTTAATAGCACTTAGCCACTGATGTCCATCAGAACTTATAGAGGAATCTAAATGGCTCTGTTCTACTTTCCCTGAATTCAGACTTATATTACTAATTCCATCAAGTACTTCAGTATGATCTTTATCACTTGAACTAGAGCTTTCGCTGCCAACTGATGAAGATGGAAAAGAAAGTAAGTCTGCTTTCATGCAATTTGCATCTTTCTCGTTGTTAACTTCTGTTTTAGACCCACAAGTGTTTGAATCACAGCTTTGTGAGGCATCAAAAGTCCAACCCTGAGTCTCCCAATACTGAAATTGTTCTAAATAATACCAATAAAGTTGACTATAATGTTGTTCCCATTCTTCCTTTGTATCAGGACTGTTCCAAGGTTCAGAACATAGGGCTTGCTCTGAATGTTTTTCTTGCCAGCTTTGCCATAACAAACCTCCACCATATTTATTCCAGTACTTTTCCCAGTTCCCTGTAATTTCTAGTTGTGGAGATAATAATGTATTTTCAAAGGTAAGGTTTTCAGTTTCAACGTCTTTTTTGGTTTGAAGTTTACATGTTCTGGTGTTCTCATACCGTTCAACTGAACATGGATCATCTGAGGCCAAAATGTCATCTTCTTCATATTCTTGTCTCCAAGATTCTCTCATAATCTCATCTAAGTACTGCTTTTGGTATTTTTTCTTTTTCTTTTTTATTTTTTTATTTCTAGTGTTCATAGATACCTGCATAAGATAAATAACTTGCATTATAAAATGCACTTCATGAACTAAGAGAAAGTAGAACCCAAATCTATTTAGACATTAAACAAAAACACCCACAATCTCCTCACCCTGTGCTTTTAGTAACACATACAAGTGAACCTTACTACCTAAGTTTCCAAGAGAAGACAAAAAAAAAATCATATGTGGAACATATTACAACTTTCAGTTTGGGTTAATTTATAAATATGTACACTGAAAAAGAGGTAGAGTGCTCTAATTTATGAATGCATTAGATTTGGGATAAAAAAATTCCATATATGATATGATATGAAGAAAACTAAGAAATAGAAATAACAAAATTAATGCTTACCTCAAAATTCTTATGTGTAGACATCCCACCAAATTGAAGTGGCAGTCCCATACTTCTCATGAGTTCAGCCTCAGAATCAAGTTCACTTTCATCTAGGCCTATTTCTTTGCTATCACATGATTCTGCAGTGCCATGGGAATGACTACCTTCTTCTTCAATAGCTTGGTCTCCTACAGATAGTATCTGTTAGCTTAGTTTTCAAGAAAATTTAGACTCAGGTTTTATCATCATTTTAGTGAAGAACCAAAGACCNTATATATATAGTCACAGGACGTGGAGTATAGTGTGGGAGCAGAGTCAAGGGAATTGTAATAGATATGTATGATATGGGGGGTGAGAGGGGCGGCAGGCTGTCACTTTGAGGGGTAAAAAGCATAACTATTGCACTGTGTTGTACAGGTAAAATGAATTTAAAAAAATGTTTGTTTCACAATAAAAAGTTACTGAAATAAAAAAAGAAAAAAAAAGTTAATACTTCTGTTAGATAAGACATTGCTTTAGTGAATTATAGAAATCCAAATTCCGTCCTTCAAAATAAAGTTTCCAAAGGACTGATTAAGCTCTAACTCTCAGCTGCATCAATCCTCTAAACCAGCGGTTCTCAACCTTTCACAGGGGTCGCCTAAGACCATCGGAAAACACATATTTTCGATGGTCTTAGGAACTGAGACACCGCTCCTCTCCGTCTTCAGGCCCACATGCAGATACGCCCACATACGAGTACCCAGTGACCCCTGTGAAAGGGTCGTTTGACCCCCAAAGGGGTCGCGACCCACAGGTTGAGAACTGCTGCTCTAAACCCAGCCATGATTTGAGAAACTGAAAGATGGATCACTAATTCTAGAAAAAGATCTCATTCATTCAGAGACTGTCTTTTCTTAGATAATTTCTTTTAGTTTGGTTATTTGGTTTCAGTTCTCATCAGATTAGAAGACAATTGCTAAGTATAATGACAAAAAGTGATGTTGACAAATAAAACTCTATTACTTGAAAATGTCAAGGATAGGACCATGTCTTAATATGGTCACTGATCACTGCAAATAGCTAAAGGTGTCATCAGTAGCAAAGTGCAATGAAAGTTTCTCAAGAGAAAGAACACTGACATTTTGAGTGTACAACTCTTACTGTGCGAGACCATCCTGTACACAACTTAACCTGAAGTACTAAATGCCAGAATTCCCCAGGTCTTCTAGCAACCAACATCTTCCAAATGACCCTGAGATACTAAGACTACCAGCACTGTGAGAAGTGGTGAATAGGGAAGTAGGGTAGTACGGTGGGAAAATGGGATTTAGGAAACAGACAACTTGGTACTGTGTCCTAGCTATGCTGCTTACTGGCTGATCTCAGGCAAACTTCTTAATTTCTAAGCTTTAATTTCTGTATTTATAGAACAGAGCTAATTGCACCTACCTCTTTGGGCTATTTTACAGATTAAATGAGAATAAGGCTCATGAAAGTATTGCAGAAAGCTGCAAGTGCCACATGAACATCAGATATACATGAAAAAATTGTTCTACAATAAAAAAATTTAACTACCGTGAGCTATTTAGAAAGGCAAAGAAGTATGTGATATATGTATCACAGGTCTATATACACACACGCATGTACAAAGAAAAAAAAAATCAAGATTCAAATGAGGTATTTTCCTCAAATACAAATTAAGAAAGAAATCATCACAGTAAATATAATTGCTCCATTAGGGCAAGTCTGAAATAACTCATCAATAAAAATGAGTACTATTTCAAATAAAAATTTCTACCTTATAAAAGCCTCAAAGTTCCATTAAATATAATAATTATTTTTTAAATTATAAAAGGACATTTGCTGTAAAATAAATTCAAATAGTACAAAAGGGCATAAAGTGAAAATGCTACTCTGTTCTGCACTCATTTGCGCTAACTACTGTAAATACTTCTTTATGTCAATATACCATCCAAAAAACAAATTACCACTATTCATAGCCACTACAACAAAACAAAAAAAATAAAGAATTTTCAAAACGAAAATTAGGACAATATTAGATTTCAACAGGGATAAAACAACTGGCCACCTTTAGCCCATGGAACATAGTGGCAGAGACCAATCTTAACAGCTCAGACTGAGGTACTTCAATGCAGTTCTGCCATATGCTTTCCCTTTTGATTTTATCATGCTTGCTCAGCCAAGAGTGAAGTGTGCTCTGGGTGCCAAATCATTGCCATTAGCACATTCCCATTTAATATGCCTTCTTTCCACTTAAATATAAATAGCAGTAAATCCTAGGTGAAAACTGGAAAAACATACTTAAAAAAAAGTATTTATCTAAATCCAGTAGGAAATTGAAGCATAGTCTTACCTTCAGTTTCTACCTGAAGACAGTCTGTTATATCCTGAGCAACACAATCCTCCTTATCTGTAACAGCTGCGACTGTGCTGTCCCCTTTACATTTTTCTGTTTCAAGTTCATCAACTGAAACGATGTTGTGACACTTTTCAGGTTCTGGATTGCTCTTCTCCAGTGGGTCATCACCTTTTGTAACAGACATTTCTTGTTCTGAATCACTGCTTGTGCAAGTATCTTGCACAGAGTCATGAGAAACTGACTCCTGCAATGCTTCCTCATCCATCTGTTCATTAACACATTTCAGGAATTTTTCTACCTGAAATTGTAAGATGTTACAAGAATGAATTACTTCCAATTACAGAGAGTATTCCCACCTGCTTTACCATTTGTGCCCTGACAAACTGCATCAAAATTATTATCTCTGTTAAAATACTGATTAGACAAGCTAATGTGAGTAATTCCAAACTAACTGCACTTTGTTATCATACCATGCCCTTATTAAAGATTTCTTTAAGTGGAAGAAAATATCAGATTAAATATAAGACTATGGTCTTCCTGTTATCAATTAACACTAAGAGGATAAAGCTGAACTCTTCCAGTAGTTTTCCATAAAGGCTTCTGAGTATTGTATATAACTGTCTGATGTGACATTACCATTATAAATGTACCTACCTATTATTGAGTCATTTTGTTTTTTCAAATTATATACAGCTTTCTGCAATGTCCAAGCTATAATCTATGTTAAATGGTGCTTAGCACCAAAGATAAACTTTAAAAAGATTTTGTGCTAATCTGTTTATAAGAATAAAAATAGTGCTATCTTGGAAAGAATGAGAGCTGCCTCTTATTATTTATTTTTAATGGGGAACCATGTGTTTTTTTCAGGACCCATCAGCTCCAAGTCAAGTAGTTGTTTCAATCTAGTTGTGGAGGGTGCATCTCAGTGGCCCATGTGGGGATGAAACGGGTGTTATGAGCACTGCACTCTAACCAACTGAGCTAACCAGCCGCGCCTGAGCTCTGCCTTTTACTGAAGCAATAGAGCCAGTAAAATGATTCCTAAAAACTAGGTTTCTTCTATGAAATGTTAACAAGGCTCAAGGTCAGATGATATATACTTTCTTGCAATCTTCTGTAACAAATATTCTTCAAACAGACCTTCAGGACCTTCCTAAGAGTTAGGAAATTAAAACAAGAATGGTAGACAGAAGATGGGCATGAATAACCACCTAGAATCTTCCTTTGATGCATAGGGATTGTGCCTGTGCATCAATCAATCAGATATCTAAAGACACAACAGTCACATCTATTTTTTTCCTGAGCAATACTTAGCGATTGTTTCTGTTCTTCATTTATAGGTGAACGTATGGGGACGATTACATCCAACACAGTATAAAAGGTCCTATAGGATTGATTGAACTGATATTGGGGACTCCGTTCAGATATAACTAGAGCCACTAAAATATTAAAATACACAATCAAACCATATGAAATACAATAAATATAAAACCAGCTATACATTTGTAACATGTTTTGGAAGAATACTGGAGTTAAGGATAATGTACACGGGGAAAAACAAAGTCATCGTGGGGTCTGAGATTTGGTTCTGTTGACTTAAAAGAACTGCTGGAGATGTGACTGATACAATGGTTCTGCTCACCTAGATGTTTTTTTTCTACAAAGGAGAAGGATCACTCATCAAACCAAGCAAAAGCACTTTCAATTACTTTTGTTTTCCAGGTTGGGCGACAGGTACAGCAAGTCCAGGAGAGGGGATATGAATATTCTAGATAACAATGTGAATCACTAAATTAGCCTTGAGTCTCATGTCATTAGGATGAACTTGTTAGTGCAAAGTTTAATCAATCATCTTTAGATGACTCCAAAATTAAGGATTACAATAAGAGCTGTATCAGACATTGGACTTCCAGGATCCTACTTAGCCTAAAACAGGTGAGAAATTTTCACTGTCTGTTACGACTTACGCAAGGCAACTTTACCTATTCATCTTCCCAGGAACTACTACTTTGTAGTTTTAAAACATCCTTTTTTCATATTACCAACTTAATCTTTTCCAAATTTAGATCGCACAGTATATGCCTTTAGGAAGCAAGTGGGAAAGAATTTTAGGTATCCTTATATCTGGTAGAAACAGCATTTCCATTTGAAAACAACAATTTTAAGGACTCACACTCACAAAATGAAATTATCTCTGTAAATATAAAAGAAAATTTATACATACCTTACTCAAAGCTTTGCTTTTCTTGAAACATGTTTTTTCTGACTCTTCAGTAAAGAAAATGTGTTTGTTTTTCATATTAATTTGTCTTCTCATGTCCAAGAACTTTGATTTATACTTCACATCCTTCTGTAGATACCTGACTTGCCTACGACTGAAATTTGAAATTCCACCATATCTGTGACCAAATCAAAAGAAGTTGACTTAAATCTTAAGTTCTGAGTTTGTTTCCTTATATGAAAAGAAAATAAAACTAACCATTTTCATTATTTTTCTATTAGCAGCTATTATTTTAATTTCCTTTTTCTAACTTATGAAAATTATGAAATAAAGTTCAAAACGCAGGAGTTTAAGGTCTAGTTTGTATGTTAATTCTCAAGTAAATGTGAAACACCCAACTTGACAATATCAGCATATCTTACATAGAGCAGAAAGCAGAAATAAAACAAAGAAACAGCAGAAAAATACAACCCCATTGCAGTTGGAGAAATATAATTTTTTCTCATGGTGAGGTGATGCCAAAGTTCTTTAACATATATCTGGATATGTTCGCATTATCTTAAAAGTGGTCACTAAATTCTTAACCTAAATCATCTGGATTCACCAAGGAAGCAAATCCCTATTATTAAAATAATTAGGGAATGTCATTTGATCTACCCATTTGCATTTTTCCAGTCCTAAAAGATATATACATATATTTGCTATGAAGCCTTTTTTGACTATATCAAGTCTCATTAACTTCCTCTTCTATAGACTATTAGACACTTAAAGAGTATAATATACAATTTAGTACTTATAAACTCCAAAACAGTTTAGTTTTAAATGTCAGGTATTATTTTCAAGCCATATTAAAAACTTCTGTGTAAAAAGTGTATCTTATCTTTCCCTTTTAAATAGAACTGGGTGCTCTAAATAGAAGGAGAATAGTTAAATCCAAGGTAAGAGTATAAATCTCTATGAGTGTATACTAGCAAGAGCTACCCAAGTAATTTCTCCATAAAAAAAAAAAAAAATTACAAATGGATAGAAATAAACTCTGCTAGGAATTTAAATGTGGCACTATCAGGAAAATCCATTCTATGACTAAACTTTGATTTTTAGCCTTAAAGAATTATATGAACTACAATTGCCTTGAAGTACCATATGGAAAGATAACTGAGTCTTTTAAAAATATATTCATAGTATTATAATTATGAGCATGTATTTCTGAATTTGGATTTAATTTAGGTCAACCTATGTCCTTTTCTTGCTGACTTCATAATATGTAAGTATCTGTTAAAGTTTCACAACTAACAAAATATGTCTCAACTCTTAGAAACATCAAAGACCTTAACTTTTATTTAAGTTACTGATGCAAGCTGACATATGGTAGGTCTTCAGTTTGCCATAATTATGCAGTTTAGTCTTCATGTCATCTGCAATGAACTCTTCAGTTTCCTTATATTTAATGCTTCGGTATTTAATCCCATAGATCATTTATACTTTCTGTACACAAAAGTTCATAGCAGCTTTATCTGTAATAGCAAAATACCACATACAACCCAAATGTTGTATAGGTAAATACAATAGGTAAATGGTTGGGCAAACTGTATATGGTACTACACTGGAATACTGTTCGGCAATACGAAGGAATGAACTATTGGTACATGCAATAATAACCTGGGGTTACCTGAAATTGTATGCTTAGATCTTAGGAAACTACCTCGCTGTACATACAGGATGGTCAATTAAACATAGGCCCCACTGAAAGGATCAGGTAAATGTACTCATAAGTCAGGGTGTTCATGTGCATTGTTGAGGGAAACAAGTAAGCTGTAGACTATGTATAGTATGATTCTATTTTTCTATTTTATAAAAAGAGAATAAGATGTGTGTACATGTACATAATCATAAAATCACACATCAATAAATTAGAAAGGATATATGCCAAATTATGCCTATATCTGGGAAATGATTTGAAAGAAAAATTTTCACTCTGTACTTGTTACTTCTATTTTTCTTGAGTTTTACTATTTACTACTCTCATAATAAAAGACAGAAAAGGTTACTGCAGATTTTAACTTTTTATGGCATGTTCACAATACACTACAGATGTACACAGAGATATGTGAGACATTAGGTGAAGAGAGAGCCATGCTTAGAAGTCTCAAGAGCTGGGCTTGAATCCCTTCTCTCCAGCAAATGATGTAACTGTGACCAAGTCAAACCCTCAGGAGCTGTAGTTACTTTATCTATGAAATAGGAATAACAACACTGGATTGCTATGAAGCATAACTGCGTTAATACATGTGAATACATCAAACATATGGTGTTACTACTAACAAGAGAGGTTAGTGTTTTAATTGTAACACCTTAAATGCCATAAAATATATAATTATTATTAGATATCTGAATATCAGAGAGCTTTAAGACAGCTGAAGTGGTTAAGATTTAGGGAAAACAGCACTTATATATAATTACTTTTGTCCTGAGCCATGCTTCAATCCTAGAAGGGAACCATTGTCATCCAAGTCTGAATCTGGATTTTCATCGATGTCCAGTTCATGGCTAAACAAATAAACAAAAGGTAAATACTGATAAGCTGTTACCTCCAGAGCCCACCAGTTCAGGCAAATATCAACAGGTGCACATAGTCAACGTATACAAACTTTCCCATAACAATCAACCATAGTTCGCAAATCCAGAAAGATAGGTAAAAAGAATACTGTAACCAGGATTTTTCCAAATGAGAAAAGTACTCAGCAATGTTTGGAACACAGTAATAAGCACTCAAATCTTAAACCACGTCAAGTAATTATCTCTATTCCTGAACATGGTACAAATATGAATCTCTCCATTTTCCTTTGGAAAAACACCAGTAAAAGCTGCAGCCTTAAACTAATCTCCTACAATAGAAAGATATCTCTAGAGGTTTTTCTGAAAAACAAGGAAACATTTAAGAAGTATCAACCCAATGAAAAAATTATAAAAGAAAAAATATTGTTAAGAAGAATAAAGCTGTGATACAAGTGATATTAGTAACCCAAGATCTATTGGGGATGACTTCTAATGCTCCCTTTTATCTGGGTGACAGTAACAAGTAAATGAAAATGGTGAGAGATTCTTCTTCCAAATTAAGTTACACTCACTGAACATTTATGGAGGACCTACTGGGTCCCAGGAAATGTAAGTACACACAGTCTGCCTTAGGGAACTAGCAGGAACTAATGGAGGAGTTAACAAGCGATGCCTACTATGTAGAAGGAAAACAGCAGACGTATGCTTTTATCTACTAAGTTGCTGAGCCTCTAAAGTTTTTCTAGAAGAGGTATGGAACATAAAAGTATATGTGGAGCACTTCATATCCTGTCAAAGAAATGTTTCCAGCTAACGTCCAAATTTTAACATCCATCCTTTCCTTGTATTTTACATTAGCTTTTAACAATATCCTACACCTTACATTATTTTCTACTTGTCTAACTACTTGTATCAATGGTGTACTAGAAAGAGTTCTGTCTCTGAGAATTGGACTGGGCTCTAGCTTTAGTTATCATTGCTGCTATATAAATCTGGGTAAGGTATTTATCCTTGTTTTGTTTTAGTATTCTTATCTATAGAATGAGAGTATTAGGTTTAATATATTTGAGGTATATTTTAGAAATAAGATTCTGTGACAATATATATCAAGACTTTTGAAAAAAAATTTAAAACTTCCTCGACAAAGAGACCACACCTACTTACATATATATTACTAATTGATAGCTACTGTCAGATATATTACATGTTAGTTTTAGTCTTCCCAATGATCTCACAAAAAAGGCATCAGTTCCATTTTACAGACAAAAAATTGTGGCAGAATAAGAGGCAGAGTTGGGATCTGACCCTGTCCCAAAGCCCCAGGTCTTATCTATCTCTTCTCCTCACAGAATCAGCAGTGTTGTAATGTAACAAGCACTTCATAAGCACTCACTCATGGACACAATGGAGAAAGGTAACATGCAACTTGCCTCCTCTTGAGTTTGCTTGGCTTACGTTCAGGTGGA
>NW_017731775.1:1456119-1457730 GCF_001890085.2 Hipposideros armiger
TTTGCCATTTATAATAGTTTATGCTAAGAAATTAATACAGTATTATAACAAATTATAATCAATACAGTATTATGGTTAACTTTAGCAAAACAAGGGTTATATCGTTTTATACAGTATTACCTGCATTGTTGCCATTGCCTTTAACATAGTAGCCTTTTAATCCCAAATTGCACAGTTTTCGATCTCTGTAAAGCAAATTCAAGTCAATACTGGGAAAAATTATTAAACTATAAATTTAGAGAAAAATCAAGTTCAAGGCAGCACAGATTAAGAAAAAGGCTAAGGAGCAGAAAAAGCAACCTGCTAATACATTTTCCTCATCTGGTAATAATACATACCTCATGGGGTTGTTATAAGGCTTGACAGTATCTGTAAAACCTTAACTGCTGAACTGAACTGCAAAGCTGGAGACCAGACCTGCATGCATTTTACTAAGATGCTGCTCCCTTAAGAGCCCTGATTAAGCATCTAATCATCTACCTTTGAATACTATAATCACCATTACCATGCGTAAGTCGTCATTTTTTTTTTTTTTAAGATTTTATTAGGGAATTGGGGGGAGGGGAACAGACAGGTAAACAAATGGCTGTTTTTGTTCTTCAGTCTAGTTGTGGAGGACGTCGCTTCACTGGCTCATGTTGGTATGATCATTGTGCTCTTCCCGGGTGGGGCAATCCGTCACCCGTCATTGGTTGGCCGCTCACAGCGGCTCCTGGCAGTTCACACCGGCCGCTGGACGCCAGCCACTCATGTAGCTCACGGCAGCCCACTGCAGCCCCGCTGTGGCCTACCCGGTCACCGGCGACTCACAGCAGCCCAGCTGCAGGTCGACCTGTTGTTCAGCATCTTAGCTGTGGAGGGCAGTGTCACTGGCTCTCATATGTGGGATCCGAACCTGCAGCCCTGCTGCTCAGAGCTGGCGTTCCCAAGGGAGCTCCTAACCAGCTGAGGCACTCGGCCAGCCCAGTAAGTAATCTTTTTATCACTGTACCTGACACATGGCTGGCTGAAATACATGCTGAATAAATAGTTCTTGGAAATTTCTTAAGTACAAGTAGCAATTTCTCTACTGCAAAGGGACTGTAGATTAATTTCAAGTAATAAAAGGAAGTCCTTTCTAAAAGTGCTGAAATGAGATCATAGAAATGTTATGTAACTTGCCCAAGGCCACACAGCTAATTATTGGTAGAGCTGGGATGTGCAACCCAGATAGATATTCGGCCCCTAAGGACAGCACTCTTTTAAATTCTGTCTTAGGAACTTGTGGGAAAAGACATATCCAACGATTCTGTTGCGTTTATGATTTTTCTGTATATGAAAAACCTGAGATCACCACCAGACACTGTCACATGGGTACGATTAAGGTAAACCCAGGCACTTCAGTTTCCATACAGTTAGTTCTCTATCTCAACTAAAACACATTATGTTAAAGTATTTTAACAATCACCAGTGTCCTAGTGACTTTAGACCACTTAAATACCTTAATCAGAAAGACTCAATATAGTCATATGTTTTAGACTGATTAGTGGGATAGTGGAAAGGCTGTGGAGTCACAAAGACCTCTGGGGCTGCCACTTACCTGGCTATGTAATTTTTTTTTTAAGGCCATTA
>NW_017731775.1:1461425-1463965 GCF_001890085.2 Hipposideros armiger
TCCCCGGCTTTGAATCGACTCTATTGTATATAAAAGCTAAAATGAAATCCAGTGGTGATCACAAGAGTGCACTTGAGAGGCCGCATGGATAGTGGCTACGAGTGCTCGCATCCAGACAAATTAGATGTGGAATCCTGGTTTATGCCCCTTTTATTACCTGTGTGATGCGGGCAAGCGACTTAACCTTCCTGATGAACGTCATTGTGATCTGTAAAATAGAGATGATTAATAGTACCTGTTTCCTAGGGCTGCTGAAAGGACTAAATGAAATCATAAATGAAAAAGGACTAAATCCTTTTTAAAGGGATTTAAAGGGCTACCTCTCATGTGTGCTATTAATAGTTTGCGTGGGTACATACTTTGTACGCGCCAGGCACTGTTCGTCCTCCCGGGTTTGCAGCCTGTAAAACAGGTCTCTGCCCTCAAGTGGCTGATTAATAAGAAAAATGCATATGCACATAACCAGGATGTCGAAAACTGGAACACCACTGTTAGATTCGAAAAAAGCGTTTGGTGTGGAGTATTGGTTGAGATCGCTCAGGCAGCTTCCTTAAAGAAGCACGTTCAGATTTGAAGGTTGTTGGAGCACTTAGGACTTGGTTTGTGCTATTAATGCCGAAATGGCATTGGTATTTCTTTAGAATATTTAAAAACCAGGGTAAAATCCAGACATTTAGAACAGTCACTAATATTTTGACTGCATTTACTAGCAAGTGGAAAGAGAGGATTAATTTTCAAATGATATGTTTATTCCAGCATCCTTACTGCTGCCTTACTTTTGTGTTAAATATGTTCATTTTAGTGACTCAGGAAGGTAAGAGTGCTGCGCAGTTCACAGATGCTCAGTGTAGATGTGCAACATTTTTGGGATGAGGATAGTTTAAGAAAATAATGTTAGAATAGTAATTATCAGAGTGGAAGCTTTTAGCTAGAAGTTGAAGCACATTCTAGGATTAAAAAAATAACTTTGAGAGGTCATTTATATCAGAACCTATAGTTTGAAGTTTGAAATCTAAAAGGCATTGTTTTAAAGATAAAGTGATTGGGTTTGCTAGATATCTTTTAACTGATAAACTTTAGCTTTATTGATTGTTGGAAATATTGGGTTGTCGGAAAAGTCATGATGCATTTTTGCAACAAAAAATAAGTCATGACTTCTGACAACCCAATAGAATGCTTATTCACTAAAACTGGGTACTAAAACCCCTGTTAAACCATTATTAAATATGCAAAACGGAAAAGGGGAAATTAATTTATATTTCAGTAAGTGTTTCTTTTGACATTTTCATCATATCCTAAACGTGGCTCATGTACTAAAAGTAAGAAATGGATCTTCTACCACCATGGTGGTAAAAGTACTGGTAATGGTGTTTAAAAATAGATTTATTTCCTTAAGGTTTTATAGAAAACAAACAAAAAATCCTGTGTTCTGATTTATTAATTTTTGAAATATTCTGATTTTTAAACATCTATAAAGTCAGTTATAGTAAGTGTTCCTCACTATCAATATCAGTGTGGTGATATTTCAGCATGTCAACTTTTTCCTACAAGATACATTAATTCCAGATGGGAAAATTAAGGTAATTTATATGTGATTGCATAGGTTTGTGTTTTGTTGTAGATTTGTTTTTGATAGGAAATAACCTGGAATTTTTGATAACTGAAACATTTTATCTTCCCCAAAACACCTTTTAACAATTATAGTTTATTGGATTAAAATCAAGTGGTGGAGTCAAGAACAGCCTGTGGTAAATTGGAGGGGGAGAAGGGCCAGGCAGAAGTAGAGGGAACATAGAAATTGCAACCTCAGTATTTTCAGTCTTTCTGTCAGAGAGAGACAGAGACAGAGATTGAGATTAAAGAAAGTGTAATGAAAACCAGAGTAGGAAGTAGGAGAACTAGGTTTTAATTGTGGCTCTTGGTTTTTCACTGAATTCATTTCGTAACTTTGGGCAAGTCAGCTTGGCTTTCTGTTTTTAGTTTTTGTTTTATACAAAATTAATGTTGCATTCAGTGAGTTCTAACACATTTTCTTATTATTATCAAAAGTATTTTATGAGCTCAAAATCTTATTATTCAAACTCCTTTGTTAATTCTCTAGTGGCAAGTTTTAATACACTTCTTGGTCCACATTTTTGTCAAAGACTTGGATAAGCACAAGTTGAGATCTAACTGTATTTAGCCGGTATTTGTGCCTACTATGTGCCAGGCATATTATTCTGTGCTTCACTTATGTTTTCTCATATAATCACCTGTTTTGTTATATTTTGTTTAGTGATAGATCCCCAGTGTTTTTTTTAATCCCTTTTTGCAACAGTATTCCTTTGAAGAGTTGTCCATATTTGCTGTTTGCAATTCATTTACTCCCATTTTTTCTTGATCTTATTCCACCTGATTTTCATCCTGTTTCAAAAAAGTTCTTATTAAGGCAGGCCAGTGCCTCTTTGTTGTAAAATCCAATGGTCATTTGTCATTCCTTATCTTACTGGATCTCTGAGCATCATTTGAAACAGCTGAATACTCCTTTCTTCTTTTTTTTT
>NW_017731775.1:1465550-1468410 GCF_001890085.2 Hipposideros armiger
CTTCATAATCTTCTTATCCTGCTGTATGTTTTTCTCTGTGGCACACATGGATTACTGTACATGCTCCTCTTAATATCAGATAACTGGAGTCAAGCACAGGGAATGACCTAAGTGGTGGTGAAAGGTTATGAAATCAAGGTCGGAGAAACGGTTGAAAGAAAAAGATTCTGACCAGAAAAGGGGATTTTGCAGTTCATGATCACTGTCCTGAAACTTCCGAGGTTGTGTAATGGAAGAGGTTCTGCAGGACAGAACTAGGTCCAGCGGGGAAAGGTTACAGCAAGGTACATATAAGGGAAATCTTTTTAGTAGTTTGATGGATGGTTTTGAAAAGTGAATGGGACACATTTTGAGTTTTCTGTTCTGGAAGGGTTTAAATCAAAATCAAGGATGACCATTTGTGGAGGAGGTTCTTGCATGCATTGCTGGGGCACTGGTAAGGGACTGCTAGTTCTTACGCAGGTTTCTGTGTAACCTCTCTCACTGGATGTCCGCCTATGCACTGTCCCTTTCCCCTTACTGTGTGTGTTAGGATGTATAATAATAGATCAGAATGTGATCAAGGCTAAGAGGTGTAGTTCTATTACCATATTGGGTTGGAGGAGGTACTAAAGAAGGCTTTAAAATCACAAGATTTTATAATCCTATTAAAAATCAGAAATGAAACTAGATTATTGGGGGCAGTTGTATTAAGCAATAAGGGTCAGTTCATCTACATGGTTAATTTTTAGGCCTAGGAAAAGCTTTTAACATTCGTTAATAAATCTTCATTTATTAACGGTATTTAAAAGCTCTTTTTTTGAGATATAATTCACCATAACAATTCATCATTTTAAAATGTACAACTCAGTGGTTTTTGGTATACTCACAAGGTTGTACAACCATTACTACTATCTAATTCTGGAACATTTTCATTACCCCCAAAAGATACCTCTGTTTCCATCAGCAGTCACTTCTCATTGGCCCTTCCTCCAGTCCTTGGCAACCACTAACCTTTCTGTTTCTATGGATTAGCCTATTCTGGGTATTTCATATAAATGGAATCATAAAAAATGTGGCCCTTAGTGCCCAACTTTTTTGACTTAGTATGATGTTTTCAAGGTTCATGAATATTGTAGCATGAACCAGTACTTCATTCCTTTTCATGGCTGAGTAATGTTATATGGTATAGCACTTTTGTTTATCCATTTGTCAGTTGATGGATATTCGGTTTGTTTCCACTTTTTGGCTATTAAGAATAATGCTGCTGTCAACATTCGTATACAGATTTTTGTGTGAATATGTTTTCAGTCCTCTTGGATATATGAGTATACCTAGGAGTACAATTGCTGAGTCATATGGTAACTATGTTTAGCCTTTTGAGGAGTTGCTGAACTGATTTCCACAGTGGCTGTACCATTTTGCATTCCCACCAGCAAGTGTGATGGTTCTAATTTCTCCACATCTTCATTAATCCTCCCCCTTTTCCTTCCTTCCTTCCTCCCTCCCTCCCTTCTTTCTTTCCTTCCTTTCCATTATAGCCATCCTAGTGAGGGAAACTCTCGTTGTAAAAAGTAAGAAGTTTTGCTGTGTTGCATTCTCAGTGATCAAACATTGGTAAATTATAGTGGTTTGACTCAGAATGTGATGTAAATAAAGCCCAGGCTTAATGTGTACTGTGTTCACTTATGTTACCGTAACAGGCCCAGATTGCTCACAGGTAAATACGTACAAGGAAATTAGACTAAATCCTCCATCCCTGGAAAAACAAGTCAAAGTGCGTGTCCTGCTAATATAATAAGCCAGTTAGCGAGACAATCTTGGCATAAGTACAACATATAATTGCTTTTGTATTTCTGTCTCTCTCCTCACTCCCTTTAGTTCATTTGTTTTCTGCCTCATCCACAAAGGATTTGAGATCATGTTCATTCATATATGTTATATGGAATAGTGATAAAATATCTCTAAGAATAGAATCAGAACCAGAGAAAAGCGGAATGGAAGAAGGAAATCTTATCTAGGAGAAATGATCGTAAGGGCTAATGTAATTGTATCATTGAATTTCATGTTTGATCAACTTATTATCTGGCAAAGTTACTAAAAAGAGACGTAGTTACACATGTTAACTTCATACTTTTTCTCCAAAGAAACAAGGTTTTTTTATATCTCTAAATTAAAAGTAAATAGCCTCAGGTAGAACTTTGTATAGTAGAACTAAACAAGGTATAGAGGTATCCTCACTAAAGCATTGGTAGAGTATAATTTTTAATTGTGATACAGTAGTGTGGGGCTGTATTCATATTTGTCACACAGTTGAGTTGTGCATGTCTTACTATATTATGAAAATTCTAATTCTAGGCATTATTGATTATCTTTTTTTTAAATCAGATTTTTCTTCCGTTGTATACTGTGTTTTCCAGAATATATACATTGAAGCTTGGGACAAGATATTTATCTAATTTCTGGTAAGTTAAATGACTGGTTTAGAGAGTAACAAATAATTGTATGGCTGAATTTTCAGTCATTTAAGATTGAAGAGAGGCTCAGCCTCTGGATGTGAATCCGCTGAGCCGGTGCCAGCATCAATAAACGCTGCTTCCTGAAAAAAAAAAAAAAGATTGAAGAGAAATTTTAGTAACTATAAGATAAAAATGATACTGATAAACTTTTTATTATTACATAACGTTAAAAGAACAGCTTTTCTATAAACCTGCTTATAAAAGACAGTATCCAAAATGTATGTCATTATTTCCCAGATTTGGGTTACTTTTATTGAGTCAGATATTGATGTTTTCTCTTGTGAAGAACAGCGTTATCTCAGTATAACCTAGTTTAAGATACAAACATGCAGTATGACCTACTAAGATGTAAGTCATATTAT
>NW_017731775.1:1471930-1477198 GCF_001890085.2 Hipposideros armiger
ATTTGGTTAAAATATTTAATTACTTGATAGGGTTATTTTTTTCATCCACAAATAGTTGTAATTTGAAAAACTGAATAGTAATAAGACCTGGAATTCGCTGTTCCTAAATTACTCACTTTATTAAAAACTCTTAATGATTTTGCTATTATTGATTTAAAAAATTTAATTGTGGAATTAGCATCATCTAACTTTTAATTTTAGTAGATTTGATTATGGCTTGTCAATTTTGGTAGGGCTAAGCATAGTCAGATTCATATTCTCTTGAGTGATTCTCTTATAGGGTTCATAGAAGATTAGATTTGTAATTGCTGATGGGGTATCATTTCTGATTGCTCTGTTAACACTGTAGACAACTAATACTGTAGACAACGTTTAGCCATGAGATTCAGTGGAAGGAACATTGGACTAGATATACCTGGACCGGAATCTCTGCCCTGCCATTTGCTAGATATATGACTTTGAGCAAGCTGCTTACTCTCTGAGCCAACTTTTCCTCATCTGTAAAATGAGGACAAGAATTCTTGTTTCCCAAGGTTTTTTGTGAGTTTTAATTAAGAGTTTAAACATGTAAAGTAGCCAGAGTAGTAGGTGATCACCATGGAGGTGATCAGTAGTAGGTGATCAATAAGATATAGCTGTTACTTTACCAGCAATATTAATCTTATGTTAACCTTAAAAATTCTTGTTGATTTTAAAGTAAAAAACAATTTACTGATTTAAGTATGGTGAGAAAATTATGTAGGTTGTGAAGATGTTTGCTTTTGAAGAATTGGACAAGTAGTACTTAATTTATATATTCATGCTAATGTTTCTTACAGGGTTTAGTTTATTACTTGATGTATTTTGTGCTCTACATGGACCGAGAGAAAAATGTGTTGAAATTCTGAAGAGTGGTCACTTGTTAGCTATTTCACCAGGTGGAGTTCGAGAAGCCCTAATTAGTGATGAAACCTACAACATCATATGGGGTAATCGTAAAGGCTTCGCTCAGGTTGCAATTGATGCAAAAGTGGTGAGTTGTATCAAACTAATTACTAAAGTAAAAGCTAGGTTGAAATTATAAATGCTTAAATAGTGAGCCAAAGTATATAAGAATTTAGATACTGTCATTGCAGTACTTTAAACATTAGTGTACATAACTCTTACAAGATTACAATACAGAAAAGTTCCTTATGGATGAGAAGCCATCTAAAAAAAATCAGTCTGGAAATTTGGCAAATATCCAGCAAAATTTTATTTTACATTTCAAAATCTGGCTTCTTTTAATCAGATTTAAAAAATTCTTTGTATTCCTTCGGTTATACTTTTAAAAATAAGTAATAATCAGTCTACTTCTATGTATTTTAACCCTTTTCTACTATTGAGTTGGCCTATTTTAATGATGGTTGTTAGTTGGTTTCATTGCAATTCTTTTATCTGTGACCAATTTATATAAAATAGGACTCAAATAATATATGACTTCTATCATTTTTCATCAGCAAATGTGATCAGCTATCTAATAGTATGAATTAAGGAGAGAAATATATATTGGCATAATTTAGATCTTTTAAAAAGAGTTTACAAATGAATTTGTTAATAAAATTGTATGTTCATGTGGGATTCACTGTAATTATTGTAGTTCGGAGACTGAAGAACGTGAATGCCATTTTATCCTTTTCTTTGACTTTGGAAAGTATTTCTCATCTTTTTGGTCTCCATGTTGTACTGTATCCTTTGAAACACTTATTTATTACTTATGGCATGTTTCTTCTTTGTTTTCTTTTTGTTTGCGTTTTAGATTGTCTATCAGGAAAGGAAACCGTAATACCTTTGACAAGGTGGTTTTCTTTTCCGGGCCAATTAGAGACAGCTGCCAGTACTTTGACCTTTCAGTTTTTTTGTGTGCCATTGCTGCCACATACAGAGACCAGTCTGCACCCTTAGCTTGCCTGTTCATCTCGCAAATACAGACTGATGATTAAAAAGGAAAAGATGATGGATGATTCACTCTAACCCAAGACCAGTTTTTGAAGAAGAATGGAAATTTTCTCTTAATTGTTTAATTGCAGAGTTACAATAAAGTAAAATGCAGAGCTCTAGTCTCTCCTGTATGTATATGTAACTCCCAGAAGTAAGTTACTGCTGTAATACTTTAATACGGTGGTCCTAGTGTAAGTTAAGGTACTTGCCCAAGTGCTTGATAATAGACAACATAAAACTTTAAACACTACGTCCTACAGTAGATTATAAACTCTGAGGACAGGGCAGTCTTTTTATATTCTGAGTCCCTTGTACAATGACTAGCACTTAGTAGGCTATTTGTATTTATTGAATTAAATTGATTTTTTTAACACAATGTAAAACACTACTAGAAAGGAGCCTTTTGAATTTAATTTTATGTTACTAGTATTAGTGATATAGAAAATTAATTTATGCACATTTTATTTTCCAAAAAGTCTTAAGTACTAATGTAGAAAACAAAACCTTGGACTATATTAATAATATGGAATAAAAAAGTGTATATGCACAATTGTTCAAAAATTAAGGATAATCAATATAATGTATATTAAAGCAATGATAAAAGCTAAAATCTAATCAAAATTAGTTCAGTTTTCAAAAATATTTTGAAAGAATTTATCTTCTAAGGCTTAAGACAAAAATGACAAATATAGATTTGGAATTACATAAATTGATCATGGGATTCTAATTCCTCATCCTTAAGTTTACAGTTTTAAGGAACATCACCTGGAAGAAGGCCTGAAAGAAATTACAGAGAGAAAGGAACTCTTCTTCCATTCCTTGAAACGTTTTCTAGATAATTAAGATAATCTAGATAATTTAGTTAAGGTTTTTTTCCAAAACTTGAGAAAATTTAATATACAGCCTTTTACAAGTTTATAAACAAACAAAAATCTTTAACATTGCTGATTTACAAAATAGCATTATGAATTTAATAAATCTTGTAGCACCTCAACCTTTTGTAGTCTTTTAAAGGCTTTATGTTGCTACTCATGTACAGTAAGTAGGTGACATATGCAATTATTCCAATGTTGCAGATGAGGACACTCAGGCACAGAGAGATGAAGGGATGGAGGGATCGGGTCATACAGCAAGGCAGAAGCAGAGCAGAGCACACAGTTCAGGACTGCAGGCAACTGGTGCTGTTGCCATCATTGACTACATTTCACAGTGAGTCTGCTGACCTTGAGATTAGAGGGGCCTTCTAGACACTTGAGGGAAAGCTTTCAGTCAGTATGGATATAGTTGTAAATGGCTCAAGTATCCCATCTGGAAAACCACTTTATAGGCCNGCCCAAGTTGGCACCATCATTGCGCTCTTCCCGGGTGAGGCAGATCAGTCGCCGGCTTCTGGACGGCCGCTCATGCTGGCCGCTCACGCTGGCTGCTGGCTACACACGGTAGCCCATGGCAACCCACTGCAGCAGAGGCTGCAGCCTATGCCATCGCCGGCGACTCATGGCAGCCCAGCTCCTGGTTGAGCTGTTGTTCACCATCTTAGCTATAGAGGGTGCAGCGTCGCTGGCCAATGTGGGATCCAACTCACGCTCCCAAGCCAACTCTTAACCAACCAGCCACTTGGCCAGCCCCACATTATTCTTAATATGTAAACTTATTTGATCAATTCCCTGTTAGTAACCAATCTCTCATCACTGCCACCATCCTCTACCACTCATGGATAGCATCTCATCCCGCTTGGGCTGTGATACCCTGTACCAGGCCACTTCCGTGTCTGAATGTCATTCTCATTTCACGCAGGCTCTAACCCCTATGCCACACTCACAGCTCCTCTTCTTTTCCCACTCAGTCCCCAGTACCCTGTTCTAGGCTCTTCTGTGTGGATGCTCTCATGACTGCTTGGACTTTGTCTCCCCACTCTGGGCCACCTGTGTGGAACTTACCCCACTCAGCCTGGGCTCCAGCACTCACTCCAGGACCCTCCCCCCCCCACACAGGTGTCTACTTCGCGGTCGCCCACTTATGGCTGTGGACTGATTGGTTAAAGGAGGGAAGGAAGGGAAACAGGAAGGCTCATGCACGTCTAAAAGAAAAGACTGAATTCCTGAGTTAGTAACCATCCTTTAGTAGAAATAACTAATAAATATATTTTAAGTATTATTTGTATTTTGTCTTTCTAACAGGTTATGAAGTTCATGGAATGGAAAAAATACCAGAAGAAGGACCAGCACTTATAATTTTTTATCATGGAGCTATTCCTATAGATTTTTACTACTTCATGGCTAAAATTTTTATCAATAAAGGCAGAACTTGCCGTGTAGTAGCTGATCACTTTGTCTTTAAAATTCCAGGTAAACTTTCACTGTAGATAGTGATATAAAAAATATTTAACACAATCAATTTATGTGATAGTCTATACTTTTGAGCTCTACTATCATTTGGAAAAGCTTTTTGCCTTTTTAGATAACACACTTGGAACTCCAATTTGGGAGCATCTAATTATCCTGTTTAGGTAATATATCTAAATATAAAAGCCTTATGGTGAAAATTTTATCTAATTTCTTTCTTCATTAACACATATTTAGTCATTATTTTTCAAAGTTAAATCCTGAATATTCACTTTTAAAAAATAAATTATAACTTTTGCCAAAAATTAATTTATATTTTAGTATAAAAAGTCTTGTCTCTTATCATACTTGACTTGCCTGATAGACTTATAACTCTTTAAGATTGAGGACTGTACTCTTTTTAATCTGTTTATAAAGGCTTTGTACCTTTTAAAAAAGATTAATTAACCAAATGGTTTCAAACACGATAGAGTTTTAAAAAAATAATTCTAAAATAAACTTACTGAGATTAAATCTTGTTTTCTTCTGTCACTAAGTCACCAGAAACAAGCCAAAAAGTTTAGCTTGTTCTCTGGAATAATAAAAACAAAAGCCACTCTTCAACCAGACAAACACCAACCAGTGAATTAAATAATGTAATCAGTGACTTTCATAGACATGGTTAATGTTTTGGATCTCCTAATGTCACTAAAAAGTCATTTGTACTTTGGGTGTAAACTAAATTGGCTGTGAAAGGTTTTTTTTTAGAAAGTGATCGCTTCATAATACATTTGGAAACTAGAGAAAAAAAGAACATCTTTATAACCTTACCACCTTAATATAACCAGTCAGCTTTTTGATTTATTTTATTTCATTTTTAATTGGCATATTTTCACATTATGCAAACCATTTTGATCCTTTTTTAAAAATTAATGTTAACATTAATATTTTACCATGTTTTATGAAGAATAGTGTTTTTTAAAAT
>NW_017731775.1:1482468-1488199 GCF_001890085.2 Hipposideros armiger
AAAGAAAGAAAAAGAAACCCACCAAGATATTACTATCCCATTTTAACATGAAGAAACTGAGACTTAGACATGGTAAGTAATTTACCAGTGGTTCCCACGTTTTTAGTGGCAAAGTTAAGACTCCTAAGACCATGTTAAACTGATTCTCCAAGAATAGCTTTTAACAAAATACACATTCTCTCTCTTGCACACATGTGCACACACATACATACAGAGACACATGTAAACAGAATTTAATGTTAGGTGACTTACGCAACTGCCTTGTATACAAAGTGTGCACAAGGAAAGGAATGAATAACTGTACTACAGCATCAAGTTATTATCAATAAGGTAATGCTTGTGGCTTTAAGGCTAAAGCTTGAAAGCAAATTTAGGAACAGTGTACCCAAAATGTAGCCTAGAATGCTGAGCCTGCTAGGGTAAGCTTTCTCCTGTTTAGTAGGTTCTAGAAATGTCCAACTTCTGGAGAGCTAGCTATTTAAAGGTTGATACTTAACCCAAAGAGTCTTTATATAGTGCATGTTTCAATACAAACTTGAGTTCATGCCAGTCAGTAGACATAAATCCAGCAGTACTGGTCAGAGAAGGCAAAATGGTGTATATATGAGCTGAAAGGTTTCTGTTCCTTCTTGGGCATTTGAAGTTCTCAACTCTAACGATATAACTATTTAAAATACTAGGCTTTCACCTCTCCTTTGTTTTATAAAACTGGTAGTTTCCTAGATCATAATCTGAGTTTTTTACAGAAGTGTCAATGTACTTTGTCTTATGTGTTTGCTTTGTGAATTAACTATCAAATTTTAAATTCTTCATCTGACTGCTTTTCTTTATAGATTTCTCTTTTTCCTAACTGGTTTTAAGATGGCTGCTCCCTGTTTCTGACTCTTTGTATTCAGAGAATACAAACTAATTTATTACAAACATTGTCTTTCTGTTCTATTTATTCATTCCTTCTCAATTCATTCATCACATTTTCTTTTAGCACCTACTCTATTCCAGGCAATGTTCTAGGTGTTGGGATACAGCAGTGAACAAAACAATGTCTATGTGATTAAGAATCTTCCTTCTGGGGGAGAGGGGAGATACAGTAAATAAATGATGAGTTAGTTATATGTTAGGTAATAAGTTTTATGAAGAAAGCTATACCTGTAGTCTCTTTCCTTCAGTCCATCACATTTTACTGTTTTCCAAAGCTGAATAGGAATGGCTTTTTAAACGTCAGCTTATTTAAATGTCTCAAACCCTGTTCATTAAAGCAGGTAATTCTGTATTAAGCAAATACTGATGGTAGACTATAAGTATAGTGACATTCACCCCCGACCCCCAGTTTTATCTATTCGAAAACATTGTTTATTTTGGAATATTTTGTGTACATTTTAAAGTGCTCAATTTTTTAATCTATTTAAGTTCTATCATGGCGTAACCTCTTTACGTGATTCTTTGTTACTTCATCCATTGTTTTATGACATTTAGTTAAGGTCTCCGTTTTTCAAATTATGCTTAATTATTGATACTCATGGAAAAATAAAAACTTTACTTGTGAGCAGAAATCCTCTAAAATTAATGATAGGAAGAATTCTTACATATATGTGCTTTTCCTTTTCTTGTGATGAGTCTGATACTTACTTTTCATTGACGTTGAACATTTTTAGATTTAATAAGCTCACACAAAAAAAATGTCATTTTTGCTAATTTCATGACAGCATCTTGCCAAAAGCAGCCGTTTAAATTTATACAAATTTCCTGGTAGAATCTCTGTCTTGTAACTTTTTCTTCAGTGAGCATACTATTTAGTAGCCCATTTAAACCAGTTTAATTTCCCACGTTCATTTTATTTAATGGAATTAATGATTATAATCTTTGAGTGTCAAAGATTTATATGGAATGATAGAAAGTTGGTAAATGAAATTATATATTACCACTAGAGGGTAGTGTTTTCAATTTATATTTCTACAAATGATCTAGTTTGATAAATCACAGTAGTAATAAAAGTATATCTTTATTTTTAAAGTACCTTATTTCCATAATCTTAAACAGGCCCTCAAAAGTTTACATTAGTCACTCAATGGAGACATTGAATGGATTAATATATTTACTTTTTAATTCAAATTCTTTCTTTAGCCCATTATTCCTATGTTTACACAAAATATTCGAGAAGGATTTAGATCACTTGGAGGAACAAGTAAGTTTTGGTTCATATGGTTATTCTAGTTATAATGTAATATTTACAATGTAATATTTTAAATATTTGGGCTTTTGAACTCTATAAGAGTTCAAAATTTAGGTGTTTTCCTATTTAGATATTTTTCTATTTAAAGTCCAAATGATAACTGGTTATAAGTAATGGCAGTTCTTAGATGATAGGTTTTTGTTAAGTCTCATATACATACTGAAGCTTATTTCTCATGGGTTTTTTAAAATTACAGAGTAAATTATCTTATTTACTGTATTAAAACATGTTGAAGGTTAGGACAAATTTACATATAACCTGTCCTCCTAACTGACCCCTGAAATTACAGCTTTAAAAATGGATGACAATATGATATTGAATTAAGATGAACAACCTAAGGAGATAAAATTTGCCTTGGTTTATTTCTGTTACTTTTTTTTTGTTTGTTTTAAAAATATTTTGAACCACGATACATTTACATTGAAAAGTTATTTTGCCGACCTTTAATTTATTGGTAACCAAATAAGCTCTGAAAATAGTTATAGGAGTGATAACATTTAGATGTGCTTTTCACAATGTCTGATTTCTTTTTATTTTAAAATTTTCAGTTTGATTTTATACCCTATGCTTTATATATTTGGTTGATTATATTTTGTATCCCTAGCACTATATTATTAGTGTTTCTATCCACATTCAGATCTTCTCCCAAAAGAATGTCTGTTGTTTCTTTTATGTCCAATGTTGGTGTATTGTTGATATTCCATTATGTTTTTTTCTTTTTTTTTTCAAATTCAAAGTGGAAAAGCAGGTTGATGTGATGTTTAACTTTGCTTGTGGAATTATTCTAATTTTCTGTCAAATCATTTCTTCAGAATTTAAGTTGCATTCCAGAAAGTATTCCTAATTTTGTTTCTTTAATTGCAAAGGGGTTTTAAAATTATTTTTGACTGCTTTTAATTTTAATAGTTGATTATCTCAAAAATTTAGTGTCTAGTGATTTTTTTTTTTTTTAGTGTTACTTTGAATCTTATGGTGTATTCTGTTTCCATATGTAAACAGTGTTTTAAACTCCCGGTACGATTCATGATTTATGTATTCCATGTTGCTTGCCTTTCTTGGATTCATTTTTTAAAAACTTAGCCTTATAGTCCATCGCTTTACATTATTAACACTTTTAATCTTACTAAATTTTATGCTTGGTTATTAGCATTAGTAACGCATGACTTTTTTACATTATTCCTAATTTGCAATAATATTTTTAGTCTTTACTTAGTTTATTAATGCGTTTTAGTCTCATGTTTATGTGAATTTTTTTGCACTTTCATATTTTTCTTTTTTTTTTTAATTGTAAGTCAGGTATTTGTGAGTTTCTCAACTTTTTAGCTTCTAATTTTTGGTTTCAGTTTTTACCCTTCGCAATAATAGTAATTGATTTGCCTTTTAAAATTCTCATATTTCTAAAAGATCTTTTTAAAAAATTAAGTCCTTATTTTTTTGACCATTTTTAGGTTTACAGAAAAATTGAGCAGAAAGTACAGAGTACCCATAAACCCCCTTGTGACTCCCCCACCCCAGTTTCTTCTTTTAACTTCTTGCTCATTTGTTTCAATTGATGAAAAGCTCATCTTTAAAAAAAAAATACTAATTGTCAGGAGATGATACTGTTTGTCACCTTCCTCTGTCTTACATAATTTGAAAGCTTACAATTATATGCTCAGAATATTTAACCAATTAAAATGATTTGTTTACTTTAAAACAGGGTTATTTAGATGGCTTTATGAAAAATTCCGATATCCATTTGCTCCAATGTATGGAGGTTTCCCAGTGAAGTTACGCACCTTTTTAGGTGATCCCATTCCTTATGATCCAAAGATAACAGCAGAAGAATTAGCTGAAAAGGTAAATTATTTCTTTCTTAGTCCTTGGATAAATTTTTACTTTCAATTGTTATATTAAAAATTAATTCATTAACTTATTTTACATGCATGTTCTAGATCATTGGTGATTTCCTCCCCATGGGATATTTGGCAATGTTTGGAGACATTTTTTTATTGTCACAGTGGGAAGGACTTGGGAGGTGGTAGTGCATCTAGTGAGGCCAGGGATGGTAGTAAACAACCTACAATGCTCAGGACAGCTCCCCACAACAAAGCTATCCATTCTAAAATGTGACAATTAAAAAATGTCTAGACATTGCCATATGATGCCTGGTGTGCAAAATCTCCCCTGTTTGAGAGCTGCTGTATTAGGGTATTACAGAAGCCCAAAGGCAAGTTATCTAGATTAGATTAGGGACACCTGGAGGGAGGTAATGCTTGAATTNCAAGCTGTTGTTCACCATCTTAGCTATAGAGGGCAGTGTCACTGACCCATGTGGGTTCCAAACTGGCAGCCCTGCTGCTCAGAGCTCGTGCTCCCAAGCCAACTCTTAACCAATGAGGCACTCGGCCGGCCTGTACTCCTTTCTTCTTGAAACACCTTATCACTGTGACATCCAGGATGCCACTCCTGGAAGAATGCTAGTTACTCATTGTCTTCCCGACTTCTGAACTGTTGAGTGCTCAGTCCTGGGAACTATTTTGTATTCACTCCCTAGAGGGATCTTCTTTAGTTTCATGGTTTTCAATATTGTCTATATATGTCCCCAGTTCCTAGATATAGTTCTCTAGCCCTGATCTTCCTGCTAAACTCTACTTATGTCCAGCTGTCTATTTAACACCTTCACTTGGATGTCCAATAGAATCTTAACATGCTCAAAACTGAGTTCCTGATCTGCATCCCACCCCCAAACCTGTTCTTCCTGAAACTCCATCTTTTCACAAGCAAGCAGATGATGATGAGGATGATGATGGTGATGGTGATAGCAATACTTACTTAGTGTTTACATAGTGGGAGGTACACTTCTAAGCTTTTTTTAATATGAAATGTTCACAGCAGTCTTATAGGTAGGTACTATTACTACCCCCATTTCATAGATGGAGAAACTGAGGCAGAGAGCTATTAAGTAACTTGTGTAGGTCAAACAGTAAGTGGCAGAACCTCCCAGGATACAAACCCAGGTTGCAAAAAAGCTGTGCCATCATCCCAGACTTCTCTCACTCACATTCTACATCCATTCATCAGCAAATCCTGTTAGCTTTATCTTTAAAATATATCCAGAAACTGATCGTCTCTTATGACCTTCATTCTGCCATACTTGTCTAAGCCACTTTCATCACTCATCTCAATTATTGCAATAATTTCCTTTTTGCTCCCTGTACAGTATATTCTCAACACAGTAGTTATTTAAAATCCAAGTCAGCCAGTCTCACTCTTCCGATGTCTTCTTCATCTCCCTTAGATAAAAGCTGGCCCACAAATTCTATAATGCTGCCTCTCTGTGCCCATTTCTCACTGTTCTGCCTGTCCCACTTCCTCAGCCTGCCTACCTTGCTGCTCCTCAGACCCCACCAAGTACCTTTCCTTTGAACTTACTGTTCTTTTAGCCAGGAATTCTCTTTCAGACACTCATGGTTTGCTTCTTCACTTCTTCAGGTCTCTGCTCAAATGTACTTTTACATG
>NW_017731775.1:1492279-1511208 GCF_001890085.2 Hipposideros armiger
TTTGCATGCATCGTGCATATATGCTTTTCTTAAAATGGATTTTTCTGCACATTAGTGTCCATTAAAGAAAGAGCTGTACCACATATAGACTATTACTATAAGCTAAAATATAAAAAATTATATTTAAGACATATAAAAGAATAAAAGGCCATTAAAACCATATATAAAACTGTTTTGGAAATACTTTAATTATTTAGCATTTACTTCCATCTTGTTCAAAATAAGTTTGACTTTCTCAGTGTAGAGATTTTAAAAAAAGGGATACTAAATATAATTTGTGTATCAAAATTTACCTTATTTTGGTATGATTTATTGCAGAGGTCATTATATCTTTCTCAATAAATAAGATAGCAATAA
The DNA here is from genome assembly GCF_001890085.2 of Hipposideros armiger. Classification (NCBI taxonomy): domain Eukaryota; kingdom Metazoa; phylum Chordata; class Mammalia; order Chiroptera; family Hipposideridae; genus Hipposideros; species Hipposideros armiger. Next base: position 1,492,637 of record NW_017731775.1, read on the forward strand.
GTTTCTCTCCAGGGTATTCATTCTTTTCTTCGTTATTTTAGAGAATGTGATGTTGTACATTTAATGATTGGTGGTTCTTCATTTGGCCATCATGAAAATTGCCCTCTAGTGGCCTACTTTCAAGGACTTGGTGTTTTTCTCTACTAATTTTTACCTTATTGGTGTCTTTTGGTTGGAGTATATGAAAATACAGAGGATTCAATAGGCTTGTAACAAAGATGTGCTTTCCATATCATGTTGTTGAGCATCAGAGTGGTCTCACAGAAAGACATGGAAGGAAGTACAGATTTTGAAACAGACACGTGAGCTGGAGATCATATCATAAGGAATATAAATGCCGAATCACTATGTTGTACACCTGAAACTAATATCATATAGTATGTCAACTATACTTTAATAAAAAAAGACACTTAAGGATATATATGACTGAAATATAAGGCTGCTGTTAGCAAAGATCACTAGTGACGTGCTTATCTGGCTAATGTGTTGTCATTTTAATACTACATACATTCTTACAAATCTTTTCTGAGCACTTAACAACTATGCCATACCCTGCAAAATACTTAGCATGTGTTAATTCATTTCAACCTTATAACCTGACAGATAGATTAGATCCTATGTATTACCTCCATTTTACAGTTTTTCCATGAGGAAACAGGAACAGAGAGGTTGTTATTTGTCCGAGATACACCAGGAAGCTAGGTAGAAGAGCCAGAATGCAGTCTGAGCTATCAGGTTCTAATGCCTGTACTTTTGTAATCTGTTCTGTGTGGTAAATTTGTCCCAGGTTGGGGATTCAGGGTCAAAAGTAGTGGTATTCAGCAGACAGGGACCATGGATTTTTGATGTATTGAATTCTTTTTTCTTTTTTTTAAGATTTTTATTGGGGAGTTGGGGGGATTGGAACANAATTTTGAAAGACAAGAAGGGATTAGGTGGACAAAGAGTAATGAAGTAGAGGGAACTGAATACATAAAGGGATGGCAACATGAAATAGCATAAAATCTTTGGAGAGTTGAGGGTAATCTGGTATAGCTAGACAGGATATTGTAGGAGATGAGGTTAGAAACTTAGGAAGTTTCTGGACTACTATGGCCTATAATTGATTTTGTTTACTGAAAGCCAGGGGAGCTATTGAAAGATGAATGATGTAATAGATTTGTATTTAGAAAGATCACTAGAAATGATATGGAGGCTAATTTGAGTGAGACCAATAGAAGATCAAAGGGGAAAGAGACTACTTTGTTATGGAAAAAGTAGGAAAGCTTTCTGAATGAGGGCATTTTTAGTGGGTCTTGAAAGATGGGCATGACTTGGACATGTGGACTTGGGGCTGGAGGGAGAGTATGAAGAAAGTAACAGTGGTAGGAACTGAGCTGACTGTATATACAACAGTGTTGAGCAGTCTGATGTGATTAAAACAGCAAGGGTGGGAAAGATTGCCCAATAAATTCAGGAATTTTGCAAAGCACGTTACCATCTTAAAGATTCTAAGAAGCCCTGCAATAAAGAGGTCTACTTAACTTTGTTTCAAAGAGCTAAACCCTCTCCCCGTTTTCCCTTTAATAGCGCTTAGTAACAGAAGTAGATTAAATTTGGGGGAGGCATCACTAGCTTAGTTGGGTCCAGTTTGGTAAATGAAACTGGGAAAGTAAGTAGCAGTTACATTTTTAGGCCCTTAAATATCAGACTAGGGAATTTGTCTATTAAATATATTTCAGTTAGGATAGGCCTCTGGAAGTGGCTCATATCACTTTCACTCAGTTTTTTGACCAAAGCTAGCAGATGTATAATCTCTTCCTCTACAATGGTTTGTGAAGATGATGCTAGCAATTGTGATTGCTTAGATACATATAAATAAATGTGCACTCTTTAAGAGCAGAGGTTATGCTATGAATTTATGAGTCTTCAGTTCCCAGCAGTGTTAGGTATTTAATTAGATCTCAATAAATGATGAATGGATGAATTAGATAATGATCTTTTTTTTTAAAGATTTTATTGGGGAATCAGGGAAGGGGAACAGACAGGTTGCTGTGCTTTTTCTTCTTCAGTCTAGTTGGGGACGTCACTTCACTGGCCCATGTTGGCCTTATTGCGCTCTCCCTGGGTGAGGCAGATTGGACGGCCGCTCACAGTGGCTCTTGGCAGTTCACATCGGTTGCCGGCTGCTCACAGTAGCTTATGGCAGCTCACTGCAACTCCACTGCAGCCTATGCCGTTGCCGGCAACTCATGGCAGCCCAGCTCCAGCTCAAGCTGTTGTTCACCATCTTAGCTGTAGAGGGCGCAGCATTACTGGCCCCCATGTGGGATCCTTACCAGGGCCCTGCTGCTCAGAGCTGGTGCTCCCAAGCCAACTCTTAAACAACGCGCCACTCGGCCGGCCCAGATAATGATTTATCTACTTGAAAGGGAGAGCAAGGTACAGATTTGAGAGATTTTACAGGGATGGTATACACCAGACTTGAAAACTAATTCTATATGGTTACATGCAGCATATCTATGTATGTATTTATATACATAGGTTTTTGGAATTATTTTATTGCAGTTTGGGAGAGAAGTCAGAATTGGTGATGAAATTTTAGAAGTCATTTGCTGAGACAATTACTGAAGCCATGAGCTTTACGGGGCAGGTTAGAGAGAGAAAGGGAGAGGACTGAGGACAGACTGTAGATGATGTAACATGTAAGGAGTGGGCCATTGAAAACAACCAAAGCTGACTGAAAGCAAAGTAGCAGAGGGCTAGGAGAACAAGTAAATTTGTGTGAGAGAAGTCAGCATGTGAGGTTTTTTTAAAAAATAGGAATGATCAGTGATGTTTGTCCCTGCAAACATCAAGGAACATGAGATGAGGAAAGACCACTCAGCTTGCAGTTACACTTACAGACAGTATGAAACTACATAAAAAGCAATATATGTCGTATTATTGAATCACCTAGAAAACGGGATGAATGTGTTATGACTTTTATACCAGCCTTTTGTATACATAGTCTGATTTTTTAAAGTTTTTAAAGTTGTGGTAAGAACACTTGACAAAATTTATCAACCATTTTTAAGTGTATGGTTCAGTTGTGTTAAATATATTCACATTGTTGTGCAGCTGATCTCTAGAACCTTTTCATCCTGCAAAACCGAATCTCTCTACCCATTGAACACCAACTACCCCTTTCTTTTTTTCCTTCCTTCCTTCCTTCCTTCCTTTCTTCCTTAATCCCCCCCTCCTTTCTTCCCCCCCTCCCTTCCTCCTTCTCCCCTCTTCTTTCCTTCCTTCTTTTTCATAATATATCCATCAACACTTTATTCTGGTTCCTAATTATGGGCTACACAAGATTCCTTTTTTCCTCCAGCTTTATTGAGATACAATTGACATATAACATTGTACAAGTTTAAGGTGTACAGTGTGAAGATTTGATACATGTATATACAGTAATGCCTCGGTTTGTGAGCATAATTCGTTTTGAAACAGACTACTCATTGCAAGACATCACACGTTTACCAAGTTAAAATATATTATTAGGTTGATGCAAATTGCACTAACCTAATAGAAACGTTTGCTCATCTTGCGGAACACTCGCAAACCAAGTTACTCACAATCTGTATTGCAAAATGATTATCATAGTAAGGTTAGTTAACACGTCCATCACCTCACCTTACCTTTTTTTACGTGTGGTGAAAATATTTAAGATCTACTCTTAGCAACTTTCAAATATATGATACAGCATTTTTAACTATGGTCACCATGCTGTACTTCAGAACTTATTCATCTTATAACTGGAAGTTTATACCCTTGACCAACATCTCCCCTTTCCCCCATCCTCTAGCCTCTGGCAACTACGCTTCTACTCTCTGTTTCCATGAGTTCACTTTTTTAAATTCCCTGTATAAGTGAGATCATACACCAGCTCCCCATTTATCCCTCCCCCAAGCCTCTGACGACCACCATTCAACTTTTTGTTACTATTATTTTGACTACTTTAGAAACTGCATATGAGTGGAATCATATAGTGTTTGTGTTTTTGTGACGGGCCTGTTGCACTTAGCATAATGTCCTCGGGGTTTATCATATTGTAGCATGTGACAGGATTTCCTTTTTTTTTAAGGCTGAGTAATTATTCCCTTGTATGTATATACCACATTTTGTTTTTTTGTTCATCCACTCATTTATGGATATTTACGTTGCTTCCATTTTCTTGGCTGTTCTGAATAATGCTACAGTGAACATGGTGTGCAAGTGTCCCAAGACCCTGCTTTGAATTCCTTTGGCTATATGCCCAGAAGTGACATTGCTTGATCATATGTGTAAAGGAAAAACTCTAATTTTCCCCTCCTGTGTAGAGGAAAACCAGTTTCCCCCTACTATATCTTTCTTTCACCTATGAGTCTACTTTTTCACAGAACACTTTACTTCTGACACTTCTGGTCACCGTGTGGAGGTTTTTCCTGCACCTAGTAATTCTCTGACACCAGCTGGATGTCTTACAATTTAATTCAATTCTGACACTATATACCTGGAGATAGTGTCCGGTCCCACAGATTACAACTGCTCCCACCACACTTCAGATGCCAATCAAAAGCAGTAGGTTCCTAGGTTACCCACAATTTCTGCCCAATTTAGCTACAGATTATAGGTTCCCATGGCCCCATTAATTTGCTAGAGCAGCTCACAGAACTCAGAGAGACACTTACCTTTACCAGTTTATTAAAGGATATAACAAAGGATACAGATGAACACAGATGAAGAGATATACAGGGTGAGGTCTGGGAGGGTCCCAATTGTAGGAGCTTGGGGTGTGTCACCCTCCAGGTGTTGATGCGTTCACCAACCGGGAAGCTCCTTGAACCTTGTACTATTGGGTTTTTATGGAGGCTTCCTCACACAGACATGATCAGTTAACTCCATTTCCAATCCCCCTCCCCTCTCTGGAAAATGGGGAGTAAAGCTGAAAATTCAAGCTTCTAATCATGACTTAGTCTTTCCAGTGACCAGCCCCCATCCAGGAGCCCACCCAGAGTTGCCTCAATAACAAAAGGCACCCCTATCACCCAGGAAATTACACGGGTTTCAGGAACTGGAGGCAGGGATCAATATTTTTTTTATTATCTCATAATATGCTAATTCTATTTTTAATTTTTTGAGGAGCCTTCCCCATGCTGTTTTCCATAGCGGCCATGCCATCTTACATTCCCAGCTGCGGTGCACAGGGGTCCAGTTTCTCCGCGTCCTCCCCAACACTTGCTTTTTTTTTTTGATAGTAGCCATCCTAATGGGTGTGAGCTAGTATCTCATTGTAATCTTGATTTGCATTTCACTAATGATTAATGATTTCGAGCATCTTTTCATATGCTTGTTGGCTATTTGTATATCTTCTTAGGAAAAATGCCTGTTCAAGTCATTTGCCCATTTTTTGATTGTATAATTTGGGTTTTTTGTTGTTGAATTATAGAAGTTCTTTAAGTATTCTGGATAGTAACCCCTTATCAGTTCCATGATTTGCAGATATTTTCTCCCATTCCTTAGGTTCCTTTTCTTTTGATGTGCAGAAGTTTTGGAGTTTGACGTAGTCCCATTTATCTATTTTTGCTTTTGTTGCCTATGCTTTTGGGGTCATGTTCAAGAAATTGTTGCCAAATCCAGTGTTATGAAGCTTTTCTCTTTTGTTTTCTTCTAAGAGTTTTATAATTTTAGGTCTTATGTTTAGGTCTTTAGTCCATTTTGAGTAAATTTTTGCATGTGGTATAAGGTAAGGTCCAATATCATTCTTTTACATGTGGGTATCCAGTTTTCCCACCACCATTTGTTGAGGGGACTGTCCTTTCTCCATTTTGTGGTCTTGGCACTCTTGTCAAAGATCATTTGACTGTACGTGCAAAGATTTATTTCTGGGCTCTTTTGTTCCATTGGTCTATATGTCTGTCTTTATACCAGTTTTTGATTACTGTTGCTTTGTAATATGTTTTGAAATCAGGAAATATGAGGCCTGCAACTTTGATTTTCTTTTTCAATTCAAGGTTATTTTGGCTATTCAGGGTACTTTGAAATTCCATGTGAATTTTAGGATGTTTCTTCCAATTTCTTCAAAAAATGCTGTTGGGATTTTGATAGGGATTGCCTTGAATGTGTAGATCACTTTGGACAATCTGGTCATCTTAACAATATTAAATCTTCCAATCCATGAACACAGGATATCTTTCCATTTATTTGTGTCTTCTTTAATTTCTTTCAGCAGTGTTTTACAGTTTTCAGTGTATAAGACTCTCTTCTTTGGTTAAGTGTATTCCTAAGTATTTTATTCTTTTTGATGCTATTATAAATGGGATTGTTCTCTTATTTTCTTTTTCAAGGTTTTCATTGTTAGCATATAAAAACACAACTGATTTTTGTGTGTTGGTTTTGTAGCCTGCAACTTTGCTGAATTCATTTATTAGTTCTAACGGGTTTTTGTGACATTTTTAGGGTTTTCTATGTACAAAATCATATCATCTATAAACAAAGATAATATGACTTCTTCTTTTCCATGTATATTCTGAATTAATCCTCACATCAACCCTCTAGGGCAGACCTTATTATCACTGTTTTATCGATGAGAAAGCTGGATGATTTATTCAGCTTTGCTGGGTTATGCTGTGGTAGGAAACAACCACAGAATCTCAGAAGGTTGGGACAGTAAAGCTTACTTCTTGTTCATGTTATGTTTTTCCTGTGGGCCGTGTCTTGTTTGTCTGGGACTGAAAACCCTATGCGAGACATTGCTATTTGCATGGCAGAAGGAGCTCAGGAATGGAACCATGCGACGGCACTTAAAGCTTCTATTGGGAAGTGGCCCACTAACTCCACTGACATTGTATTGGCCAAAGCAGTCACACGGCCACACTGGACTCCAGGGGAGCCGGCCCTGGAGTCCTCGCACAGGGACGGCCCGGAAGGGAGGGGCCTGGTGGGGAGAGGGAAGGAAGGACTATAGTACACTCTGCCGTACTGGGACTCAGGCAGGTCAGACACTTAGAAAAGGATCTGCAGCTGAACCGGCTATGATGTTATATTAGGTGAGACTATTCAAATCAAGCAGCTGATACGTCAGTTTTACAAAGGTAACACTAATGATACATTATGTGCCTTGTCTATGAACTTCATTCTTAGAAAACTTACCTCTAATTATTCCACTGGTTCTTGAAGTACACTCATAGTTTATTGCTCTCTTTTATCCTGAAAATAAAACTCTTTCACACTGATTTTTAGGATTAGGACATGCTTTCCACAAAGCACGACTCTTCTCTCATCCTGCAGCAATGCCTTCCTGATGGCTGCAGGAACCCTACACCAGGCTGAGACCTCACCCTGTGACATTGCTTTTGCCCACACACACTTTATTGTTAATATAACACATTTCTTTGTGCTCCCTAACAGATGCATTCTCCTTTAGGATATAACTAAATTCTGTTTTGTTCTTTTTACATTTTTTTTCTTGCCTATCTATTAGAATCTAAGTAGGTCAGAGCTAGTTAGGAACACTTTTTTACAGATACTGTCTTTTTTTACGGTCAAAATAGAAGGTAATGGAGAGAGATGTGGGAAAAAGCCTGGCCTGATTATCAGAGGTTTCTTCCAGGTCTAAAATTAAACGAATCATGTTCCCTTATTTTTCCCAGTTAAGGAAAATGTATTACTGATAAATTCCAGTGACTTGATTTTTTATATGTGTTTTTCATATGAGAGATACCTTTCATATTTACTCATACTCATATCACTGGTGGAGTTAGATATTTTATATATTAAAAAGGTATACATATAAGGTTTATGTGTATATGTATGTGTATGTACTCATATGTATATATGTACATATGGTGTATACACTCGTATATATATACCTTACCAATTCAAACCAAGTAAGAAAGGAAAGGCCTTTCTGGAGCATTGAAATATCTCAGTTATCGTCTCCAGTTACTTTATGTACTTTATTATTAATACTTACGGTAATAGAAGTAGTCTGCTAAAGCATAGTTTAGTAGAATTTCTTGAGGGAATTTACTTAAATATATAATGGCCATATCCATATTTTTTATCATAAGTTGTCATTATTGAACTAAAGTATACTTGAAATACAGAATACTTGAAATTTTCTTTTTGTGAATACACTGTTATGATTCTCCAATCTTCATTGTTAATAATATAAACATAGACTATAGCATAAGGATACCTGGACTATCACAAATTCAAAATGACAAGCATCCAAATTAATGTAGAAATGAAACCTCATTTTAAAAATGGATGATAGACTGTTCAGACATTTGATTGTTGAAAAACATTTTGTAAACACTATCTCAATTAAAATATACTGTACTAATGCTGAAGAGGACACTTAGGATATTTCCTTAAAGTTCTCTCAGTCTTAATCTCTCTGTTTCCATGTGTACAATGTCTATTTCTGTCTGTCTTTGCATCTCTCTCTACATTCTCATACTCACATCCACATATTCATATAAATACAGATTTATTTACATATACATGTATATGTAATATACATATATTATTATTATTATTTAGTTTCAGGTATACAAAACAATGTAATAGTTGGACATTTACACCCCTCACAAAGTGATAACCCCCCTCCCCCAATCTACTACCCCTCTGACATCGTATATAGCTGTTAAAGTTCCACTGACTCTATTCCTTATGCTGTACCCCACATCCTGTCACTATATATATATATATATATATATATATATATATATATAAAATTATAGTTGACATTCATTATTATTCAGCTTCAGCTTCAGGTGTACAGTGTAATGATCAGGCATCTCCACAGTCCATGAAGTCATCTCCCTAATAAGACAAGTGTTCATCTTACACCCTACAAATTCTTTACAACACTATTGATTATATTCCCCAAGCTGTCTTTCATATCCCCATGGCAATCTTGTGGTTATGGATTGTGTTTTCTAATCCCCTCACCTTCTTCCTCATCCACCCCCGCACCCCCCGCCATCTAGCAACCCTCAGTGTTTTCTCTATATCTCTGAGACTGTTTCTGATTAGTTTGTTCATTTATTCTATTTTTTAGATTCCACATATAAGTGAGATCATATGGTATTTGTCTTTCTCTGACTGACTTACGTATTTCACTTAGCATAATCTTCTTTAGGTCCATCCATGTCATTGCAGATGATAAGATTTTCTTCTTCTCTATAGCCAAGTAATACTCCATTGTATAAATGTACCACAGTTTCTTAATCCAGTCATTTACTGATGGGCATTTCGGTTGTTTCCATGTCTTGGCTATGTGAATAGCGCTGCAATAAACATAGGGGTGCATAAATTTTTTCAAATTAGTGTTTTGGATCTCTTTGGATAGTTATCTAATATGTATTTATTATTTAGGTGGAAAGAGATGGAGAGATTTGAGTAATATTGGGGGGGGGGTGATACTAATGGACACTGCCAATGGATTGGCTACTTTGAATGAGAAGCAGGAGTTATTAGGATGACTCCTTGGTTTTGGCTTACTTGGCTAGATTCATGGTAGTGTCATTTGCTGAAGTAGGGAGGGAACTCAGGAAAGAACGAAGTATAAGTGGGGGAAGAATGTTAGTTTAGTCTTAAATTGAGCAGATTGAGTTTGAGGTGCCTTTAAAACATTCAGGGGAAGTCATATTGAACATTTCTGTCTGAAACTGAGTGGGCTGGAGATATAAATTTGGGAGTCATCAGCAAATGGATGGTAATTAAAGCTGTAGAAATGGATAAGATTACTGAACCTTTGAAGAATAAGTCAATGCCTGGTTTGGGGATTATAAATCTGCAAAAGGAGATTGAAAAGGAGCAGCCTGAAATTTAGAAGAAAGCCTAGCTTTTCCTCTAGTGAGATAGAGAGGCGAGATCAATAGTGATTGAGAGGTCAAGTAAGATTAGAAGAATATCCGTTGGATTTAGTGACAAAAGGGTGATCTTTGCAATAGTTGTATTTTCTTAATGCATAGCTCTGACATTTTCTTCACCCAAAAATTCTTTTTTGACACCTCAATTCATTCGAAACAACGTCTGTACTTTTTCACTGGGTATTTAACTCCAAACATGATTTCGGTGAATTCTAATTTTAAAGCCTTATACCACCCAGCTCATAAACAAATACCTGAAACTCCAGCCGAACTCACTAACTTGTCATTCCTTTGAAGTTATTTTTCTGTGGTCTTTTTTATCATGCTTTTTCCTTCACTGTTATTGAAATTTTACTAGTCCTTGGAGACCCAGACCAAACAGTACCCCATTCATGCATCTTTCCCTGGTCATTACCTACCAAATGGGCTCACAAGCCTGAACTTCCAAATACTTTCTTTTCACGTCTCAGCTGGTACATATACAAATAATCTTGCATTTTAATTACTTTGTACTTGATTATCCTTATTAAGTTATGAGCTCCTAGAGATTTGAGACTTGTTTCTGTAATGTTATAGCTTCCAAAGCATCTAATATTTTTTAAGTGAATAAAATTTGAAAAATATACTTTACAGAACACAACCTATGTGTTAGTAACTATTCCAAGTATCTGAAGGCACAGTTTCAATTTCATTTAATCATAATAACTGTATGAAATAGTTCTCATTTCACTGATATGAAAACTTATGGTTTAGAGAGGCATATTTTTAAAATACATCTTTGGGGTAGGGCTTATTAATTATATTTAAAAAGAGATGAAGTTCCAAGATTTGTAAAAATAAATTCTTTGAGAGGTTAGCATCTAAAAGGAAGTATGTATATGTGCATGCATGAACTATGTACATGCATAAAACATTGTTTTAGATAGCCACAAATGGTTTCAAATAAAAGAGTTGAAATTTGTCATGAATTTAATGGGAAACAAGTAGTTTTGCATTTCCTGATATATTCTTGTTAGCTTTTCTGTTGCTATGACTTAATTTAAATTCCTGTTAAACTGTCTAGAAATTTAGTTAATGAGCTTAAAGTAAACTGTGTCAGCTCATTCATTCATAGTTTTCCTCACCTTTTCTTTTTGCATTTCCTGATATAATTGTTTAGTGTGTATGGTGATGAAAGAAAAATTCACAGAAGCTTATTAATGAATGGACAGGAGTGAAACTTCCATTTGCCTGTTAGAAAATTTCCTACAACTTTTTTCTTGTGATTTTTTTTCTTCAGTTCTTTAAAACATTTATTGTGTGCAAGGCCTTGCTGTGCTCAATGCTGGAGAAATACTAAGATGTATCTTAAAGAGCTTACAATGTGGTGTAGCAAATATCCATGTAGATAATGCTGTAATTCAAGCATAATAAAATGAATATAGGGATATACTATGGGTGTACTGAGAAGGAAATCATTAATTCTGAGGAGAGATGGATGCTAAATTAGGGACGGCTTCTTGAAAGTAGTAGTACATGAAAATCTTTACAAAAGAAACGATCTGTATTGAGAACTAAAAGAATAATTGCTTTTTTTATGTTTTCTTAATAGACAAAGAATGCTCTTCAAGCTTTGATTGATAAGCACCAAAGAATACCAGGAAACATTATGAGTGCTTTGTTAGAACGTTTTCATAAAAAATGAAAGATCAACTAGAAGACAATTTAATACATTTTTATTAATATGTTTGTGTCTAATACTGTCTTCTAAATTTTGTAGGTTCTATAATTAGTATTTTTTAAAAATCATGGTAATAAGCATCTTTTACTGAACTTGTTGAAAATTGTATTGTCAATTATGTGTTTGCAATCAATTGTGTCAAATTTTAAACAATAACTCATTATATGCCTAATAATCCAGAAAATGATCACATTTCTTTTTATAAATTACTAATATTGTATGATAAACATATAGATTATAAGAGTTAAGTTTATTAACAATAGCAATTTAAATTAAATATACATTCCTAAATAATGCATCTAATTTCTGTATCTGTTCTACTGAGCTAATTTTGCAAGATGGTACAACGTAGATGCTTAAGTTAGAAAAAAAAAAGCCCTTTTATCTGCCCCTGATTCCTTTCATGACCTTGGGCAAGTCTCTCTAATGTTTTTAGGCCTCAACAATTCACTTTTTTAAAATATAATACTATGTTGAAGAATATTATTTTAAATTCTTTATATTTGCTGCAATTGATAACTGTAGAATTGAAATTATAACTGAATTAATTAAATAATACAAATATCTTTTATAAGTTCATGTATATATTTTGTCCATGGGCCGTTTAAATTATTCCTTCAGGTATGATGTCAGGTTGCCAAGCACAACAAAGAAGATGTACTGTTTTTCAAATTGAATAAAAAAGAAACTAGGAAAAGTCAAATTTTTAATTATTGTTTTTAATATATTTTAACAAGAATCTGTAGACAAACAGTACAGTGTGTGCTGTGCACTGTCAGCCTTCTAATATGGCTTTAAGGTTAAAAAATCACTGTCGTGCTCTGCATTTCATGTAGGAAACTGATTCTAGGCTGATGAAAACAGAGTTCAAGAAATCTCTGCTTTCGCTCAATATCATGGTGTATTCAGTTTGACTTTGCAACCAGTCAAATGGTTTATTGTTTCAATAAAAATATACTTGAATGATGAATTTATGTGAACACAAAGCTTTCTGAAAAATATGCAGTATCTCCCTCTCCCTTTTTTAGATTTTAACTTACTTGAATTTTTGTATATATTTTTGTATAACATGTATGTATGTGTAATGTATATAAAATTAGGCAACATAAAAATAAAGCTGGATTGCAATTTATTGTCTTGTGAAATTGCATATGACATTTCCCTATTTAAACTGATTTTCCACCCAGTCATAGTCATATGTTTCAGCCACCATGAATAAACCATATTTTCCAATGTAATAAATGTGTATTAATTTCAGTTTTAATGAAAAGAGTCCATTTTTTTTTAATTGGGGAATTGGGGAGGAGAACCAGCCAAGCTGTTGTTCCTCAGTCCTAGTTGTGGAGGGTTCCAGTCACCATCTGGCTGCCCATCGGCAGCTCACGGCCTCTAAGCCCAAGGTGCTGTGTTCAATCTCAGTTGCGGGTGGACGTAGCCACCATTCCATGCTGGAGTCGAACCGGCGGCTTTGTTAAGAGCGCATGCTGTATCCACTAAGCCATCCAGGTAGCAGCTCAGCTCAAGGTGCTGAGTTCAGAAGGCGGGCGTAGCCCACCATCGAACAGGTAGTCTTGTTGTTAGGAGCAGATGCTCTCACCAGCTGAGTCATCCTGCTACCTGTTGGCAGCTTGGCAGCAGCTCAGCATCACTGGCCCATGTGGGAATCGAACCGGTGGCCTTGTTGCTCAGCTCGCGCTCTTAAGCTAACTCTTAACCAACTGAGCTACTCGGCTACTCGGCCGGCCCCGTGAAAAGAGACAATTAATGATTATTAGCAGCTTTCTTTCCTTTTAGCAATGAGCAGTGTTTGTTTAAAATTGATAAATATTTTCAGAATTAATGAGTAAATGATCACAAAATGAGAATAACGTTTTTGGGGTGACTATTGGGTTTTAAAAACTGAAGAACGAACAACATTATTAATGTAACAAAAGCTATTGTTTTTTTACGGTATTTAAGTTTTACTGCTTTATTTAAAACCTTTTTTTGTTGTTTTCTGATACTCAGACTAAGAGGAAGGCTTCCTGTCTTGCTTGATATAAGATCTTTATCTTGGCTATTTGAATTTAAACCCCATTTAGAAGACTGAGGGAATATGACTAAATATAGAAATATAAGTAATAACGGAAAGGTAGTGTTCTTGACCCTTTTTGTAGGGAGTATTCACAAGTTAGAATCCAGTGAAAGCTAGGGACTTTCTCCAGAAGCAAGACTATGGCACACTTTTATGAGAAATCATTTATACCCTTTAAAAAACTTTCATTTTGAAACAATTTCAGATTTACAGAAAAGTTGTAATAATAGTACATAGTACTCCCATATATTTTGTACCCAGTTTCACCAATTGTTATGACACATTAGTTCTATTCTCTTCACACACCCCTTATCTCTCCACATATATATCTATAAACTTTCTATTCTAAATTATCTGATAGTAAGTTGCAGATAACATGCCCCTCAACTGTAAGGCCATCCATTAATAGCACCACAGAATAATGATCAAAATCAAGAAATTCAACAGTCATGTAAAAGTATCATCTGGTCTGAAGACTGGATTCAAATTTCAGTTGTCTCAATAATATCATCCTATTAATTTCTCTTCTTGATCCACGTTCATAGGATCACACATTGTGTTCAGTTTTCCTGTCTCTTTGGTCACCTTTAATCTGGAACAATTCCCTAGCCCTTCTGTCTTAATGATACTTCTTTGAAGAAGACAGGCTATTTTGTAGGGTACCATTCAATTTATTTTTCCTTATATTTCATCATGATTTGATTCAGGTTATGCATTATTTCAGAAATACTACATAAATGATGCTGTGCTGTTTCCAATATGTTGAATCAGGAGGCACATAGTATTGGTCATTAGTAATGGTAGTAACTGATCACTTGGTTAAAATGATGCCCACCAGCTTTCTGCTGTTATTTTTTCCTTTGTAATGGATAAGTTTATGGAGAGGTACTTTCAGATTGTATAAATATCTTTCTAAACAAACCCACTAGCTTTAGCATTCTTTGAATTCACTATTCCTGAATAAATTATTACTATGAGGGTTTCAAAAGTGTGATTAATCTATTATTCTACATTTATTGGTTGGCATTCTATAAGAAAGAACTTTCCAATCCCCCTCCACACACACTTATTATCAGTATGGACTCTGAAATTCATATTTTGTTTAAAGGGTTATGTATATACTTTTAAGTAATTTAAATATGAAACCCTCTGAGTTTATAACATTTATGAACTATTGAAATAATAGATATTTACAGGGATAAGTGGGGTGAGCTTTTGTATTTGCGCATATGATTACTATTTTTAAAACATTTTTGTTATTTTTTTATTGTAAAATAAGTGTACAATTTTCTGGCATTAAGTACATTCACAATATTGTGGAACCATTACTACTATCCATTTCCAGAACTTTTTCATCATCCCAAACAGAAACTCTACTAAACAATAACTTCATTCCCTACTTCACCAGCCTCTGGCAACCACCATTCTACTTTCTGTGTCTATGAATTTGCCTATCCTATGTACCTTATATGAATGGAATCATACAATGTTTGTCTGCCTTATTTTACTTAGCATAGTTATTTAATGTCTTTTCTGACATCAAATGACAGTTCCAATGCAAATTCTCCAATTCTCTGACACCAACTGGCTGTCCTACAACTCCGTTCAATTCTGACATTACTGGAGTTAGACCCTAGAGGGTAATGGGGCTCAATTCCCATGAGAGTGCCCCACTTCAGATGCCAGTTGTAAATGGGGCCCTGAGGCTACCTGCACTTCTGCCTGGCCTACAAATTTGGAGGTTCCCATAACATCCATCCCTCCTCTCCACACACACACACACACACGCACACTGGATAATTCAATAGAACCATTCACAAAACTCAGGATAGTGCGATACTTACAGTTTCATCATAAAGACTACAACTCAGGAACAGTGAAATGGAAGAGAGCAAGGTATGGGGGTGGGGTGTGCAGGGCTTCCATGTCCTCTCTTAGGTGCACTATCCAGCACATCGATGTGTTCAACCCAGAATCTCCCCCAAAACTCATCGTGGCATGATTGATTGAATCATTGGACACGGATGATTGAACTCAATCTCTAGTCCCTCCTTGGAGCCTGAGGATGCCTAGTACTCAGGAAAATCCAAGGTTTTAGGAGTTCAGTGCCAGGAACTGGAAACAAAGATATCTCTCTCTCTCCATGCACACACACACACACACACACACACACACACGGTGCCAAAAATATATACACATTTTAAGAAAGGAAAAAACTATTAATTGTAATATTCAATATGTACTGAAAACAAAAGATGAATACAAGTCATATTTGACTTCTGCTAGTACAATAGGTGCTCAGACATATCAGGCCCAGACACTTTTGATTGTGACGAACGTTGTTCTGTAGACTTCTGTGGCGAGTGTGTAAACTGCTCCAACACCATAGCAGAAGAAGCAGGACTTGCTGTGCGAGGCCTCCTGGACCTTCCCTTGTGCACATCACACACTGTACCGTGCATCTCAAACTTATCACGAATACGTGCAACTGTTAGGCGTGTTGGAGGTTCTGTTGCATACTCACACCTCCATTGTACTTTCACAGCATTCTGGAATTTCAAATACCATTTCAAAATGGTCTTGCACTCCTCAAATGACAACCGTGCCTCTGTCATTTTCTTTGACTGTCCTGCCTGTCGCTTGGTGAGGCTAGCATTCATTTGATTAACACCATCTTTTGGGCAAACATCATATTACACATTGCTACTGTAATTCAATTCAACTTCAGAAAGCAATCCATAGATAACATCTCTTAAAATGTATACCAGGGATGCCAAAAAAATGTATAACATGCTTGTATTCATCTTTTGTTATTGGTATATATTAAGTATTATAATTTTAATAGTTTTTTCCTCTGTTAAAATGTGTATACATTTTTTGGCACCCTCTGTATTACAATTATATATTTCTGCAATTATAAGAGGTGCTCAGAGTGGTTACCATCAGCGTCCAGACACTTCTGATTATGACAAACTACTGCTTGAGCAACATTGACCAAAGCGTCCACTTGTATACATTTTTTTGGCACCCCCAGTGTGTGTGTGTGTGTGTGTGTGTGTGTGTGTGTGTGTGTGTGAATTTATATATTATAATGTAAATATATATGTATGTATGTATATTATATACAAATATGTATATATGATTACCATTATATATATTACATATACGGTATATATTTCTTGTTGTTCATGTTGTAGCATGTATCAGAATTTCATTCCTTTTTAAGGCTGAAAAATATTCCATTGTGTGTATATATCAAATTTTGTTTCATGTAATCATGAATTGATGAAAATTTGGATTGTTTCTACTCTTTGTGGCTATTGTATTAATTGTAATAAATTTGTATTATATTGTATTATTGTAATAAATAATGTTACTGTGAACATTGGTGTACAAGCATTTATTTGAGTCCCTGCTTTCAGTTCTTCTGGGCGTATACCTAGAAGTGGAATTGCTGGATTTTATGGTAATTTTATGTTTAACTTTGGGGAAAAGCCAAACTTTTCCACAGAGGCTATACACCATTTTACACTCCCACTAGCAATGCACCAGGTTTCAAATTTCTTCATATTCTCACCACCAACACTTGTTATTTTCATTTTTCTTGATAATAACTATCCTAATGGGTGTGAAATGATATCTTATTGTGGTTGTGATTTGCATTTTACTAATGACTGATGATGATAAACATTCTTTCATGTACTTATTGGTCATTTGCATATCTTCTTTGGAGAAATGTCTCTTCAAGCCTTTGCCCATTTTGAATTAGGTTTTGTTGTTGTTGAGTTTTGGAGTTATTTATGTATTCTAGATATCAATCCCGTATCAGGTATATGATTTACAAATATTGGGTTGTCAGAAAAGCCATGACGCATTTTTGCAACAAAAAACAGAAAAAATACATCATGACTTTTCTGACAACCCAATATTTTGTCACGTTCAGTGGGATATCTTTTTATTATCTTGATAGTGCACAAAGTTTTACATTTTGATAAGATCTACTTTATCAATTTTTTCTTTTGTTACTTGTGCTTTTGGTAGCAAGAAATCATTGCCAAATCCAGTATCATGAAGATTTTCTGCTATGTTTTTTTTCAAAGAGTTTTATAATTTTAGTTCTTAAGTTTAGGCCTTTGATCCATTTTGAGATTTTTGTGTGTGTCTAGTTTAAAGTAAAGGTTTAACTTTATTCTTTTGCATGTGGATGTTCAGTTTACCCAGGACCATTTGTTGAAGAGATTGTCCTTTGTTCTTGGCACTCTTGTGAAAAATCAATTAACCATAAATTCAAGGGTTTGTTTCTGGGTTATTTTGTTCCCTGGTCTATATGTCTGCCTGTATACCAGAACCACACTGTTTTACTGTAAATTTGTAGTAAGTTTGGAAATATTGAAGTGTGAGTTCTCCAGCTTAGTTCTTCTTTTTAAAGGTTGTTAGGGCAATTTGAAGTCCTTTGAGATTCTAAATGAATTTTAGGATGGGTTTTCCTATTTATAAAACAACAACAACCTATAGAGATTGTGTTGAATCTGTAGATTGCTTGGGTAGTATTGTTATCGTAACAGTATTAAGTATCCAATCCATAAACGTGAGATAGCTTTTTATTCATTAATGTTATCTTATTTTGTTTGAGCAATGTTTCATAGTTTTTAGTGTACAAGTCTTTTGCATTCTTGGTTACATTTTTTAAAAATTTTATTTAATTTTTATTAATTCAGGTGTGCAAAACGATGCAATAATTATACTTTTCACTCCTCACAAAGTGACAACCTCCCTCCCCCAAGCCATGCCCCCTCATATCATACATATCTATTACAATTCCATTGATTCCACTCCAGACACTATACTTCACATCCTGTGAATATATATATATATATATATATATATATATATATATATATAT
>NW_017731775.1:1511476-1514030 GCF_001890085.2 Hipposideros armiger
TGTGAAAAGGTCGTTCATCCTCCAAAGGGGTCGTGACCCACAGGTTGAGAACCGCTGCTCTACAGCGTCCATGAAGTGGTCTCGCTACCAAGACATGTGTCCATCTGACACCCCTACAGAATATTTACGGGGCCAGCTGAGTGACTTGTTGGTTAAGAGTTGGCTTGGGAGTGCGAGCTCTGAGCAGCAGGGCCGCCTGTTGGGATCCCACATGGGCCAGTGACACTGCCCTCTACAGCTAAGATGGTGAACAACAGCTCGACCTGGAGCTGGGCTGCTGTGAGTCGCCTTCGTCGGCATAGGTTGCAGCCCCTGCTGCAGTGGGCTGCTGTAAGCTACCATGAGTGGCTGGCAGCTGGAGTGAGCCGCCTTGAGCGGCCATCCAATAGCTGGCAACTGATCTGCCTCAATCTGCCTCTGAAGCAATGTCTTCCACAACTGGACTGAAGAAAAAAAGGACAGCAACTTGTCTGTTACCCTGCCCCAATTCCCCAACACTGTTCCGTCTCCCAGTCTCCCAATAAAATCTTAAAAAAAATATTTTTACGTTATTTATTGTATTCCCCTGTCTTTCATATCCCTGTAGCAATATTGTAGTTAACAATTTATGCTGTCTAATCCCTTCCCATTCTCCCTCATCCTCACCCCCTCCCATCTAGCAACCATCAATTTTTCCTCTATATCTCTGAGACTATTTCTGTATACATTGCTCATTTATTCAGATCTTTAGATTCCACAAATTAGTGAGATCATATGGTGTTCGTCTTTCTCCGACTGAATGATTTCACTCAACATAATGTTCTCTAGGTCCATCTATAGCATTGCAAATGATAAGATTTCATTCTTTTTCATAGCTTCGTAATACTCCATTGCATAAATGTACCACAGTTTCTTAATCCTGTTATCTACTGATGGGTATTTCAGTTGTTTCCAAGTCTTCGCTATTGTAAATAGTGCTGCAATGAACATAGGGGTGCATACATTTTTTCGAATTACCATCTTGGGTTTCTTGGATAGATACCTAAGAGTGGAATTGCTGGGTCATAAGGTAGTTCCATTTCTAGTTATTTTAGATACCTCCATACTGATTTCCATATTGACTACACCAATCTTCAGTCCCACCAACAGTGCACCAGGATTCCCTTTTCTCCACAGCCTCACCAGCACTTGTTGTTTGTTGATTTATTGATGATAGCCATTCTGAGTGGAGTAAGGTGGTATCTCATTGTAGTTTTTATGTGCATTCTCTAATGATTTGTGAGGCTGAACATTTTTTCATATGCCTGTTGGCCATCTGTATGTCCTCTTTAGAAATCTGTCTCTTCACATCCTCTGCCCATTTTTTAATTGGGTTGTTTGATTTTTTGGAGTTGAGTAGAATGAGTGTTGTATAAATTTTGGATATTAACCCCTTGTCAGATATTGTTGGCAAATATCTTCTCCCATTCAGTAGGCTGCCTTTTTGTTTTATTGATGATTTCCTTTGCTGTGAAAAAACTTTTAATTTTGATGTAATCCCATATGTTTATTTTTTCTTTTATTTCCCTTGCCCGAGGGCCTATATCAGTAAACATATTACTGAGGGTAATGTCTGCAAATTTACTCCCTATGTTTTCTTCTAGGATTTTTATGGTTTCAGGTCTTTTACATTTAAGTCTTTAATTCATTTTGAATTTGTTCTCATATATGGCCTAAGTAGGTGGTCCATTTTTTTGCATGTGTCAGTCCAATTTTCCCAGCACCATTTATTAAATAGACTATCTTTACTCCAATGTAAATTCCTGCTTCCATTATCATAGATTAAAAGACCATATATAGATGGATTTATTTCTGGGCTCTTTATTCTGTTCCATTGATCTATGTGTCTGTTTTTATGCCAGTACCATACTGTTTTATTACTATAGCCTTGTAGTATGATTTGATGTTTGGTAATATGATACCTCCCACTTTGTTCTTATTTCTCAAGATTGCCATGGCTATTCAGGGTCTTTTATGGTTCCATATACATTTTAGGACTATATGTTCTATTTCTTAAAAAAAAAGTCAATGATAGTTGGATAGGAATTGCATTGAATCTATACATTGCCTTAGGTAGTACTGACATTTTAACTATATTAATTCTCCCTATCCATGAACGTGGTATATATTTCCATTTATTTGTCTTCTTTGATTTCTCTCTTCAGTGTCTTATAATTTCCTGAGTACAGGTTTTGTACTTCTTTGATTAAATTTATTCCTAGGTATTTTATTGTTTTTCAAGCAATTGTAGTGGGATTGATTTCTTGATTTCTTGTTCCAAGAGTTTACTATTGGTGTATACAAATTCAACTGATTTCTGAATATTAATTTTGTATCCTGCTACCTTACTAAATTCATTTATCAGTTCTAATGGTTTTTTGGTAGAGTCTTTGGGATTCTCTCTACATAGTATCATGTCATCTGCATATAATGACAATTTTACTTTCTCCTTTCCAATTTGGATGCCTTTTATTTCATTTTCTTGTCTGATTGCTGTGGCTAGAACTTCCAGAACTATGTTGAATAGAAGTGGTGA
>NW_017731775.1:1516020-1522707 GCF_001890085.2 Hipposideros armiger
TTGTTTTCCCCTTTCTTCTGTTTAAAAAAGCTCTTTTAGCATTTCCTGCAATGCTGGCTTGGTGGTAATGAATTCCTTATGTTTATTCTTTTCTGAGAAGCTCTTTATCTCTCCTTCAATTTTAAGTGATAGCCTTGCTGGGTAGAGCAGTCTTGGTTGTAGGCCTTTGTTTTTCATCACTTTGAATATTTCCTGCCACTCCCTTCTGTCCTGCAGAGTTTCTGTAGAAAAGTCAGCTGTTAGTCTTTTAGGAGTTCCTTTGTATGTAACCTGCTGTCTTTCTCTTGCTGCTTTTAGGATTCTCTTTGTCTTTAGCCTTTGCCATTTTAAGTATGATGTGTCTTGGTGTGGGCCTGTTTGGGTTCAGCTTATTTGGAACTCTCTGCACTTCCTGGGCTTGTATGTTGATTTCCTTCACCAGGATAGGGAAGTTTTCAGTCATTATATCTTCAAATACATTCTCAATCCCTTGCTTCTCTTCTTCTCCTTCTAGTACTCCTATGATGCAAATGTTGTTGCGCTTGATGTTGTCCCTCTTAAATATTTTCATTGTTTTTTATTCTTTTTCCTTTTTGTTGTTCCAATTGGGTGATTTCTATTTTGTCTTCTAAATCGCTGACCCAATACTCTGCTTCATCTACTCTACTGGTGATTCCTTCGAGTGTGTTCTTCATTTCAGATATTGTATTCTTTAGGCCTAACTGTTTTTTTTTTTAATGATTTCTCTATCCTTGTTTATGTCCTCACTAAGTTCCTTATACATTCCTATCATCAGTGTTCTAAACTCTGTCTCTGAAAGGTTGGATACCACTGTTTCATTTAGTTCCATTTCTAGAGGTTTCTTCTGATCTTTTACTTGGGACTTGTTTCTTTATTTCTTCATTCTGGCTGTTGCTCTGTGATTGCTTCACTGTATTAGGTAGATCACCTGTGTCTTTCAGTCATTGCTGGGTGGTCTTGTAGTATGTGTCCTTTGTATTTGGATTGCACAATCTCCCTATTCTCCTGTCTCATGTGTTCCAGAGGTGTCTCTGTCAAAGTTGCTCTTTAATTGCTTTTGGCTTGTTGTAGAGTGGGATCGACACTCAGACTGATTAGCTGGGAGAATTAGCTCTGTTCACAGTGTATGAGATGCTGTGTGGAGGTTGGCTCCCTCAGAGGAGGCTTGGCCATGGTGGGCTCTTGTGCCTGTGGGAAATTTCCTTTGAGTGTGCCAATTGTAGGTTCAACCAGGCAGTACTCTGGTTTTGTCTAACACTGGCCTATGGGTGTATTGGTTCTGGTGTCTTTTTGGTGGGGCTCCCACTCAGAGCCATTTCAGCCCTGTCTGTTACCAGCCCGTAGCTACCTGATAGGTGTCTCAAGGCTGTATGCAGTTGGCTGCTGCCCGTGCTGGACCAGGGGTCATGTGGGGATGGTCTCTGTGTGAACTGAGGCTGACTGCCCCCAATATTGGTCCTGAGTTAGTTTAGCTAAAGGCCCATGGTCCCCTAGATATTTTGCTGCCTACCAGATGCCGGTAAGGCTCAACTAATGAAACAGACTCTTTAGGAGTGTGTGTCGGGCTATTTGACCTGGTGTTGAGTGTGCCCTTGGCTATGTGGCACGAGATTGGCAGGATGGAGTTCAAGTGAGTTACGAGACATGATTGGTGGTTTTTAAGACGTTAACATAAATTCAAGTCTTACACCAATTCATGGCCTGTGACCCCCTTGCATAGCATCCCAAGGGCACAACAGCCAGCCTCTGCCTCACACTCACAAATTCACGAATGCTGCTCCTGAGAGGCTGTAGTGCAGGTTTTGGTCACTGAACACCACCAAGATGATCCCAGGCCTGTAAGGACCACCTTCTATTGTAAAAAAACTTTTCCACAGTTTGTGGGGGTGGGGCCAGTCACCCCGCCAGCGCGATTGGCCCTGGCAATGCAGCTGTAGGTGGGCAAAATGGTGTTACAGGTACGTAAAGGCTGTGGTCAGTGGTTTTTACAAATTCAGCGTAGTCTCAGCTCCTGGACAAGTGCTAGGTCCACGTTTGCTTCATAAAACAAAAACAAAGCAAGGCAACCCAACAACACCAAAAAACAAATACACTCCCACAAAAACACGATAAACAATGATCAGACAGGAGAAACAAAAATATATAAAAGAGACAAAAACACAAACACAAAAACAGGAGAACAAGACAGAAAAACTGAGCAAAGCAATAACCAGATAAACAAGCCTGAGAAACAATGACAAAAAGAAAACAGATAAAAGAAAGAGAAAGAAAAGAAAAAAGAATAATAAAAAAAAAGAAAAAGGCGATTAAAAAAGGAAAACAAAGAAAATAGAGGGGGAAAAAAAGGCTCTCCACCCGCTTTAATCTACAGACCACTTGCTCAGCAATAGAGAGTCTATGTGTGACTAAGCACCAGCTGTGTTGCAGGGAAGGGCCCAACACATCATGGACCAGCCTCCCTCTCAGGCTTACTTACAGTGAGCTTCCCACAGTTAGCTGCCCTGTGCTCATCACCAAAAACCCTCACAGGTTGCTGCAGGCACTCTGCTGCTGCAAAACCTCTCTGTGAACTGTGGAGGTAGGGGCCAGGCACCAGGGGCTCAGGGTGCTCCCGGCAACGGAGCTCTAGGTGGGCAGGGCAGGTTCCCAAGGCACCACAGGGTATGGTCAGTGGCCCCCACCAAGTCAGAGCTGTATGCACTCCTGCATCGGCAACCACCCTGCACAAAGGCACCACGAATACCCTGGCTGGACAGCGCTGGCGCGCAGCTCCCAACCCAACACTCCCAGGAAAACTCCCAGTCTCAGCCAGTCCCAGTCAGCTGTCCACAGATCAGCCAGAGCAGCCCAACAGCCAGGCACCACCTTGGCAACTCTGCACACGCCATGTGGAGAGCGGGGACCCAAGGCCACTCGTGCGTGCACACGCATCTCAATGAGCAGCCTATTGGAGCTGGTGCGCACCTGCCAGCACAAGCAGTGTGGAGAGCGGGGACCCAAAGCAGCATGCGCGAGCACACATGCACGCCTGTGCCAATTCCACCAGACCAATGCCGCCCTGGGCCTGAGCCTCTGTGGGAAGGCCCAACCCTGAAAAAATGGCGCCCTCCTGTACACTACTCGTGTGTGTTCACACCAGGGAAACAATGGTCCCCAAAGCTCCAGTTCCCATGCTAGAGGTGCTCAGTTCAGTCCTTCCCTGCAGGCTCCTGGGCCCTGCTCATGCATCCAGTCCCTCCACCAGGGACCAGGTGAGTGCTCACCAGTGAGCAAGTCTATGTGCCAGCTCCACAGGAAGGCAACGGGTTCTCTAGCCGCCCTCCACCTCACCAAGTTGAGCAAAGAGAGTCCTCACTAATTTCTACTGCCAGCTATCGTGGAACTCCTCTTCCTGACAAAGAAACTCTGGGCTGGTGAGCTTGGCATGGGCCTGAAGGGTCCCGCCCTGAACAGGAGAAGCCTCTTCACCACTGAGATGTCCCTCCTGGGGTTCACCCTCTCTCGTCTCCACCCCTCTTACCAGTCTCGATGTGGCCTCTTATTTAAATCCTTTGTTTCGAGGTTCTGTTCATCTAGTGTTCAGGGGACTTCCGAGGTTGAATGTTGTATAAATTATTTGTAATTTTGGTGTGATTCTGGGAGGCAGTTGGCATAGTGTGTGTCTATTCTGCCATCTTACTGGAAGTCCGTCCTTGGTTACGTTTAATCTCTTTCTGTTTTATTCTATTTTAAATGGAATTATTTTCTTAATTTCCTTTTCAATTTGTGTATAGAAAGACAAATGGTTTCTCTGTGTTATTATTTTGTAATAGCAAATTTGCTAAATTCATATATTAGCTCTAACCATTTTTGGGGTTGAATCTTAGGTCATGTCATCTGTGAACCGAGATAATTTTACTTTCTCTGTTCCAATTTTGATATCTTTTATTTCTCTTCGTGCCTAATAGATCTTCTGACACTATGTTGAATAGATGTGGCTAAAGTGTGCATTGTTGTCTTTATATGATTATTTTTCATGTTAAAAGATGATGCCTGTTTGTGTGAATATAACTGAAAGAATAGACATGAATTTAGGTATCTCTTTCGTTGCACATGTTAAATTCTATACATCAGGCTGGTTTGTGGTAGTAAGGTTATTTGGCATTTTGGGTGGCTTTATGATATTAATTTAAATCATAATTTAATATCTGTGAAATACTTTTCTGCCTTGATCATCTCATTTAATTTACCCGACAGCAGCTATTTACTTATTCTGTACAGTAAAACCTTGTATTGCGAGTAACATGGTTTACGAGTGTTCTGCAAGATGAGCAAACATTTCTAATACATTTTAACCTGGTAAACAAGCAATGTCTTGCAATAGGAGTAGTTTGTTTCCAGAATGAGTTATGCTCACAAACCAGGGTATTACTGTACTTAACTTCTTCTCTAATATGTGTTATCTGCAGTGTTGAAAGCCACTCATTATTTTTTCAGAACTTTTGTTTAAACATTACATTTAACATTATTTTCCCATTTAGGACTATTGTGTTATAGGTAATACAGAACGCATTAACCAATCTACTAGGCAAAATGAAATTCCAAGCAGAAACTCTGACTTTAAAAATTGACTATCTACATATTATCTTCTACTAATCAAAATAATGACCCTAAACTATAGCTCTAAATCAGAAGACACCATTTTCTCAGAGCTGTATGTTGACCTTTGCCTCCCCTCAAAATATTGTCTAAGACAAAGCAGTCTTTGGCTTATTCTGGGTCAATATTCTGGTAGTTTCATTTTATTCTGTCTTCTGAAAATTTTTG
Organism: Hipposideros armiger; assembly: GCF_001890085.2. Classification (NCBI taxonomy): domain Eukaryota; kingdom Metazoa; phylum Chordata; class Mammalia; order Chiroptera; family Hipposideridae; genus Hipposideros; species Hipposideros armiger. The sequence goes on from NW_017731775.1 coordinate 1,520,827, forward strand.
CTACTTGTTTAGTAGCAAAGGATTTTGCTACTAAATCCATAATTCTCAGCCATCGAAATTGAGCTTGATCCTGGTATCCATTAACTTGTGGAAGTAAAACTACACTCTTATTCTTTTTAAAGAAAANTGGCTAGAACTTCCAGAACTATGTTGAATAGAAGTGGTGAAAGTGGGCAGCCTTGTCTTGTTCCTGATCTTAAGGGGAAAGGGTTTAGCCTTTCTTCACTGAGTATGATGTTAGCTGTGGGTTTATCATATATGGCCTTTATTATGTTGAGATATGATCCCTCCATTCCCACTTTGCTAAGAGTTTTTATCATAAATGCTGCTGGATTTTGTCAAATGCTTTTTCTGCATCTATTGATATGATCATATGATTTTTATTTTTAATTTTGTTAATGTGATATATTATGTTAATTGATTTGCGGATATTGAACCGACCTTGCATACCAGGAATGAATCCCACTTGGTGTGTGATCTTTCTAATGTTTTGCTGAATTCTGTTTGCTAGTATTTTGTTGAGGATTTTTGCATCTATGTTCATTAGAGATATTGGCCTGTAGTTTTCTTTTTTTGTAATATCTTTGTCTGATTTTGGGATCAGAGTAATAGTGGCCTCATAAAATGTACTTGGGAGCCTTCCATTATTCTGTATTTTTTGGAATAGTTTGAGGAGAATAGCTATTAATTCTTTTTTGAATGTTTTGTAAAATTCATCTGTGAAGCCATCTGGTCCAGGGCTTTTATTTGTTAGAAGCTTGTTGATTACTGATTCAATTTCTTTGGCAGTAATTAGTCTGTTCAGAATTTCTGTTTCTTCTTGGTTCAGAGTTGGTAGATTGTATGCTTCTAGAAATTTATCCACAACTTCCAGATTGTCAAATTTGTTGGTATGTAGTTGCTCATGGTATTTTCCTAAAATTTTCTGTATTTCTGTGGCGTCTGTTGTCCCTTCTCCTCTTTCATTTCTGATTTTATTAATTTGGGTCCTCTCTTTTTCTTGGTGAGTCTGGTTAAGGCTTTGTCGATTTTGTTTATCTTTTCAAAAAACCAGCTCTTGGTTTCATTGATCTTTTGTATTGTTTTTTTTTTTGTTTGTTTGTCTCTATTTCATTTATTTCTGCTCTGATCTTTATTATTTCTTTCCTTGTACTCCCTTTGGGCCTGTTTTCTGTTTTTTTTTCTAGTCCTTTTATGTGTAAAGATAGCCAGTTGATTTGAGATTGTTCTTGTTTTTTTAGATAGGCCTGCATTGCTATGAATTTTCCTGTTACGATTGCTTTCCCTGCATCCCATAGATTTTGGGTTGTTGTGTTTTCATTTTCATTTATCTCGAGTATCTTTTGATTTCTTCCTTGATCTCATTATTCACCCACTCGCTATTTAGTAACATGTTATTTGGCCACCGTGTATTTGTGTGTTTTCTGAATTTCTTCTTATAATTGATTTCTAATTTCATAGCATTGTGGTCATAGAAGATGCTTGATATGATTTCAATCTTCTTAGATTTATTGAGACTTGTTTTGTGATCTAACATGTGATCTATCTTGGAAAATGTTCCATGTGCTCTTGAGAAGAATGTATATTCTGTTGCTTTGGGGTGAAGTGCTCTAAAAATATCAATTAAATCCAGCTGGTCTAAAGTGTCATTTAATGTTTCTGTGTTGATTTTCTGTCTAGAGGATCTGTCCATTGGTGACAATGGAGTGTTGAAGTCCCCTACTACGATAGTGTTGCTGTTGATCTCTGTCTTTATGTCTGTCAAAATCTGTTTTATATATTTAGGAGGTCATATGTTGGGTGCATAGATGTTTACTAGGATTATGTCCTCTTGTTGAATCGATCCTTTTATTATTATGTAGTGTCCTTCTTTGTCTTTTA
>NW_017731775.1:1530592-1546075 GCF_001890085.2 Hipposideros armiger
GAGGGCAGTGTCACTGGCCCTCATATGTGGGATCTGAACCGGGGCCCTCTGGCGTCCCAAGCCAGCTCTTAACCAATGCGCCACTTGGCTGGCCCTCTAGTACTTTTTATTATTTTTCTCCTTTGGATCCCTGCTTCCTGGATCCCACTCTTCCTTTTTCTCAGCTTATGCCCACTTTTGTTGAGACATGTCCTCTAGTAGTTTCCTGACAAAGGTTGCATAAGAGATAATATATGTTTAAGCTTTTGAGTAGCTTCATATTCTTTTTTTTGTTGTTTAAAAATTTGTTTGTTAAATTACCTGAGCATAAGATTCTATAATGGAAATTATTTTCAGAATTTTAAAATCATTTTATATTATTTTCTAGTATCTATTGATTCTCATATAAGATGCCATTTTGATTCTGACTGCTTTACATGGCATCTGTCTTTCTCTCTGGTAGGTTCATTTTATCCTAGCTCCTGAAATTTTTTGCTACTTGTTTAGTTTTTTTATTCTTTGACCTACGTATTTGAGGGATTCTTTTAATCTGAAAATTTATGTATTTTATTTCTAAGAAATTATCTTTCTGCTTTTGTTTTTAGGTCTTTAATTTTTTTAAAGACTTTTTTTTTTAATATTTTATTGGGGAATTGGGGGAGGGAAACAGCATTGGGGAATCGGGGAAGGGGATCAGACAAGTTGCTGTCCTTTTGTTCTTCAGTCTAGTTGTGGAGGATGTCGCTTCACTGGTCCATGTTGGTATTACCATTGTGCTCTTCCTGGGTGAGGCAGTCACTTGCTGGCCATTGGAGAGCCACTCACGGTAGCTTATGGCAGCTCACTGCAGCCCCACTGCAGCCTACGCCTTTGCCTCACGGCAGCCCAGCTCTAAATCAAGCTGTTGTTCACCATCTTAGCTGTAGAGGATGCAGCATCACTGGCCCATGTGGGATCTGAACTGGCAGTCCTGCTGCTCAGAGCTCCTGCTCCTAAGCCAACTCATAACCAATGAGCCACTCGGCCAGCCCTAAAGATTTTTAATTAAAATACAGCTAACATACAATATTATATTAGTTTCAGGTGTACATCATAGTTATTCAATAGTACCCACCTAGCTCTTTACAGTATATTACATTATTAATTTTATTCTCTATGCTAAAGAGGTGATCACCGTGATAAGTCCAGCAACAATCTGACACTGTACCATGCTATCACAATATTATTGATCTTCCCCTCCTTTATAAAATTTTCAATTAGAGTTGACATTCAATATTATTTTATATTAGTTTCAAGTGTACAGCATAGTGGTTAGACATTTATATAATTTAGGAAGTGATCCCCCTAGTACCACCTGTTACTATACATAGTTCTTACCATATTATTGATTATATCCCCTATACGTTATATCCCCATGACTATTTTGTAGTTACTAATTTGTATTTCTTAATACCTTCACCTTTTCTACCATGCCCTCAAGCCCATTCTCACCTATCATCCTGATAGATCTAATACCTATCTGGCATCATACCTAGTTATATTATTAACTATATTCCTTATGCTATACCCTAAATCCCCATGACTACTGTGTAACAACCAATTTGTACTTCTTAATCCCTTCCCCTTTTTCACCTATCCCTAACCTCCTCTCGTGTTAAGGAAGCCCCTCTAAGATTCCTTGTAATACTGGTTTGGTGATGATGAACTCCTTTAGCTTTTTCTTGTCTGGGAAGCTCTTTATCTGTTCTTCAATTCTAAATAATAGCTTTACTGGGTAGAGGAATCTTGGTTGTAGGTCCTTGCTTTTCATCACTTTGAATATTTCCTGCTAATCCCTTCTGGCCTGCAAAGTTTCATTTGAGAAGTCAGCTGACATTTCTTATGGGGGCTTCCTTTTAGGTAACTAACTGCTTTTTTCTTGCTGCTTTTAAGATTCTCTCTTTGTCTTTAACCTCTGGCATTTTAATTATGATGTGTCTTGGTGTTGGTCTCTTTGGGTTCATCTTGTTTGGGACTCTGTGCTGTCTGAGCTTGTATATCTATTTCCTTTGCCAGGTTAAGGAAGTTTTCTGTCATTGTTTCTTCAAATAGGTTTTCAATTCCCTGCTCTCTCTCTTCTCCTTCTGGTACCCCTAAAATGTGAATGTTGGTATACTTGGTGTTGTCCCAGAGGTCCCTTAAACTCTCCTCAGTTTTTTCTATTCTTTTTTCTTTTTGCTGTTCTGGTTAGGTGTTTTCTGCAATCTTATTTTCTACATTGCTGGTTGGATCCTCTGCTTCATCTAATCTGTTGATTCCCTGTAATATATTCATTATTTCTGTTATCGTATTCTTTATTTCTGATTGGTTCTTTTTCATGGTTTCTATCTCCATTTTTATGTTTCCTGTCTCTTTATTGAAATTCTCCCTGAGATCAGTGAGCATCCTTATGATCAACGTTTGGAGCTCTGTATCTGATAGATTGCTTGTGTCCATTTTGTTTAGTTCTTTTTCTGGAGCTTTGTTCCGCTCTTTTATTTGGGACATGTTTCTTTGTCTCCCCATTTTGGCTGCCTCTCTGTGTTTGTTTCTATGTATTATGTAGGGCTGCTATGTCTTCTGGTCTTAGTAGAGTGGTCTTATGTAGTATATGTGCTATGGGGCTTAGTGACACTGTCTTTCTGGTCACCTGAGCCATGCACTCCAAGTGTGTCCCTTTTGTGTGTTGTGTGTGCCCTCCTCTTGTAGTTGAGACTTGTTTGATAATTGCACAGCAATGGGAGGGACTACCCTTGTGCTCACTGGTTTTGACTACAGTGGAAGACTTATTGCTCAGGGACTGACCCTACAGAGCAGGATCTTGCTCAGCACTTGGAGGTGGTTGAGTGATGTTCTAGCTCGTTTTGAAGCTAGTCATTGGGGAGGCCAGCCCCAGGACCACCTTAGAGGGGATCCACTCAAGTTCAGCCACAGCCTGTGCCCCACCTGGGGCCACCTGTACGAGCCACAAAAAAATCCACAAATGGCTGCCACCATTGCAGTGCTTGGATGTGCCTTGCGAGGCCAAGCTGTGACCCAAGGCTGGTTGCTGCTAGTGCCAGCTTAGGGCTGCTCAGCCAGAGGTATAGTACATGCTCAAGTTATATGCTGCTTGTCTGGATTCTGAGAACCTTTGAGAGACCCTAGGAAAGTCTGTAGCTTAAGCTAAGGCAGGCGGTTTGTACGAAAAAGCCACTGGAAATGGCTTGGGTGTGCCCATAAGTTGGGCAGGGCAGGGCCTCCAATTGCTATGGTATGACAAGGGAACAGCAGAAACTCGGATATGGTGGCGATCTGTGTCCTCATGCCACGAAGGGGATGGGCTCAACAAAAAAACACTGGCCTCCACCAGCTCCTCCATCTGGGAGAAAGCCGCCTCTCCAAGCCCCTGGCCCAAGCCAGACAACTCAGTTCCCCACCATATATCCCTGCCACCTTTCCAACTGCTGCCCCAGGGCTGGAGGTCAGAGTGAGTGATTCCACTGGTGGGTAAGTCCACAGCAGTCCCTTTAAGAAGAGTGCCTCAGAATGCAGCTGCCTTCCGTCTCAGTCACAATCTCCATTGGTTTTCATAACCAGAAATTATGGGGACTTCTCTCCCAAGCACTGGAACGCTGGGCTGGGATCTCTTGCTTACTCAGGACTGGGGGAGTGGGGGGTGGGACCTCCACAGCCAAAATATCCCTCCTGATCTTTAATAGTCACACGCAGGTGTGGGACCAGCCTGTTCTGCGTCTCTGCCCCTCCCACCAGGCTTGAGGTGGCTTCTTCCACATATTTTTAGTTGTAGAGCATCAGTTCAGCAAGATTTTAGGCTTGCTCACTGGTGGTTGTTTTGTAGTTTAGTTGTAATTTTGATGTGATCATGAGAGAAGGTAAGCACAGCATTTACCTACTGTGCATGTTGGCATTCCCTAGATCTTTACATTTTTTAATTGTAAAATATATGATTTATCCAAAAGTGACTATAATGTATATAAGGTGTGACAATTAAGTTCTGAAACTCATCCTAGAAAAAGTGCTACATACCTCATTGCTGAATATCACTACAGTCACCTTCAAAATACTCCCCTTGGGAAGTTATGCACTGATGCAGGTGCCTAGTCCACCCTTCAAAGAAATTTTGGAACTTTTTTCTGGAATGAGCATCAGAGCTGTCATCGTATTACCCTTGATGCCCTGAATGTCATCAAAATGTCTTCCTTTCAATATTTCCTTTATCTTCAGGTAAAGAAGGAAGTTATTGGGGGCCAGAGCAGGTGAGTAGGGGGTTCCAATACAGTTATTTGTTTACTGGCTAAAAAGTCCCTTTGCTTTTGTTCATCGGTGAGCTCCTTCAGGACCAGTTTTGCACACACCTTTCTCATGCCAAGATTTTCAGTTAAGATTTTCCTAACTGTTTCTCTATCGATGTTTACTTGGTCTGTTATGCTTCTCACAGTGAGCCAATGATTTTGACGCACAATTCAATGAATTTTTGCAATGTTTTCATTAGTTCTGCTCATTACTGGCTATCCTAACCTCTTCCTCACTGACACATTCTCTTCCTTCAGAAAAACATTTAATCCATTTGCACACTGCCATTTTCTTCATGGCATTATCCCCATAAACTTGAACTAACATGTCCCTGATTTCACTTCCACTCTTGCCAAGTTTCACAAGAAATTTAATGTTTGTTCATTGCTCTAATTCAAGCTCAGACATTCTTGCGTCAGCATACAAAAACATGCATCAACGATAATGAACGCCACTCAGCAAGACACTGCCACACATCGACACGAACACAGCTGTGAGACATTGATACACCAAGGTTATGAAAACCTTACCGAGCTATTTGTATAGTACTGCCAATGTAAGCGAATGGTGGCAAGTTCTCAAACTTAATTGTCAGACCTCATATGTAAATTTTCCCATAATTTTTTTTCTTGTAATATTTTTGCTAGATTTTCATATCAAGGTTATACTGGGCTAATAAAACTTACAAAATTGGACTTTTCTAGACTCTGGAAGAATTTCTATAATATTGCTATTTCTTCCTTAAACAAATGGAAGAATTCACCAATGAGGCCACGTGGTCTTGGAGTTTTCTTTGTGAGAAGGTTTTCTATTATTATTATTATTATTATTATTATTATTATTATTATTATTATTTAAATTGGGGAATTAGGGGAGGGGAACAGTGTTGGGGAATTAGAGGGGAACCAGCCAAGTTGTTCTTCAATCTTAGTTGTGGAGGGCGCCTGTCACCATCTGGCTGCCCATCGGCAGCTTGCGACCTCTAAGCTCAAGGTGCTGTGTTCGATCTTAGTTGCAGGTGGGCGTAGCCACCATCCCATGTGGGGGTCGAACCAGCAGCCTCATTGTTAAGAGCGGACGCTCTATCCACTGAGCCATCCAGGTGGGAAATTCAGCTCAAGGTGCTGAGTTCAGTCTTAGTTGCGGTAAGGCAAAGCCCACCATCGAACAGGCAGTCTTGTTGTTATGAGCATGTGCTCGCACCAGCTGAGCCATCCTGCCACCTGTTGGCAACTCAGCAGCAGCTCAGCTCAGGGCGCAGCGTCACTGGCCCATGTGCGATTCGAACCGGTGGCCCTGTTTCTCAGAGCTCCTGCTCTTAAGCTAACTCTTAACCAACTGAGCCACTCGGCCGGCCCCTTGTGAGAGGGTTTTAACATACAAATTCACTTTTTGTAATAGATATGGTTTTCCTTCTTAGCAAGATATTCTATTTCTTCTTGGTAAATTTTGATAAGTTATATTTATATAAGAATTTGTCTTCCCTAAAATTTCAAATTATTGTCATGAAATTCTTTATAATGCCTTGTAGGATTTGTAGGATAATCCTCCTTTTTATTCTTGCTATTGGTAATCTACTTTTTCACTGTCTCTTTGTGTCTCTAAATCCCTTTGTCTCTCTAATCTCTCTGTCTCCCTCTTTCTTTTTTTGCCTTGATTCTGTAGAATAGGCTTGTCAAGCTTCTGTAAAAGTGGCCCTTTTATAGAAGATATTGATGTTGTAGGCTACAAACTATCTTATCTAATATACTGAGGTTTCAAAGTCTGCAAATTTATTGGTTATTTGTTCATTGATCTTACAAATTTTTAATCAGCAGGTAGTTTTAAAATGTTGGTTATATGCCCAGGCATTGCTATATGCCAGGGATTAGAAAACTTTTTTTATAAAGAGCCAGATAGAAAATATTGTAGACTTTGCAGGCCAGATAGTCTTATTGTGACCACTCAGCTCTGCCATTCTATTGTGAAAGCAGCCATAGGCAATGTGTAAATGTGTGAGCATGATCATGTTCCAATAAAACTATATGAACAAAAACAACCCAACAACAAAAAACCAAATGGACACTGAAATTTGAATTTCATATGTCATGAAATATTATTTTGATTTTGATTTTTTTCTCAAACATTAAAAAATGTAAAAACCATTCTTAGCTCATAGTCTATATTAAAATAGGTGTTGGGCTGGGTTTGGCCCACAAGATGTGGTTTGCCAACACCTGCTATAGAAAATTCAGTTTCATTGTTCTGTTCAGAGCCTTTTTGTTGTAGTTGGTTTTTCTCCCATTTATGTTCACTTTCTTTTTCAATAATTTCTGCTCACATCTTTATTATTTCATTTTTCTACTTTTTAAAGTATAATTTATTGTTTTTATAACTTCTTGAGACAGATAACTAAATCAGTGAATTTTTAGGCTTTTTTATTTTCTAATATATACATTTATATTTGAATGTTGCTAAGAGTAAATCGTCAACATTCTCATCACAAGAAAAAAAAGGTTTTTTAACTATGTATGGTGACAGGTGGTAACTAGACTTATTGTAGTGATTATTTTGCAGTGTATACAAATATCAATGCATTATGCTGCACACCTGAAACTAATAAAGTGTTATATGCCAATTATACCTGAATAAAAAAGTCATAAATTTCTTTCTAAGCCCAACTTTAACTGCCTCTCAATTTTGATGTCATTCTTTTACTATTAATTTAAAAATATATCTAGTTTTATTACTCTTTCTTCTTTGTTTTTTAAATTTTCTTCTTTGAGAATAGGGCAACATAAAAGTATATTGCTTGGTAACTTAAAAGTGTATTGCTTAATTTCCAAATATTTAAGGATTTTCTCTTTTTTGTTGTTTGTTTTTAGTTGATTTCTAGCTTAATTTCACTGTGAATGTACTTGAATGATTCAATTATTTGAAATTTGCTTTATGGTCCATCTCATGGTCAATATTTGCTAAATGTTGTATGGACATTCAAAGAATTTTAACTCTTTCAGTTTGGAATGAAGTTCTATGTATGTCAATTAAGTCAACTTTGTTAGTTTGTAGTTTTATTATTATTCAGGTATGGTGAGGCAATTTGATTTGAAACAATTGCCATTGAAAAAATAGTTTGTGACTCACAGATCCCAAGAGGAGAGCAATACCATCCTACATGCAGGGCCACAAGGGGAGGCATCAGAGGCAGAGTAAAACGGGGAAACGGTGGGGAAGAGCCCTTAGTGTGGTTTCTGCAGTAAGGAACAGACAAGGCAGAGTAAGCAGGATTGAATAACTTCAGTGGGCTCTGAGGCATAGGGGATAGCCATAGGGCCTAATACCTGGGTCTGAGTACTTAAGGTGGGATGATGGCCCTGAATGTGAGAGCTAAATCAAGGAGGTGGTTGAGGGTGTGGGCTCTGAATTGGCTGGTTTGCCTCTGAGAGTGAGGTCCAGGCTAGGTGCTTGTAATTTCTAGAAATGGTCTAGCCCTGGAAGAGGCAGACCCTTCAGGGTCAGCAAGGCTGTAAGATGTCAAAGCATCAGAATAGAGCAAATAAAAAGATATGGTTAAAATGGGAAAACAGGAATCCACATGCATGTGTTGAGTTTCAGGTACCTGTGAATCTCTAAGAGGAGATGTTCACAGGTCGTTAAATGCTATTTTTTTTTTTTAAGATTTTATTGGGGAATTTGGAGAGGGGAACAGCAAGTTGCTGTCCTTTTTGTTCTTCAGTCTAGTTGTGGAGGATGTTGCTTCACTGGCCCATGTTGGTATTATCATTGTGCTCTTCCCGGCTGAGGCAGTCAGTCACCGGCCATTGGACGGCCGCTCATGGCGGCTCAGGGCAGCTCACACTGGCTGCCGGCTGGGCTGCTCATGCTGGCTGCCACCACTCACAGTAGCTCACAGCAGCCCACTGCAGCCCCACTACAGCCTACACCATCATCGGCGACTCATGGCAGCCCAGCTTCAGGTTGAGCTGTTGTTCACCATCTTAGCTGTAAAGGGCACAGTGTCACTAGCTCATGTGGAGTCCAGTGGCCCTGCTGCTCAGAACTCGCGTTCCTAAGTGAGCCACTCCGCCGGCTCTAAATGCTCATTTTGAGCGAAAGACTTAAATTTGGGGACACCCTATTAGGGGTAGTGACAATCAGGGTTTTACATAAGGCTATTTATGGAGAGGATGTAGGAGGAGAAGAGGACAAGTACCAATGGTTTAGGGGCAAAATAGAAAGGTGATCCCTCAAAGGAGACAGAGCAGGAGAGAAATCCCATGAGGGTACTGTCGCAAATCACTGAAAGTGACCACACACCGTGAGGCAGGCACTCATGCAATCCTCTCTTCTTTCAGGAGGAAATGGCAGGGGAAAAAGGAAGTTAGCAGAGTAATAGCATATTTCTGCTGTGGTTCAAGCCTACTTAAGTGCAACCTTTTAGTAATCTTCATGCCTTTACCTTGTCACTGCATTTACCAGGAACTCTCTTCCACCTGCCTTTTTTTTTTTTAATAAAAATTGTGGTAAAATACACAACATAAAATTTACCACCTTAACCATTTTTAAGTGTACAGTTCAGTACTGTGAAGGAGAGTCATATTATTGTACAATCTATCTCCAGAACTCTTTTCATCATCTCAAACTGAAGCTCTGTAGCCATTAAACAATGACTCCTAATTCTGCCCTCCATCCAGCCCCTGGCATCCACCATTCTACTTTCTGTTTCTATGAATCTGACTTCTCTAGGTATATCACATAAATGGAATCATACAGTATTTGTCCTTTTGTGTCTGGCTTATTTCACATAGCATAATGTCCTCAACGTTCATCCACATTATACCATGTGTCAGAATTCTCTTCCTTTTTAATGCTGAATAATATTCCATTGTATGTATACTTGTATACCACATGTTGTTTATCCAGTCATTTTTTGGTGGGTGCTTGGGTCGTTTTCACATTTTGGTGATTGTGAATAATGCTGCTATGAACATGGGTGTACAAATATTTCTTCAAGACCCTGCTTCCAATTCTTTGGAATATATATATATATATATATATATATATATATATATATATATATATATATATATATAAAACCAGAAGTGGGATTGCTGGATCATATGGTAATTATGTGTTTAATTTTTTGAGGAACCACCATATGATTTTCATGCCCTTCTATTTTTACTAGTGGTTTGACCAGGAAAGATGTTTTAGAATGTAAGCACTAGAAAAATGTTTTGATTTCTCCCAAAGGACTGTAAGTAAACTTGGTAATGGGAAGGTACAAGTGGATGAAAGATCAAGGCAACTATTCAGGGGAATGACATGTGGATGAATAGGAAAAAGTAAGACAGCAAAGCTCAGAGGAGCTCAGGGCAAAAAAAATATTCAGTTTTGGAATAAAAAGAATATCATGCTAGCAACTGAAAGAGAATGCTTTCTAGATCCCTGTGCTTTGAGGGAGCACAGAGTTAATATAATAATTGAGTCTTAAAAAAATACTGTAACTTATCACCATTACCATACTCACAAATCTTAAAATAAACATTGTAAAGGTTACAGAATTAAAAACACTGAATTTTTGAATCTGAGCAGGGCCTCCACATTTCCCAACCCAAATCTCTTCCTTCGTAGATGAGAAAATGTGTTTTTCTTAATTCGTTTCTCAAAAGGTTAATGGGAGAACAGGATGTGATCTATAAAACAATTAGGAGACACAAAGTAGGGGAAAAGAAGGTAAATTATGTGAAATTTATGGGGCTTGTTTCAGGCAAAAATTTTGACACAATGCACACTCAATAATACAGGGATAAAAGCATTACATTTTAGCCTTTGAGATATTTTAAAATAAATTACTTGTTTAAATGTGGAAATGAAAAATAAAGGTCTTCTAGTATGGGAAACTGTGATGTAAGTTTAAAGAATTTATTGATTTTACACACAAATCTTTATGTTTTAAGCAACTTCCAGTCCACTCTCAAGTTGTTCTCTATCTTTTTAGTAACATTGCTCTGGCTTTACCTCCTAATCCAGGGACCTTGACCTGTGCATCTTTCACCCACAAGTTACAAGAGGAACTGCATCTTTCAGGGTTACTCAGGGCACAGATTTCAGTGCCAGTAGTCCCAAAGCAGAGACTTCCATGAAGAGATCACCTGCAGAGCTGTGGGTCAGCTTACGGGAACAAATGGAATGGTGATGCTTGAGACCACCACTACCAGGAACCACCTGCTACCCTGTCGCCACCCTGAAGGGGGTAGGTCAGTGATACATGGTGCTTCCAAACCCATGCTGAGATGGACTTTGGAGAATGGGCTGTTGGGAGGGCCAGTAAGATCCAGAAACAGGGAGTGAGGAAGGAAAGAACACTTGCTCTCTCCTCCACCCTCCAACTGCCTGCTGGTGCCCCCTGTGAACCCAACCCAACGGCAGCCAGTGGAAGGGAGCCTGGGGGAGCCATCAGCAGGGGCTTCTAGGGTACAGACCAGGGCAGAGAAAGGTGGGAAATGGACACAGAAGGTATGGGATGGGGGCAGGGGTCAGCAGAGTCAACAGCACAGTCACTTTGCTAGCAGAAAGTGACAGCCAGTGGAACAAAGCTGCTGACCCTTTCTAACGCTGACTCCTTTAAGAAAGGACCATTGCGTCCAAGCAAGCCAAATGGTGAAAGTCCGTAGAGGACAGCTGAGGGGCTTAGGGTGAGTGAAGATAATCCATTCTATCTGGGTGACTCTTTTAGCACTCATTCAATAAATATTTATGAAGCACTTACTGCTGGGCCATGGTGCCTATTGGGTACATGGATACATGCTGCTGCTTTAGGACACATCAATCTGCAGATGTGTTTTGTTTATTATTTTTATTTTCAAGTTTCAATTTTGATTGCTTTAGGTGAGCCTGACTTGTCCAGCTCACCAAAGGCCCCACACTTCACCCTGTCTTGCATTAGGCAGGCTCACCCCTGCCTCTCGATGGCCTGGGAACAGAACCAAGCTGGGTCTTGGGGTCCAGAAGATGTTTTCAGTATACTAACTGTCCACAAAATGCAACCTTCTTTTCTCCTTCCTTCTATCACTGCTCTAGCTTCCCTGTTGACATTTAATTGGTATCCTGACAACCCACTTGCACCACAGGTCAGCATGTCTCTCCCCGGGCTCCATGGACCCTGCCTCTGGGCCTGCCTGGCTCCTGTCCAGACCCTGCTGGGCCCTTGTTCATCTCTGCTCACACTGAGCACTTGGGCCATCTCCAGACAATTGTAGACCAGGTTTTGCAGACAGGCTCAGAGCTTCTCGCACTGGCTCATCAGGTGGTTTTTCTGCGCCCACCTTCCAGGAACTGGCAGCACCCAGCTGCTCCCTGAGTCCTGCTGGCAGTCCCGTTGGCCACTGTCCAACAGGCCCACATTTCTAAGGGAGAATTCAAGTTCTTCCACCTCTCCCACACTGCCACCCCACCTAAACTCCAGCAAAATCTGAGGAAGGGCTTGGCTCTTAGCAGAGAAGTTTGTCCGTGGGACCTTTATCTGCTGCTGCTTCTAAGTTGAGACCTTGAATTTGCAGAGGGAGGCCTGACCTCATAGAATTTGGTCATTGAGGATGAAAAGAGCTGAAATGTTCAACCCAGGGCTGGAAGAAATCTTGTTTGTTATGCAACATTTCTAGAAAAAATATACCAAAAAAAAAAAACCCAACCAAAACCAAAACCCAAAAACCCCTATTTCTAATGGTTACTTTTGGAGAATGGGAATGGTGAGAGGAAATTTTTCCATTTTCCTTTCTGCCCTTCTGTATTGATGATGCATTTAAGTTATAATAAAGGAAAACAAGAATGCCTAATATGTAATATTTAAATCCAGTCCACATCCCCTAAACCTTAGTAAGACCACTAAAGGTACTGGTGTAAGTGAGATTTTGGGGGCTGAGATGAGGGAACTGTTTGCTTTTCTGTGGAAATCAAGGAGAGGGACCAAGATTTATAGCCAGATGAGGGAAGGGCAGTACAAGCAAGCTCACTGGGGCCTTCTAGGCAATTCTTGAACTGAATCAAACTGGCCTTGTCTAGTCTAATAGTACTATGACTCACTTGCTTCTTTACTTTTCTTACCTTTCTGCCTTTGCACACACTGCATGACCACTCCCTTAATCATTAAACCCTTAGGACCTCAGATTCTGGTAAGCATTCAGTCTTTGGAACAAAGCCTCAGGTTGGTTGATCACAGAAATAGAGTTTCAGTCAAACTAAAGATAATATCTTGACCTTGTTACTGGCATTGGGATTCTTGAGTTCCCTAAGATAGAAATCAAGAGGAAACCCCAGAAAAATTTCCAGACAAGTTGTATCAAGCTTATGTTTGAGCACAAGCATAAGCAGCTTTTATAAACTGGGGACAATGGGGGTTTGCACAAGAAGGCAGGTTTTTAAAAAATGGCAGGCTTTTTGAAAAAAGCTGGCTTACTTTCTCAGCTGTGTTGCCTGGTGACTATGTTTGTACTTGTACTGTAAGGCGAGATGAAGGTCTGCTCATTATCTCCACCCCAGGAAGGTCTTATAGCGGTCAAACCTTGATCAACTGTGCATGTGGAATAGTGGCTTCGATATCTGCAAGGAAGTAAGCAGTTAGAAAGGAGATAATAATAAACCACTTTTGTACTTTTGTGTAGGGAGTAAGGAAGTGGTGGCATTTTTGTAGACAGCTCATCCCGTGTTCCTCCTGGCCATCTGGTATTCCTTCAGGCCCTGTGCTAAGTCCCTATGCTGTTTCAATCTCAGTTGTGTTTCAGCTCCAGACCCATGAGGTGGAACAACCCTGCTGGCCACATCCCCTTGAAACCAGACAGAAGGACACCACGACTAACATCAGGACCTGATGCAATGATCAGCTACCACCTACTAGAGACTGGACCAATCAGTAGAGCCCATGATGCCAACACCCTTAGCTACCATGACTAATGATCTTTCCCCTATGTAACCTATCCCTTAGAAGCCATCAGAGAGTCATGTCTTTGAGCACTAGCTCACCTGGGTCTCCTGGCTTGGCACCATTTCTTTAAATAAATCTATACTTTCTTTGCTGCAAGCTCCTGTTCATGTCTCGTTCAGCTTTGATGTGTGCAGCCATCGAACTCCCTTTAGTAGGGTAACACTTATATTTTGGATCTGTCATTCCTGTCAAGCCACCTTCCCTTTTTGAATCTCCAGATACAGAAACGTGCCTATTTTTATCTAAAGTCAAGAGTGTCTATACTCAGAATTTCTTCGCTTAGCTTTGAAGATATTACTTTTTGCCTTTCCAACCAGTTATTATTGTTCACAATTGAGTTAGAATAACAATTCTTTGTAATCCACTCTCTCCTGAATGTAGAATGTAATTAACTTTATGGCAAGTCAGGATTTATAAACTACATTTTGTTTGTTTGTTTCTTCTTGGTCAAATGCTATCCTCAGCAGAAGTTTTCATATTGTATCGACCCCTATCCATTTTGGGATTTTTTTTTTCTCTTCTCGTTATCTACTTGATATTCCTGATTTATAAAATCTCCTCCCTTTCATTCTTTATTCTGTTACTTTTGAGCTCTTTGTGTTTTTTTAGTACTTCAAAGTGCACTGTTTTGTTAAAAAAGGAAACAATAGTTACTACAGGGGAAGTGAAAAATAAATCAGGAGAAAAAATATATTTTTGTAGGTAACAATGATTTTTATTTTTGTAAAATATTCCTATTATATAAAAGTATTTTAACTATATTTAGAAAAATAGGGAAGACATGGAAAAAAGACCCACTTATGATCTCATTTCCCTAATAGAGTGAACTTAATAATTTTGGAGTTTGGAATACAGATTTAATGCAAAGTTAGTTGTAGCATTTGGGTAAGCAATTATTCTACTCTTTACTTTTATATGTTGACAGTAAAATCATATTAAGCCCTGTCTATGTCAACATATTTAACTAAATATTTTCTGCCTAGAATGCTCATTTCTGTCCTCTTCCACCAGATAACTTCTATTTATTCTTTGCCTTCAGCTTAATTTTCGCTTCTATAGGGCGTTTTTCTGTGACTTCCCAAAGCCGAATTCTTATGCCCTCTTACACGTTGCCTCTTCCTAGCTCTTATCATCGTATATGATGATTTGATTAACGTTCATCTCTTCTAGTCAACAGTTATCTCCATGAGGGCAAAGTGATTCTTTGCTTAGTATTATATTGAGAATAGCATGTGGTACATAATAAATGCTTAATAAATAATCATCGAATGAATGACTACATGAATGAATTTAAGCATTTTCTATACAGCTCTAGATGGTGAGGTCTGAAGAAAAAAAATTGAAAATGGTTTGTGTACTGATCTCCAAATAAGAATAAATATAACTAAAGGACAGTATCTTCTCTGATAATTCCATCACCTTAGCACTTCACACTTTTATGTCATCAGCCCACTAACACTATTTAAGAAGAAAATAACAGAAGAACTCTGTGTGAATGACTATATGATAAGGAAAAATAAAAACAGGAAGAGAAAAATAATCTGCCTAAAGCTCCCAGTAGAAATTGTTAATAATTGTTTACTCTCTACATTGTTTTCCTTTGAATGGAAGGATCATTTCTTCATAGTTTTCAGGATGGTTCTGGTTTCATATATATCTTCTCAGCTGAAAAGTTACATATCTCGTGACGTCATGTTGCTGTATTTAACAGATACTTCAAATTGTAGTCCTTCTCATACCACTGTTCAAAATTTCCATGGATCCAAAGCAAGATAATAGAACCAAGGTCCAGTCCAATTTGGAAGACTCAAGCCTTTTTCACTCATATAAACTTCATTTTCAGAAGAGGGAACAGTAGCTACTACCATTTGTCTTATGATCCTGACGTTCTCCAAATTCTTCTCAAATTCTTGGACTCCTTTGCTTTCCAGTGAATGGGGGCTTCAACATTCACTTGCCAATGAGCCTATGGACATGCCTCCAAAGCTTCTGTACAGGTATCTGAGAGATGATCCCCCAAAACATGTGGCTTTGAAGATGAATGGGGCTCCGGCACAAAAGGCCCACGCTGTTGCAGCTGAGACAGCTGCTCCAGGGCAGGGTGCGCAGACTCCCAGGACCCCGCCCCCAGCAGCCTCTTTAAAGTGTTGGCCTGAGGCACAGGGCCTGCTGGGATGCGCCCCGGGGTAGAGGCTGGTGGGCGCCATTTTCCTGCTCCCCCCCTCCCT
>NW_017731775.1:1546185-1611620 GCF_001890085.2 Hipposideros armiger
CCTCTCTCTCGCTCTCGCTCTCGCTCTCGCTCTTTGCCTTGCTAAAACCGCAGGGCACTGTCTTTTTTTATTATTATTTTTTAAGTTCTTTCTTTTCACTTTTATTCCTTTTGCATTCTTTTTGCTTTCCTTTTCCTTGCCTTCTTTTTTATTCTTTCCTCAGCGGATGCCACGCCCACGCTGCCTCATTCCAGCCAGTGGACGCCATCTTGCCGCTCAGGAGAAAATTTTAATGTCACCTTCAACTTGTCAAAATGACATATTTGTGTTCCACTTCATATTAATTTTATTTAGGCCTTTAGTGCCTTAAGAGCAAGAACTATTTCTGTTGCAGTGTATCTGGCGCTTCAAAGGACCAATGTTCAACAGATCAGAGTTTGGAGTAAGGAAATATTTATTGACTTGGAGGCACAAAGAAAACGGGAGCTTTCTACAGTTTCTCAAATCCATCTCAAGAACGCCCCAATGTCCAGAGTCCTCTATATCTAGGGAAGGCAGAAAAGGTGGGGCAAGAAATGGGATGTTAGGAAAAGCACAAAATCTCCAAGTCTTTTTGTTCTTGGTCAGTGTGTTGACCTCCCTCTGATCTGAGTCTGGCCTGAGGTTCCTGTAAAATTTTGATAAATATTCATTGTTTGACACACATTTCCCCACCTCTTCAGCACAGACTGCTTCTGACAAGGGACTGTTTTTCTAAAATACTCAAACCTCAAGAAGAATTCCTCTAGTCAATTAGCATATCTACAGCAGGAGCTATGAGCCTGATCAGAGAGACTGCGAACATTTCACTGTTACAATTTCACTGTGTTACATTTCTTTTAACTAACTTTTGTCCACTTCTATTCGCATATCTCATACTGACTTTATTCTTCAATAAATATTTTTGGTTGATGGCATTAAATGAAAATTAAAATAACGTATCCTCATTTTCAATGGTCTTTCTGAGGCAAAACAAGGTCCACGTTGATGAGTGTTTGAGTGACATTACTGGTTGCCCAGTTCCAGAATGACGATGTATCAGAGTACATTTTTAAATTTTACATTTAAATTTACATACGATGAAATTCACTCTTTTTGATGTGCAGCTCTGTGGCCTTTGAATGAATGCATCACTTTGTATTCACCATCAGAGCCAAAATACAGAACTATTGCATCATCCACCCCCAAATTTTCTCCATGTGTCACTTTTGTAGTCAACCTTCTCCAACTGTATCCCATTAGTAACTACTATTCTGTTTTCCATCTCTAAAGGTTTGCTTTTTCCAGAATGGCATATCAGTGAAATCGTACCCTATACAGTAAGTCCCCGACTTATGAACATTCGAGTTGCGAACTTTCAAAGATATGAAAGAACCTCGCATTACGAACATTCATGGATGCAAACAAATCACGGAAGTAGCTCACGAGTCTGCCGGACGTTGTCACAGTTGTGCTGCTGTGTGCTTACTGTACAGTGTGATAGTGTACAGTAGTACAGGGCTATCTAAGAGCCCAGGATGTCCGGAAGCAAGAGGAAATGCAGTGGTGATGTGGAGGGGACTGCTGGGAAGTGCAAAGCAAAAACCATGGAAACAAAAGTGAAAATAATTAAGAGATTGGACTGAGGCAAAAAGATGGTAGACATCACTCATTCTTATAACATGAATCATTCAGCCATTGGCACATTTTGTGTGTGTGTGTTTAGTTTTTTTATGCTTTACATTGTATACTTGTGTCAAAGGTGTATAAGACTCACTTTGTCGGACTTACGAACCAATCCGATTTACGAACATTCTCCCAGAACGGAACTTGTTCGTAAGTTGAGGACTTACTGTGTAGCATTTTGGGCCTGGCTTCTTACATACATTTGAGATTCATACATGTCAGTACATGTATTGATCATTCATCTTTTTTTTCCTGCTGAGCATTATTCCATTGTATGGATGTACTACAGTGTGTTTAACCACTCCCCAGTTTCTGGCTATTATGAAAAAAGCTATTGTAAATATTTTACAAAAGTTTTGGATGAACATACATTTTTCATTTCACTTGGGTAAATACCTAGGGTATTTTCTGGGTCTGTTAGTTTCCTAAGGATGCCATAACAAATTATCGCAAACTTGGTGGTTTAAAACAACAGACATTTATTCTCTTACAGTTCTGAAGATCAGAAGTCCAAAATCAAGGTGTTGCAAGGCCAAACAAGGGAAGAATATGTTCTTTGCCTCTTCTAGCTGGTAGTTGCCAGCTTCCTTGGCTTGTGGTCACATTGCTCCAATCTCTACACCTGTCTTCACATTACCCTCTCCTCTGTCTTTTCTGTGTGATCAGATTCCAGTGTGAGGGGTTCAGTTTGACTCCAGAGACAAAGAAACACATTTGGTCAGAGTGTACACAGCTCCCTCTGGTGCTTATTGATGGGGCTGAGGATGTATGGGAAATCCAGGTGTCACTCCAGGCAACATCAACATATTATTTTCCTTACGACTGTTTCTTGAATCCTGTATTCTTGAATCCTGTACTACTTACTACTTTATTGTTTTTTTTTTTGTTTTGTTTTGTTTTTGCTTGAGTACATTGAATTTATCAGGATTCTTTTTTTTTTTAAGATTTTTTTTTTTTGGGGAATTGGGGGGATGGGAACAGTGCTGGGGAATTGGGGAAAGGGGAACAGACAAGTTGCTGTCGTTTTGTTCTTCAGTCTAGTTGTGGAGGGCGTTGCTTCACTGGCCCAAGTTGGCACCATCATTGCGCTCTTCTCTGGCGAGGCAGATCAGTCGCCGGCTTCTGGACGGCCGCTCACTGCGGCTGCTGGCCGCTCACGCTGGCTGCTGGCCACACACGGTAGCCCATGGCAATCCACTGCCACAGGGACTGCAGCCCACGCCGTCGCCGGCGACTCACGGCAGCCCAGCTCCAGGTTGAGCTGTTGTTCAGCATCTTAGCTGTGGAGGGCAGTGTCACTGGCCCTCATATGTGGGATCCGAACCGGGGCCCTCTGGCATCCCAAGCGAGTTCTTAACCATCGCGCCACTCGGCCGGCCCTATCAGGATTCTTTGTTGCAAACAATGTAAACTAATCTTGGTTGACTTAAGCAGAAGAAGATTTATGTAAAGATATTGGACAGCTTGTATGATGAATGGAAAGTCTAGATGCCTATGTGTTTTCTTCCAATCCATGAACATGGAATATATTTTCATTTCAATTATGTCTTCTTCAGTTTCTTTTATTTTGAAAAAAAAAAACAAAACTCCCAAAACTTGAAATCAATTAACACAGTGAAAGAGTTAATAATGTCTTGTAGTTTTCAGTGTATAGGTCCTTCACATCCTTTGTTGAGTCGTTTGTTGAGCTTATTTCTAAGTATTTTATTATTATTATTATTATTTTTTGCAGTTGCAGGGGGAATTGGGTTGTTTTTTCTTTTTTCATTTCTTTTTCTGAAATTTCATTGTTAATATATAGGAACACAATAGATTTTTGTACCCTGATTTTGTGTCTTGCAACTTCACTGCATTTTAAAAATTGTTTCTAATTGTTTCTTGGTGGAGTCTTTAGGGTTTTCTATATAAAAATTCATGTCATCTGCAAAAAGTGACAATTTGACTTCTTCTTTCCCAATTTGGATGCCTTTTATTTCTTTCTCTTGCCTGATTGCTCTGGCTAGGACTTCCAATAGTATGTTGAATGACAGTGGTGAGAGGGGTGATATCTTTGTCTTGTTCATAATCTACTAAACATTCAAAGAGGATCTAATACCTCTTTTCCTCAAACTCTTCCAAGTTTTTTTCTGCTTTCTTTTTGCAGTTGATCTGCAATTTCAAAACTTTGTGGTCAGAGAACATGCTTGGTATGATTTCAAACTGCTTACATTTGTTGAGGGAGGCCAGTTTTGTGTCCCAACATATGGTCTCTCCTTGAGAATGTTCCAGTGCACTAGAGAAGGATATATAATCTGGTGTTCTGGGGTGAAAGAATCTGTAAATGTCGATTACCGTATGGCCATTTGGTGTAATGTGTTCTTGTAAGGCTGATATTTCCTAATTGATTTTTCTGTTTGGATGATCTATCCATAGCTATCAATGGCATATTTAAATCTCCTACTATAAATGTGTATTTTTGTCAGTTTCTCCCTTTAGTTCTGTTAGTAGTTGCTTTATATATTTTGGTGCTCCCTAATTGGGAGCATATATGTTAATAAGTATTGTGTCTTCCTGACATATTGTCCCCTTTATCATTATAAAGTGACCATCTTTGTTTCTTGTTACCTTTTTTATCTTGAAGTCTATTTCATCAGATATAAGTATAGTTACACCCACTTTTCTCTGGATACCATTTGCTTGGAGTATCATTTTCTACCCTTTCACTTTGAGTGTGTATTTGGCCTTGTAGCCGAGATGTGACTCTTGAAGGCAGCGTATTGTTGGGTTTTGTTTTTTGATCCAATCTGCTACTCTGTGCTTTTTTATTGTTGAGGGCAGTGCATTTACATTTAGGGTGATTATTGATACATGAGAATTTTTTATAGTCATTTTATGTTTTGTTTTCTGGTAGCTTAGTGTCTCCATTGTTTCTTTGCCTTTGTGTTTCTGTCTGTTATTTTACTTTAGTGGTATTCTATGACTTTTTCCCCCCTCTCTTTCCTCTTTTTTACGTTATGTTATGTTATGTTATGTTGTGGATTTTCTTGGTGTACTTACCATTAAGTTTATGTAAAAGATAGTTTCATATATATACATAGTCCTTTTTCTTTTGCATGCATCTTATCTCCATTCTGCTTTGCAAATTTGGGCCTTTACCCCCTTCCCCTTTATGTTTTGTGTTGTCACAAATTATCCCTATTTATGCTATGAGTTCATGTCTGAGTTACAGTAGCTATTGTCTTCTCTTTCTATTTTTTATGTTTTTACCTCCTTTAATCTGTATGTTATATTTAAGTATATAGTGCCATATTCTGAATAAGGGTTGCAACTTTCTGCTCTGTTAGTCATCTTACTCATAGTTTTGTGTCTATTTGCCTTTTTGTTTCAGGTAGAATAACCCCCTTAAGTATTTCCTGTAATGTAGGCCTTGTGATGGAAAATTTCCTCAGCTTCTGTGTGTCTGGGAAGGTAGTTTTTACTTCTTCATAGCTAAAGGATAACTGTACTGGATATATCATTTTTGGCTGGTAATTTTTCTGTTTCAATAATATGAATATTTTATTCCACTACCTTTTAGTTTGTAGAGTTTCTGCTGAAAAATCTGATGATAATCTAATGGCTTTCCTTTATTGGTTACCATCTTCTTTTCCCTGGGTGTCTTGAGAATTCTTTCTTTGTCAGTAATTTTTGACAGTTTTAGTATAATGTGCCTTGACAAAGGCCTTTTTGGACTGAGATCATTAGGTTTCTTGGATTTAAGAATCCAGTTCTTTCCATAGGTTTGGGAAGTTCTTGTTAACTATTTGTTTGCATAGGCTCTCTGTGCCCATCTCCCTCTCTTATTCTTCTGGTATACCCTTTATTCATATATTGTTCTTTCTGATTGAGTGAGCTAGTTCTTGAAGAGTTATTTCATTTCTGTTAAGTCTCAAGTCTCTCTCTTCTTCCACCTGTGTTATTTCCAGATTTCTATTTTTGATACCATGAATTCTTTCCTCTATCTGGTCAGCTCTATTTCCTAAACTAGCTATTTCATTCTTCATCTCTTCTATTGAGTTTTTCAACTCCATAATTTCTATTTGGTTCTTTTTAAAAGTCTTAATCTCTTTGGTAATATTGTTCTTTGATTGTGTTTCTGAGTTTATTAAACTGCCTATATGTGTTTTCTTGCATCTCATTGAGTTTTTTCAGAACTGCAATCTTGAATTCTCTGTCATTTAAGTTTATTTTCTGGAGATGTTTCATTATCTTTCTGAGCTGCTTTGTTACCTTGGTTGTTGTTGGTATTTGAAGGATTATTTCTCTGTCTATGCAATTATGGGAGGTGAACTCTGGAGCAGGGTGATAAGAACAGGTTTTTCTTTTGTTTTCCAGTAGATGGCGCTGGAGCATTTTATTTTCTCTTGCATTGCTGTGGTTGGCTTCTTGGATCTCTGCTGAGTGATGAAAAATGCCTTTTATTTCCTGGGAAGGTGGATGTCTCCTCTGTGACAGGTCACCTAAGTCTCAGGACACCACCCCCATGGGAGAATGTCATGGGTGATGGGGTTCTGAGTCCCTGAAGTCCCAGTGCTGCCCTTGCAGCCAGACCCAGTGCCACGCTGCCTGAGATGTCCCAGCTACTTCTGCTAGGCTCAGCTGCGAAGCATGGGAGTAAGGTGGGCTAGGAGAGGCCGCTAGTGTTTTTGTGGCTTTGTTCTTCTCCCAGTAATGGCAACTGCCAGACCTGAGCTGCCTTGCCTCTTTATCTCCACCCTTGTCACTGGAGTTAGACGCAGTGTGCATGTGCCACTCAGGAATATCTCAGAGATGTAGATATTCTGTTTTGTAAACCAATACTCACTGCTACAGTTTCTTCTGGGGCCCACTGCTGGCTTTGGGTAGGTGCGGGGAGGCGAGCTCTGAGGGGGTGGAGGGTGTTGGCCAGGCTCTGTTACTTTGTTTTCTGCCTGACAGTGGTGGCTGCTAGAACACAGCTGTCCCACTTCTGTATTTGGTCTCTGCCTTGAGGTGTCTGACCCGATCTCTGGGTTCAGCCATATTATATGCTGATCACTCAGGAAGGAATACTCGGAACCACAGAGAGGGCACTTGCAGTCTGAATGCTCCTGTCTCCCAGAACCGGCACTGAGCCCAGGGCTGCACCCGTAGCACCCCTCTCCGTTCTTCTCCCTTCCCTCTTCCCATCTGCCCTGATTCACCCACCTTCAGATGTTTCAATGAGTGTACTTCTCAGACACATTTGTGTTTCGCGGAGGGAATCCTTTGTTGAATGCTAACTGTTCAACTTGTAATTTCAAGGGGCGAGATCAAAGGGGCTCCTCGCATTGCTAAGCTTAGCCAGTAGCCACTAAAGAGTTTCTTTGGACACCTTTTTTTTTTCCAGCAGGGATGATTGGATGTGACTTTTTTACATCCAGTCTCATAAAGGATGAATTTGTCTTCTTAATATTTTTTACCTTTATCACCGCTTGGTTTGGACCTGAGGAGGAAACACAAAGCATGACCTCACAGAATTATCTTGACCAGGACTCACACTGCCCAGATTTGTTAGCTAATGCCTATCACTTGGAAAATCCTGTTTAGTGTATCAAAGTAATAATCAAAATTACTTTATAATATTTTAAAGACTTAAAAAAAACAACCCCAGAGCAGCGGCACAGATATTTTCAGCGCAGTCAGTTGGCATGTGGCCCTAGAACAGAACGGGAACCTTGCCCCCTCCTCAGACTCCCTTAACAGCTTCCTCATTCTCCCTTCCTTGGTTGCCATGCTACCTGCATTATGTTACTTTCCCACTTTTGCATTTTGGTAAAACTTGACACAGAAGAGTGTGGTACTTGCTTTTTTGAGTCACTGCCAAATGGCTGGGTGGTGCTGCCTGGGCATGGGAGGGAACTGGCTCCCTTTGAGGTAAATACTGTTAAGGAGGAGCTGAGAGATTAAGTAGAATGTGTTCCCTTCCTCTCTCTCTACTCTGGGCTAATCTGAGATGCCGTTCCTTTTTGTAACCCTCCTGGAAAATCATGTGTAATGAGTACACATACTGCTGAGCAACCTGTTTTCTGGTCACTGAATGAAAGACAGTAGCTGAAGCAGTTACACTAATATATCCCATTACACTGCATCACAACTCTGCTTGCCTCACTTCTCTTTTTACTTCATCCTCACTGCCCTGGGCTCGCATTTCCCAAATAAAGTATTAGCACCTTAATCCTTGCCACAGGAAGGATCCCCTTTGAGGAAGGGAAACCTCAAAAGTGAGAGATTTGACTTGCTTTGGGGAAGACTGATAAACTAAGGCACTCTATCTGGTACAACTTTGACCTGGGTTCAATTGAACAAGAGATTCAACTGAACAAATCAGGTGTAGTTCTTAATTCAGGACCCAGGCTCTGCATTCTAGAGGATCTGGGCTAAAAGCAAGGCATAGATTTTGAGCCAACAACTCTCAGTGAACTTACTCTGTCCACAACTATTGAATGACTGGTCTAAGGCTCATTTCCATATCTATCCCATTCTAGAAATCCGGGGAAGAGGTAGGGCGTTTGTTTCTCACTCCCAACAGAGATTCTAAACGAATCCTGTCTTCCAGAGCATGTAGTCTTGATGGTATAAATTTATAAATCTGGGCAGCAATGACACCTAAAGTTTACTTCTAGTACAAAGATCAGAGCAGGAAGAAATATAAGATTTAGTAATATTAAATAGATGAAGAATAATATAAATGACTATTACCTGGCTGGAATATGGATAGGCAGTCTATCCTATGTGGGTACCAGCAGCTAGAGAGCCCAAGAAGACTTGCCTGTTTCCAATCCTCATCATGTTTCTTTTGGGAAACTGAAGCAGTTTTGCAGACTCACATGGGTTAACTGAAAGGTACTTTCTATACATCTATACAATAATCATCTCAGGTTTTTCTTGTCATTTGTACAATAATTCTGCATTCTGTTAATGGTTTTATTATTCTAGCATGTCTCAATTTATTTTGTTTTATTTATTTATGACTTCTTTTTTTTAATTAAAATTTACTGGGGTGACAATGGTTAGTAAAATTACATAGGTTTCAAGTGTAAAATTCTGTAATACGTCATCTATATATCACATTGTGTGTTCACCACCCAGAGTCAGTTCTCCTTCCATCACCATATATTTGACCCTTTTACACTCACCTACCACCTTCCTCCTCCCTTACCCTCTGGTAACCACTAAACTATTGTCTATGTCTATGAGTTTTCATTTCTTTATTTGTTTGTCTTGTTCCTTTGTTGCTTTCAGTTTTATATCCCACATATCAGTGAAATCATGTGGTTCTCAACTTTTTCTGTGTGACTTATTTCGTGGAGCATAATAATCTCAAGATCCACCCATGTTGTTGCAAATGGCATTATTTCATCTTTTCTTATGACAGAGTAGTATTCCATTGTGTGTGTGTGTGTGTGTGTGTGTGTGTGTGTGTGTGTGTGTGTGTGTGTATATATATATATATGCCACATCTTCTTTATGCGATCATCTATTGAAGGGCATTTTGGTTGTTTCCATGCCTTGGCCACTGTAAATAAAGCTGCAATAAACATCGGAGCACATATATCTTTATGGATAAATGTTTTCAGATTTTTTGGGTATATGTCCAGGAGAGGGATTGCTGGGTCATACAGTAATTGATTTATTTTAAAAGTTAACCTAAAGTATTGAATGAAGAATAATGGATCTTTAGAGAAACCAGTTAAGTTGTTTACAACAACAGAGTTTATAGGTATTTCTCATTGGAAATACATACATTTTTGCAAAATTAAGATTACTCTAGTTCTTCTAAGCTTCCATTTCTCTAAACTCTTCTTACACTTTTAACTGCAGTCACATAATTTAATTAAATATGGTGCCAGCTTGCCCTGTTCGGTCTTTGTTTTTTCAGTTTGGTTGTAGCTGCCTAAGTAGGATATAAACATTTTCAAGACTGTGACTCTATCTTTCCACTTCCTTTGTGTCCTTCAGGGCATAGAACAGTGCTTGGGCGTATAATAGGGGCTTAACAACTACCTGCTGATTAAAAACTTATACAACAAATAAGTAAACAATGAATCACTACAGAATTTGAAACCTCAATATAAGGACTAGTTTGCCTGCAGGTGACAGAGTAGTGACAGAAAGCTCCAAATAGCAGTAGCTTTAAAACATTAGAAGTTTATCTTTCTTTTACTTAACAGAAATCCTTAGATCCTTTAATCATTATCTCCTGCTGCTTTCTGAGTTGGGTCATAATGTGGCTCGAGATCCAGTCATGTATTGCAGTTCAGGTCACAGAAAGTAGGGTGGGCAGAAGATGGCTCTGCCCTGAGAAGACTGCATAGAATTTTTCACATAGTACTATAGCTTACATCTCAGTGGCAAACAATTACTCAAACAACTATGCCCCACTGCAAGAGAGGCTGGTGGCAATGGGCCCAGCTACAAACTGAAGTTCCTATGCCCGGAGAAGAAGAAGAAAGGACACTGGGATGCAGGAAGCACCTCTTGCCATGGCCACCTTGATGAAATCATGAGATGAAAATGCATATCATTGACTGTGGACTTGCATCTTTGGACCACTTCTCCTGGCAAATACTCCTCAGGAGGGGCCCACAATTTGGAAACTTTGAGGAAGGGGATCTCCAAAAATGAGAGATTTTACTTGCTCTGGGGAAGACTGATAAACTAAGGTACTTGATCTGGTACAACTGACCTGGGTTCAACTGAACAAGGGGTTCAACTGAAGAAATCAGGTGTAGCTCTTAATTCAGAACCCAGAGGTTTGGGGATAAAGTCAGTTACCATGGGGCCATTGAGAGATATGGGGTGAATGAGGAAGCTGCTATCAACGGAACTCAAGGGAGAAAAAGGTAAGGAGCAGGTCCTAGAAAAGAACGTGCTGTCCTGGGAGCTGGGAGGACTCAGCAGGAGGCCAGACCGATTTAGACCATTTGTAAGAATCAAGAATTACACATACAGCATTAGATGGTTTAGATTCTACCCCCTTCTTTCTGAGATGTTTTTACATTTTTATAATGAAGGTAGAATGGGAAAATAGAAGTCTCTGGGGAAGGGTTTTTAATTTTTGGTTAGAACATATTTTTTTTCTGCTTAAATTCCATTTAACAGATTTCTGAAACACAAAAGTAAAGCACATTCTTTGTAATGAGTTAATTCATCCAAAGAGAAACAGCTGGATTTTTCCCTTCATGCTCCCTCACATTCCCATGAGCCTCTGCGTTGTGCACTGGCAGCTGCCTGGTGTGCAAAGAACACTTTCCTCTCCTTCCTCATGTGTGTACAAACACGTTCAAATGTATATGCATGTAGATGGGCATGCTGTCCGTGTGTGTGTGTGTGTGTGTGTGTGTGTGTGTGTGTGTGTGTTGTGTTTGACCAAAATAGGGTCTGATTATAAACATTATCTTGAAACCTGTCTTAAAAAGAAGACAAAAAAAATATCCGAACACCCCTTCCAATGGATAGATATAGAGTAACTCATACTTTCTAAGAAATACATAGTAGTCCACAACATATATACCCTTTATTTTGTTAAACCATCTTTTTACTGGTGGACATTCAGAAACTCACTAGAAAGTCAACCATGTTAGAATAGCTCATTTCTACACAACAGGTTCGCAGATAAACTGCAAGTACTAAGTTAGTTTGCCAGACCTGAGATGCATGGACACTCTTTACATCTCCCTTAGTTGGGGAGTCATAATAGGATCCAGTATTCCACTGAGGACCCAAAAAGAGAAAATACCATCCAGGCTTCAAAGGGTAAGAATTAATTGCATGACAGAGTATAACTATAAAAAATTTTGAACCATAAGAACTTTGCCAAAATGCCAAAGAGGACAAATGCATTGCTGAAGTAAATGTCCATCTTCCCAGTGAACTAAGTGTTCATTAATAATGGCAGGTCTGTGTTTTTAGTCTGCATGGAAACCTGTGTTGTTTGTCAAGAGGAGAAAAATCATCTAAAAGTGATACCTCCAGGATAGAGATTAAGCCAATACATTAAAATGACAAGCCCCATCCTAGCATAAGCCTGTTCCTCTCTGATCCCCACAGCTTGTCAGGCTCCCCTAATCATACGCCTTCATAACTGTCTTTGTGTAGCTCTGTAAGCACCACTTTACCCAACAGCCAGCCTTTCTTTTGTAGTGCCAGGCCCCTTCCAAGGCCCGGGAAATCTTTCCTAGTGAACTGACAATGCTAGGAAGGCTTCATTTTAAACCTTGTAAATGAGTGAGAATCTTGACTTAATAAGAGCCAACACCTGTTGAACACTAACACCAACCTTACAAAGTCGGCACAGCCAGTTCCACCACCATGTGTGTTTCCTCAGTGCGTATTGGCTCTCATGCAATCCGCAAAGGGGAACAGCACCAATATGACATGAAACCATCATGGTTCATATGTGCCCTCCTCCCCACTAATATTTTAGATTGCTGAAGAGCAAGCTTTTTCCTGAGTAAAAAAAAGCCTTAGCAAATACAAAAAACTGAAGAAAAGGGCTGGAATTTTGCAGAAGTGCTTTCTTCAGTGCACATGGCTGTTTTTGTGGATTCAAGAAACACCATTCTTTCCAAAGTTAAGATATCTGGAGGGCTGCAAGTGCTGATGAAGAAACTGTGAGTGTTCTCCAGAAGGTGTTTTTTTTTTTCCATTGATGTTAAAGGTTGCTCCTATATCTGTATCCTATTTTTAATTTTGATGTGGCAGGTGTCTATTAGATTCAAGTGCCTTCAAGGATTTACCTCTTGATAGTGGAAGCACTGGCTATGGGCTGAAAAGATGGATGGACTATTGTTTTAGGTACCACTGCTGGAAGCTGGGCCCCAACCTGCTAACCAGTTGTCAAGGTGTGGTTTATAAAGCAGAATGTATCCACTTGTGATAAGGTATTGTCTTTCAAGTAGCTGGAATGCTAGAATCCCCTTCTTATTCAAATGTTTTTGCAAAACCAGTCACAATGAAGAACCCTAACCAAAAGGTGGAATATGTCCAATAAAGGACATTTTATTTAAAAAATCGTCCAATAACCCAAGATATGTCTCCCTTTAATATGTTAAAAATGGAAGAAAACCTATTACCCACATTCAATTTATAATTTAAACAATTGAAATATTAAGTTAAAACTAAAGGAAAATATGGAGGAAAATATAATACATGAAACCAATGTTTAGATGGTAGGATTGTGTGCCTTTGCATTTAGATAAAGTCCTGTGTTAATAACAAGTTTCTCAAATCAGCCTGTTTCGCACTATGCACCCTTTCTTCCTCCTCCCACCGCTCTATTATACAGGTGTTTTGTTTTTTTTTCTTTTAGCTTCTTTGCACCTTGCCCCCACTTTTCCTCTGCTTAGCTGCACCATCACCTCAACACCTCCAGCTTCTGTGGGTTAACTATTGCTCCGCTAAAATATTATGTCCAAGTTGGTCTTCTCTGTCCCTCCACAAGGTTGGTTGGGTGCCTTAGATTTCCTTTCTATTTCGTTTGTCATCCTTGTAATTCTTCAACATGCATTTTCTGCCAGAAGCATTGTGGCACTGTGGTTAAGAGCTTCGGTTCTAGAGATAGCCAAACTGGGTTCAAATGTTGCCTCTTCCATTTCTTAGCTATAAAAGCTTGGGCATCTCACATCACTTCTTTAAGCAAAAAAACAAAACAAAAATAAAAAGAAAAAACCCAGATGTAAGTCGCTTGGCACAGTGCTGGTGTATACACTAGATACATGTCATATATTGTTAATATTATTAATCAGCAATAGTTTGTATCACCAACTGTTGTGCAGTTGGTTCCTTCTAGGATAGTTGCCTTGTTATAAATAGTTGAATAAATGAACAAACAAATTAAAGTGTATCTTCTTATGACAAAAATCATTTGACTGAGTTTATATAAAAAAGCAATTTAATTGATTTGTAAAAATGCACCAATGCGTTTAAATCCTAAGCAACATATTCTGCTCACCAGGATATTAGAATCAGTTCCAAAATGTTTTTCTTTATTGACAAATCAAAACAACTGATTCCCCTAAAGATCAATGCTCAGGACTACACTGAGCCTCAAACGTAGACATAACAGAGATCCTCTCTGTAAAATGTATTGAGTTTCCAGCAAATCAAATCTAGGAATTGTTCATTTTTATTGATTGGTACTGCCATTATGAAATGCTATAAAGAGGTACCTTTTAAATGTTCCAGGATACAATTAAATAGATTTTGTGCAATCTGGGTGGAATAACTTTTGGAAATGAACAGTTGTATGTTATGTGTGTTTAAGACTGAAAAAGAATAATTGGTATTAAATTTAGGCAAGCATGGTATTGATTAAGTTTCTTGAGCCTCAAGGTGATAAAGCACTCTAATAGGCTAAACAGGGACATTGTGAATCTGAGTATTAAAAAAAAAAAACAAAGAAAGAAAGACAGATTCCATCCATTTTTCTCCTGGCAAAACTTTATTTTCCCTTATCTACGAAGTCATGTTATTTGAGCATGTATACTCTTCTATCTCCCTTTCCTATTCACTAACATTGAAGACGTTGCTAGTTTTTATGAAAAAGATGGATTATAAGATTCTTTATGCACTTCACATTGCCATGCCTGTTACCACTTTGAGGGTGTTATTTGCCCATTTTAACCAAACAAAAGCAAACGCCTCTTTTCAGGTTCCTATCTTGTGCTTGCATCATCATTTATGTTTTTTTGCTGCTGCTGTCTACTGACCTCCAGATGCAATTTACAATCTCCTCCCCCAAACCGCCTCGCTTTGTGGCCCTGGATCCCCTATGATGTCCTTTGAATAAATCATCTAACGTTGTAAACTGTAGCTGGCCTTGACCCAGGTGGTCCACTGTGCATCTTGAAACAGCTAGTCCTTTTTCTTCCTTGCTGAAGAGCCACACTTTGGTTTGGGTGACCAACTTACCCACATGGTACCCATAGAGTTGTTGAATAGTCTAGGGAGCACCCTTCCCTTTGCAGAGACTTGTTTAGGGGTGGGCATGTGACCAAGTTTGGGTCAAAGACCCAGGAGGGTAACCCTATTGAAGCCTTCTAGAAAACATCTTCCTCGATGCTTAAAAGTGATAAATATCACAAGAAATGCTCCTCATCTCCCTTGCCCATTGTTATGCTGGAGCATAGCACAGGAACTACAGCTACTGTCTTGGAACCATAGTGGAGCCAAACTGACAGGCTGGGGATGGCAGAGTGAAAAATATACTGAAACAGAAACAAATGATAAAATGGTAAATTAGAACAAGTTTAAGCTGCCCAACCTCATGGCAAAAGAAAGGATCTTCCTTCTCATGAGCCAGTTGAATCGGGATTGCTTTTTTATTTACCTGTGATTTTTTTAAAAGATTTTTTTAAATTGGGGAATTGGGGGGATGGGAACAGTGCTGGGGAATTGGGGGAAGGGGAACACACAAGTTGCTGTCGTTTTGTTCTTCAGTCTAGTTGTGGAGGACATTGCTTCACTGGCCCAAGTTAGCACCATCATTGCGCTCCTCGCTCCTCCCGGGCGAGGCAGATCAGTTGCTGGCTTCTGGATGGCAGCTCACGCTGGCTGCTGGCTACACACGGTAGCCCATGGCAACCCACTGCCACAGGGGCTGCAGCCTACGCCATCGCCGGCGACTCACCGGCAGCCCAGCTCCAGGTTGAGCTGTTGTTCAGCATCTTAGCTGTGGAGGGCAGTGTCACTGGCCCTCATATGTGGGATCTGAACAGGGGCCCTCTGGCGTCCCAAGCCAGTTCTTAACCATTGCGCCACTCAGCCGGCTCCATTAACTGTGATAGTTTTTGTCCTGATATTTCCTCATAATTAAAGTTAGGTTATGTATTTGGGGTAGGAGTACTGCTGAAATGAAGTGCAGTCGTGTTCTTTTCTGTGCAGCTCTCTGGAGGCACAGTTGGTCCATTTCTTCTAACACTGGCAAGATCAACTTGATCACTTGGTTAAGGTGGTGTCTGCCTGGTCACTCTACAGTCACTGTTTTCCTTCTATAATTAATAAGTATTTTATAGGAAGGTATTTTGATACTCCAGTTCTTCATTAAACTTTTACTCACTAGTGTTAGTAGTCATTGATGCCTAAATCACTTATTACTGTGATGGTTGCCAATGGTGTACTCTATGACTTTTTAAAAGTTTTTTTAAATTGTGGTAAAATATACATTACATAAAACAGCATTATAGCCTTTCTTGTATGTACAGTTCAGTGGCATTGAGCACATTCACGTTGTTGTGCACCCATCACCACCATCCATCTCTAGAACTTTTTCACCATCCCAAACTGAAACTTGTACCATTAAACACTAACTACCCGTTTCCCCTCCCCTCAAGCCCTCGCAACCACTGTTCTATCTTCTGTTGGTATGAGTTTGACTGTTATAGGAGCTGCATATAAGTGAAATCATGCAACATTTGACTTTTTGCATCTTGCTTATTTCTAATGTCTTCAAGTTTTATTCATGTTGCAGCATGTATCAGAATTTCATTCACTTTTAAGGCTGTATAATATTCAATTGTGTATATATACCACATTTTGCTTATTTATTCATTCATCTATGGACATTTGATTGTTTCCATCTTTTGGCTATTGTGAATAATGCTGCAGTGAACATGGTTGTGCAAATATTTATTCAAGTCCCTGCTTTCACTTATTTTGGGTATATACCTAGAAGTGAAATTACTGGACCATATGATAATTCTAGGTTTAACTTTTTGGGAACCACCATAATTTTTCCATAGTGCCTGTTCCATTTTACTTTCCCATCAACAATGCACAAGGATGCTAATTTCTCCATATCTTTGTCAATAATTATTTCAGGTTTTTAAAATAGTAGCCATCCTAATGACTGTGAAGTTGTATCTCATTGTGATTTTGATATGCATTTTCCTAATGACTAATGATAAATATCCTTTCATATGCTTATTGGCCATTTTCATATCGTCTTTGGAAAAATGTCTAGCAAGCCCTTTGCCCATTTTAGAATCAGTTTTATTGCTTATGAGTTTTAGAAGTTTTTATATATTCTAGGTATTAGTCCTTTACTATATATATATATATATATATATATATATATATATATATATATATATATATATATATATGATTTGCAAAGATTTTCTTTCTTTCTGTGGGTTTCCGTTTCACTCTCTTGATAGTGTCCTTTAATGCACAATAGTTTTTAATTATAAAGTTTAGTTTATCTTATTTTTTATTTGTTGCCTGTGCTTTTGGTCTTATATCAAAGAAGTTATTGCCTAATCCAATGTCCAAATGAAGTTTTCCCCTATGCTTTTTTTTTAAAGGTTTTATAGTTTTAGTTTTTACCTTTAGGTCTTTAATCCATTTTGAGTTAATTTTTGCATATGGGGTAAAGTATAGGTCCACTTATTCTTTTGCATGTGGATATCCAGTTTTCCCAACACCATTTGTTGAAAAAAACAGGATTTTCTTTTAGATGTACTAAAAACATGTTAGCACTGAGGTTACCAAACTTTCTCATGTCACGGCACCCTTATCGTCTCAATTAATTTTTTTATGTGCGCCTAGGCCAAAAGAAATACATAACAATTCCATTTATCAAATAGTTACTTCTAAACAACTTAATATGTATTTATTCCTGAACAACATAGCCATTCAAAAAAATATTACACATAAACAAACAAAAAAAAACCATTTAAATTTTATTCTTAAATAACACAATTCTGTACAAATGTAATGTGCGTTCCTGTTGAGTGATGCACAGCATCTCAGACGTTGGAATCAAAATGGACACTGCTGCCGTCATTTCCTGTTCACACTGGTTTGGTGTGCCGTTTGCTTTCTATCTCAACAATTGCAAAGATATAATGTCATTGACTCTTACATTTCACTCTTTCATACCCTGACCACGCTTTCCTATCATCCATCACACAGGCTTTCTCCTAGTTCTTATTTTTCCTTTGTGAAGATCTCAAAGTTCTTCATTTTTTCTATTTTCTACCAGTCTATCGGCTTCTTTCTGTTTAAGCATTTCCTTATCTAGCCAATCATTCAACTTCTCTGTTTATGTCCCCAGCCTGATAAACATTGAAAACTCCATACAAATTAGGATCAGTAGTCTCTAGCATCATTAAATCCTAAACATTATTTGTCAATCCTTTACATAAATTCTTGGTGGCTACTGCAAAATGATCCCAAAATGATTCCAAACTTTCCTCTTATTTCTCAAAATTGTACTATATTGCCTTCTGCCTCATAATTAGCAGCTCCATGAACTTTACCAAGAAAATAAACATCATAGTCCTCATGCTAGAATTCACCCAGCTTCCTACCTCATCATCCACAAACATCTCCAACTCTACTCAGACATCTTCCTCTCATCGCAGTTCAGTAAAGGAAGGTCCCTTCCTTCTGTCAAGGCTAATCCCCCACCTCTGCGAAGACCCTCCATTTGTCCCTGCAGAAGCACACTCCACTCTTCCCTACCTGTACTCTGCTCCCGGAGGCCCTCTGGCTTCTGGTGGAGTTTCGGTGGGGTAGAATACTTTGGCAGGAGACTGGGAGTGGGAGGAGAGGCAGGCTGGCTGATTTGGCCCCTAGGGCCCTCCATGCCCAGCCTTGAGTTGACAGTGGCTGCGTGTCTCTCAAGCTACATTTGCTGCTGCTCGGCGGCCCTCTCTTAGAGCTGGGTCCCTTTCTCCTCTGGCCCCTTCAGGACACATGTGGTAGTGGCTTTTGCTACTAGCCCAGGAGTGCTCTACCCCTTTGGTTACCCTCACCCCTGCCCACACCATGGTAAATAGGCCTTTCATTAGTCTCTCTTCAACCTTCCTTTTGAATGTATCATGTATTTCTTATTGGAAACTTGATGGGATACAGATCTCATCCCCTATACTTCTTTGTGGCAACTCTTTAGAAAATGCCATTCCCTGGCTAGCGATAATGCTGATGATAAACTAACAGTAATAATATATTGACAACTATGATTTATCAGGCAGTTTTATTGTTCCAGGCACCATGACAACAGTTTAACACATGTAACTTTATTTAATCCTCACATTGAAACTGCGCATTCTTTTCACAGTTCCCTTTTACAGATGAGACACCTGAGATTTAGAGGATAAGCAATGCCAGAGTTGAAATGTGAGTCCAGGACTGTGAGACTCACCTATTAGACAGAAGGATGAATTTCTTTACTGTTAGCCCGGATGGACTGATCATGACTTCCCTAAAGCAAACTGGAGACTAGGAAAAGCCCAACATGATTTGTGGTGTTGCACTGATGATTTCTATTATTTTTGGGTTTTAAATTTGGTGCGTGAATCCCTTGGTTTATGAGGAATGCAAACCAGCCAGTTCTGGAGTTGCAGGTGATTCTGCTAAATTTCTCCTGCAGAGCTGCAATGCAGTAGGGGCAAAACATTTGTGGCAGTGAGCAGTGATGAGTGGAAGGACTACACACATGAAATAAATAAACACATCCCTCTTGCACTTCATTCTTTTGGAGGAAGGACTTACTTTTATCTTAAGCACTGCTCTGCCCTGAGATGGAAAAAATTCACGTCACTTGTGGTCAAGTGTTTCCCTAAGGAAGGGACTGAGTTATATCAGCAAATGTTTAGAAAAGTTCTGTAACAGAACAATACAGAGCACTTACCTAGAAGCTGAACAATGCTCTAAAGCCTCTTGTGGAGCCTCTGCAGAATACAGTCTCATTTCAGGTAGAAGAACAGATGATGAGGTGGGAGTGTGGTGGTGAGAAAGTGAAGGTAAAATATTATTTTTTCCTTGCTTTCTGTTTCAAAATATTGGGGGATAATTAGGAAGGGAAAATATGTAACTGAAGAAAACATAATCCTTTTTCTCATCTTGACCTCTTTAACTTTGGCCATTACTTGAGCAATGAAGGTATTTCTAGTAAAAGTGATTCAAATAAATTTTTTTTAAATACCCACCCTTTAAATCCAGTGAGTTCCTCCTGAATCTATGCTTAGCTTTCAGACAGAGAAAGCACAAGGGGGAGTCCAGACAGATGCATAAGTTAGGTTCTTTCATAGAACATCTGATAAGTTTTAATCTTTTGCTATTCTGGGAAAATGAGCGGACACATGAGAACAAGATCTGAGTCTAGATCTGAGAAGATCTCTTCTGACTTCCCCTCCTGTAGCCCTTGTCTGCCCTGTGGTCAGCCACATCAGTGGTGCCTCTTGAGCAAAAGGCATCTGGCTGAAGAGGACGGTCTTCTCTAAGTCTCAAGATCAGAAGCCCAGAATTCCTCTAAGCATCAGAGCTACATGTCTTACTATCCTACTTTCGTTAGGTCTTCACTTTCATTCTGCCATCCCAGCTGTTTGGCCTTGTGATATATTTATACTTAAGGGCGAGGGATGTAAGGGGAAATGTTGTTCTACCATGTGGCCTACTGTTCCATTTATTGGTAAATAAATGTGGATCTGTGTAGTTTTGTGGTCTTTATCAATCCTAAATCTTCTGGATTTTTTTGCATACTTTGCAGATTCCCTACTGCTTTCATCACATCTTTATTCATTCCTTCCCTGGGTGCTCTTGATGGAACCTCACAGGAGTTTGGTTGAATGCAGCATATTGGTGAGGCAATGGCTCATAATTTTCTTTCTTTCAAAAAAAAATTATTTATTTATTTTATTATTGTTTTTTGTTAGTTTCAGGTGTACAAAACAACATAGTGATTAGACATTTATATACCTCACAAAGTATAGCCCCAATAAGTCTATTACCCATCTGACACTGTACATAGTTATAATATTATCGACTATTGTTCCTATGCTATACCTTATATCCCTGTAAATTATAGTTGACATTCAATATTATTTTATATTAGTATAGTGGCTAGACACTTATATAATTTATGAAGTGATCCACCAATAAATTTAGTACCCATCTGACACTATACACAGTTTTGGCTTGGGTTGGACTCTAGTAGACTTAAATTATGCACTTGCTTAATAAATGAAATAAAACAAACTTCCACCCTGTGTCATTCTATGGCACTGTTGGAGTTACTTCTTGAAGTCTAAATACTTTTCAGTATTTGGTTTCTTGGTACAAATACTTCTGATGGCCTTGTGCTTTTTTAGACTGTCCAACTTGAGGCATGCCAAACCTTTTATTATAAGTATCTTGTTAGGTATGCAATCCTTTGTTAGAAGGTCTTTTTCTAGCCCAGCAAGTCTTCTATCGGTTTTATCAGAATCACCTAGAATGTGCTTGTTAAAAATTCAGATTCCTGGACCCCACCCCAAGCCTACTAAATCAGAATGTCTGGGTTGAAGCCAAGATATTTGCATTTCTAACTTGTTCCCCATATTTGAGAGCCTCTGTTCTCTATTATACAGAGGCTAATGCCAGAGTGAAAATTTCTCACCCTGGGCCTAGACCATTATTTCTCAGCCCTTTTTGTTTATTAGAATCACCTGGAGTCTTTAAAATATAAAATGCCTGGGGCTTACCCCTGGCTAATTAAATCAAAATCTTGGTGGGGTGTGTGGTGGTAGTTGAATTTTTTTTTGTCGCTTCAAAGTGTTACTAATGTATGACCACGATTAGTGCTCCTGGCCTAAACCTAGAGGCCTAACAGTTGCCTTCACTGTGTTGATAAACTTGCTGAAGTTGCATAATATACAACAGTTGGGGCGGCTGCCCGGCTCATGATGAATAATGCCCTTCTTTGAGAGGAGTCTTGATTGGCAGTGTGGGAATCCTGTGGCCAGAGCCCATCAAATCAGCTTAGACATCCAACCCAAGCCAAGTCCATCAGTATCTTTGTCCTGAAAGTTTTTAAAAATTCTTTTCACTTTCATTTTTCCTTTACTAGACTATTTCTCAAAATAAACAAAACTTTATTTTTTCTTGTAATAAAAATAACCCATTAATAGAAATAAATCCAGACAATATAAAAAGGCATAAAAATGAAAATTACCACCACCCAGAGAGAAATCTTATTAACATTTTGATGTGCACCTTGCTATATTTTATCATGCATATATAAAAATGTGATCATATTATACATGCTGTTTTGTAATCTTTTTTATTAAATCTAATATATATGGACCTTTTTCTTTATAATGAATATTGATCTTTATGATTATTTTCAAATCTGCATAGCAACATTTCATTGCATGGCCATATTCTAATTTATTTAATGAGTTCTCTGTTGAGAATTGAGAAAACATGCTTTCCATTTTTTTCACTATTACGAATAACATCATAGTGAACATATTTGTACATTTAACTTTGTATGCCTTTCCAGGTATTTCCTTAGGATAAATTCACAGAAATCAGGTTGTTGGGTAAAAGGGCATGCATATTCAAAACCTGATTACATATTGCCAGACTCCCCCTTGAGAAACTGATCATATTTGTACTACTGCCATCATGGCATGAAAATACGCTGCTCCACACATTACCAATATCATCTATAAGTAATCTTAAAATTTTGCCAATTTGTTAGGCAAAAATGATACTTATTATTTTTTAATTACTTTGATTCCTTGATAGGGGAAGCACTGATCAAATTCTGAGTGAGCAAATTTCACTCTAGCCATGGAAGCCATTAGGGTTCAGTCCTGCGTTAGAGATGAAATAAGTGACCTGGATCTGATAAATACTAAGATGACATCTGCTGATTATTATTATTATTATTATTATTAATTTTAACAGTCTGATTTTGAGGTGTATATAATTAAGTTCTAAGAATTAGTTCTAAGAACTTTTCATCCCCACAAAATCAATGCAGGATGTTTGTGTGTGTGTGATTATGTGTGTGTGTGTGTGTGTGTGTGTGTGTGTGTGTGTGTGTGCTGGGATCGTCGTCTCGTGGAACTGAAGAATGGAAACACAGACCAGAACAGTAAAGTTGCAGAAAAGGACAGTTTATTAGAAGAAAAAAAACATTTCAAAGAAGCAGAAACAGCCCGAGCAGTAGAGAATAGCTCAATGGCTATTATTAGAAGAGAAAGTATACTCCAAAGAGTTTTGAGCGGGCTGAGCAAAAGGAGCTCAAAAGGCTTTGACTGGCCAAGACTTGGAGTTTTTATCTCTTTTTCTAGAATGGGCTGTTCCTCTTTGGGCATGGGACCACTTGATTGACACTTGTGATTGACAAGAGGTTATTACCTCATATTTTTAGACTGTGCATGTTCCTTCCCAGAATTCAGTCTGTTATAATGATATTAACG
Organism: Hipposideros armiger; assembly: GCF_001890085.2. Lineage (NCBI taxonomy): Eukaryota > Metazoa > Chordata > Mammalia > Chiroptera > Hipposideridae > Hipposideros > Hipposideros armiger. The sequence continues at coordinate 1,569,045 of NW_017731775.1, forward strand.
AACTTCCAGGCATATATACGATACTATAATGATGGTATAATGCGGCCCAGGTGGAATGAAGGTCGTTATGGCTTTTACTGCGCAGGTGTGGGTGACTGGTCTAATCCAGTCAGGTATTTTTTTTCCTGTAGGGGTAGATAATTACAATGAAAAGGGGAAGTTTTGGGTGGAGAGGGGAGGTCTTTTGGGCTGTTGCATTCTGTGGGATGGTGTAGAGACCCAATGCCTGCCTCTAGCTGCCTGCCTTGTTTTCCCCTTGAGAGATGTGATCCCCATAAAATCTCTATGGGAAGTTGAGGGACAGGAGGCCTTTTCTTCTGTGTCTACTTCCTTCTGGGCAGGGGTGTAGAGCTGTCCCTGCCTATTTGGGGGATTCACGGAATTCTCACCCTATCTGATCTCAGATGAGAGGAAGGGGTCTCGAGATCCACATGGAAGACCGTATTGGCTTCTTTGGTGGTGACTGGCAATCTTGCTGGGGTACCCTCTGTATCCCCAAGGCCCCTAAATGAGGAAAAATTGATTTTAATTAATAAATTTCTTAAAGAGCAGAGCTCAAAGCTATTGATGTAGGGTGGCTATGGGTTTGGAAAGAACATTAGGCTTTAATATTTATAATCAAGAAGTATACTGGCCTGAGGAAATGTTAAAACCTATTTAGTCTATGGGATGAGATTATCCAAGAGTTAGGTCCAGGATGGCTTGGGGAATGTTGGGCAGTCACAGGCTTTTAAGTAGTTATCTAAAGCAGGGGTGAGAGATATTCTGTGATTCAGTCTAGGAGCAATCTTTAATCTAGGATTCGGAAACTGATTAGAAGAGTAATCAAAGCCAGGGCCTGAGGAACTAAGAAACTAGGGAAGAGGAGAATTAAAATTTCTATAAGAAAGAAAACTTAAAAGTTGTCCAGTGGGGGGGAGGGGGGGGAAGCAGGGGAGGCTACTCACTTGGCCCCTATCAAAAGGACATCCCACACTCATGAAGTAGTCACTCCCCATTTCCTTATGAGGGGACCCTTTGCTAGTCTGACAGGTGAGCTTAGATGTGGACAACCTAAAGAAATGATCGAACATCAAATATGTTTCTTGTGGGGCATGAATCTCAGCCAGGAATGCAAAAATCTTTTTTTTTTTAAAGATTTTTATTGGGGAATTGGGAGGAGGGGAACAGACAAGTTGCTGTCCTTTTTTTGTTCTTCAGTCTAGTTGTGGAGGACGTTGCTTCACTGGCCCAAGTTGGCACCATCATTGCGCTCTTCCCGGGTGAGGCAGATTAGTCGTTGGCTTCTGGACGGCTGCTCACTGCGGCTGCTGGCTGCTCACGCTGGCTGCTGGCTACATACGGTAGCCCATGGCAACCCACTGCCACAGGGGCTGCAGCCTACGCGGTCGCGGGCGACTCAGGGCAGCCCAGCTCCAGGTTGAGCTGTTGTTCAGCATCTTAGCTGTAGAGGGCAGTGTCACTGGCCCTCATATGTGGGATCCGAACCAGGGCCCTCTGGTGTCCCAAGCCAGCTCTTAACTAACGCGCCACTCTGCAGGCACCAAAAATCATTTTTAAGATGGCTATTATTACACAAAAAAGAGAAAACCCCCCAGAAATTAGTAAGTGCTGGTGAGGATGTGGAGAAATTGGAACCCTTGTGCACTGCTGGTGGGAATGTAAAATGTATAGCTGCTATGGAAAACAGTATGGTGAGTCCTTAAAATAGTAAACAGCCCCTCTCTTCCTGTGCGCTGCTGTGGGAGGTGGCGCTCATCTTTTACTTGGTATCATGGCTGCCCTCAGACCACTCGTGAAGCCCAAGATCATCAAACAGAGGACCAAGAAGTTTATCCGGCACCAGTCAGACCGATATGTAAAAATTAAGCGTAATTGGCGGAAACCCGGAGGCGTTGACAATAGGGTGCGCAGGAGGTTCAAGGGCCAGATCTTGATGCCCAACATTGGTTATGGGAGTAACAAGAAAACAAAGCACATGCTGCCCAGTGGCTTTCGGAAGTTCCTGGTCCACAATGTCAAGGAACTTGAAGTGCTGCTGATGTGCAGCAGATGTGCTGAGATTGCTCACGTCTCCTCCAAGAACCGCAAAGCCATTGTGGAAAGAGCAGCCCAGCTGGACATCAGAGTCACCAATCCCAATGCCAGGCTGCGCAGTGAAGAAAATGAACAGACAGCTTGTGTGCAAATTGTGTTTTAATAAAACCATAAAATTCTTCCAAAAAAAATAGTAAACAGAATTACCATATGACTCAGCAATTCCACTTTTGGATTTATTCTTAAAAAAATTGGATGTAGGGACTCAAACAGATATTTGTACAACCATGTTCATAGCAAAATCACTCACAGTCACTAAAAGGTCTTCCACCAAGCAATCCAAGTGTCCATTGATGAATGAATGGATAAAAACAAAATGTGGTATATACATACAATGAAATATTATTCAGCTTCAAAAAGCAATGGAATTCTGATACATGCTGCAACATGAATTAACTCTGAAGGGGTGCTAAGTAAAATAAGCCAGTCCCCAAAAGACAAATATGTTATGATTCTACTTATATGAGGTAGCTGGAGTAGTCAAATTCAGAGACAGAAAGTAGAGTGGTGGTTACCAGTGGCTGGGAGGAGTGGGGGTAGAGAGTTGGGAGTTAGTGTTTAATGGGCATAGAATTTCAGTTTGTGAAGATGAAAAGAGTTTTGGAGATGGATGGTGGTGATGGTTGCACAACAATATGGATGTACTTAATGCCATTGAACTGTATACTGAAAAATGGTTAAAATGATAAATTTCATGCTATGTATACTTTACCACAATTTTTAAAATTACTAGGGTCATCTCCAAAAGACACAGAAGGCATCTATAGAGGGCAATTTGACCATCAAAAAGAATAATGACTCCAGTAAATTAATACATGCAAATAAGTCATCTTAAAATTTATGTTTCTGGTGCTAAAAAACTTTCTCACTTACTCAGTCACTTTTCGATGCTGCTAAGGCACCAATTAACTAATTACATTATTCTGAAAACAAGCAAATAAAGGTAAAAGAATTATGAAAAAAACATGTGTAGGGAGAAATAACATTTGCAGCCAGTTTTAAGGACCTGTCTTTTTGGCCTTCTAGTTTTGGTGTCTATTTTCACTGAAACCTGGTTATTACCTTGTGTGCGGGCCCCTTGGCAGCCTGACAGATGAGCTTAGATATGGCCATTCAAAAGAAAAATGACTGAACATCAAACGTGTTTCTTGTGGGGTATGAATATCAGCCAGGAATGTAAAAATGACTTTTTTCCTTGATCTGAAGCTCTAGTTGTTGAGATAATATTATATTATTCTCTCATCAAAACCAATTAAATTGGGTCTGTTGAAAATGGAACTTAGAACACTAAAATTAGAAATCTTTTAAATTGGAATTTGAGTGGTATACAATATGATATTATAGAAATATGCATAAAATATCCTTTACCTTCTAGGTTTTGTCCACATTTGCTATAGAACTTTACAAGAAACTGTTGACTGGACTCTTCTCCACAAACAGAAGTACCTCAAACAATAAATAACACTAGCAACTATTTATATTTTATTTAATGTTTATTTTTTAGTCTTATAATTTATTTAAATAATTAACATTCCTTCAAACATTAAACATAAATGATTAATATTCCTCTAAGCATTTACATGCTACTTAAGATGGATAAATAAAAACTTACACATTCAACAAATTAAAATACCCCAGTGCTTAGGTGTCAATTGCAAACTTATTTAATCAAACACGTCTAAACATGAAATAAAATCACAAATCTCATTTATCTAATGCTTCAAATACCTTAAAAAGAAGAAAAAGATGCACAGAAGTATAGCAATAATTTCAAGACTGATTATCCTTACTCATGCCAGTTACAAATGTGCCAATGCCATAGGTTGATTGATTTCTTATATTTTTCTGGGGTTGTCTTCCTAGAGATGCAGAGACTTTATCAAGACCTAACAGAGAAAAAAATACCTCCTCAGACTAGCTGAGGTTGCAGAATCTGATTGTCATGCAATTGATTCTTGGTCAGAACCCAGCATCCATCGTGCTGTCCAAGGTTTTAAGTGCAAGCTTCTATAAAAAGGCTGAGACCCTATTTATTTATTTATTTATTTATTTATTTATTTATTTATGTATTTATTTTAGCTGAGCCATCCTGCCACCTGTTGGCAGCTCAGCGGCAGCTCAGCTGCAGCTCAGCTGCAGCTCAGCTCGGGCTGGACTCAAACCGCTGTTGCCCAGAGCTCAAACCCTTGAGCGAGCTCTTAACCAACTGAGCCACTCGGCCGGCCCTGAGTCCCTATTTATAATTCAGTTTTTCTTCTACAGCAATGAGGCTTTTAGGTCCTTCAGGGGGCTTTTAGTTCTTGAAGCTTCATGTATTTCCAAGAAATAATATACTCTTTACTTTCAAATGGTCTGCATTATCAAGCTTATCTTGCCATTATGACCTGATTTCTTAGCATTACTGGAAATTTTGCGGTTGTATGCATTACATTTAATAAGGCTACCCAGAGTTTTTGTCTACATGTGAATGAGGGACAATTCTATTTTGGGGACATTGACTAACAGATCATCTTGGAACAATTATGTGTGACTACTAGAATTTGTGACTTGGTAACTCCTGCTTTCAACTTTGGATCTCCTAGTTCACTGAGCTTCTGTTGACTTTTTAAAATATTTTTGTTGTGTTTTTAATATTGGATAAGTTATAGTTTTATCTTTTTTTTTATCCTGACATCCTTAACCTACTCCTAAGCTCATCCAGCATATTTATAACTCCAAGTACAATCTTTTTCAGTCATAGAATTTCCATTTGGTTTTTTTTATGGTTTCTATTTTTCTGCCCAGATTCTCTCTCTTTGTATTAATTATGAGTCTATTTCTTTTATGTCTTAGAGCGTAGTCACAATAGTTGCTTTAAAATCTTTGTCAATGAATTCTAACCTCTGAATCATCTCAGTATATACTGATGGTCTATTCTTTTAAGTATGCAACACACATTAAAGTTTAAAAGCTTTCCTGTTGTGTATGTCAAATAGTTTTGGAATGTGTTCTGGATATCATGAGATATTTATTATATAGATGGCGGACTCTGCCATGTTACTACAAAAAGCATTGATGTTTTGATTTGACAGGTAGTTCTTGCTGAACCCCATCTGCAAAGTCTGGTTCCCTGTTTCCCTCCAGCCTGGAGTTGGCTGTGCAAGGATAATTCAGAGGTTGGTGAGGGTTCTGAGACATGTTTACACACAAAATTTGGTCTTTGGCTCTCTCCTTTTTGAGAGTTTCCTCCTCACTTTCCAGCTGCTGGTTCTACCCAATTTCAGTCTCTTACTCTTTAAGCCAGCAAGACTTGAGAGCAAAAAAATTTTTTTATCCCAGGTTTAGCCACATGGTACAGACTGGGACCTCCCCTCAGTTTAAAAAGCATAAAAATGAAAAACTCACCCAGTTGTCTTCCCTTCTTCCTTGTGTTGATCCCCTCTTAGTATTTTCTGGCTTTTGTTTGTTTTATTTAGTGTCTTGGTAGTTGTTTATGTATTTCATCCAGAGTTTATAGTTGTTATTTGTGGGGAGATTGGTTCAGTAGGAACTATATAGCCATTGCCAGACATCTTTTTAAGGTCTAGGGGTTAGCCTAATTTTTCCAATTTACCGTCATTTATGTTGCTCTCCCTACTGTTTTTTACAATATGAAGTCTCATTGGTCATTAAAATGTTTTATTGCATGATCAGAAATGATTGCAAGGGAAAGATTTTCTCTAAAAAGAGAGTACTAAAAAAGTTGGTGAAGTCTTGTATAAATGTAATCCTGTATTATTTTGCAAGAGGTTATGGTGGAATGATCTATGTAAAATCTGACTCCACTTGATAACAACTGTATAATTTGAGGCAAGACTTTTGTTTGTTTGTTTATTTATTTATTTTTTATTGAGGTTATAATTGGCATACAACATTATATTAGTTTCAGGTGTACAATGATTTGATATTTGTATATATTGGAAAATTATCATTACAATAAGTGTAGTTAACATCTATCACTACATAGTTACAAAATTTTTTTCCTTGTGATGAGAACTTTTAGGATCTACTCTCTTAACAAGTTTAATATTCAATACAGTGTTATTACCTATAGTCACCATGCTGTCTGTACATTACATTCCCATGACTTATTTATTTTATAGCTAGAAGTTTGTATCTTTTGGAGCAAGACTTTTAACTTTTCAAAATTTTAATTTCTATTTCTATATAAAAAAAGACAGTGATTCACTATTGCCTCTACACCCACAAAGTTGATATTAGAATTAAATGATCTACTACACTTAAAAGTATTTTCAAATGAAAGCAATTATAATAATTTCTTTCACCTGGTCTCACCAAATATTCTGAGTGTTATGAGTCAGGATTAAAACATAACTGCTTTGCCTCAAACCTTTGACCTTCCATCCTTCATAAGTTGTAAGTAGAGGGCTAGGACAGGGCAGTACTATCAGGGCAGCCTGGTGGCCAGCTGTAGGATGATGACAGTACCACAGGATGACATTCCAGAATCTGATCCTCAATTTTACATATATTTAAGTTTAGTTTTACTGGTGTTTCAGAACTTATCAGACTGACTCACCTAACGAAATTCAAAACAGTCTAGTATACACTCTGGAAAGTTAATTACTTAATTTACAACAGAGACGAGAATATTTGTGTCTGATGTACAGTATGCTCTGCATCATGGTATCTGTGTTCTGTAAGCTAATTAATAATCCACAGCTGTTTCCTTATAAGGAAACAGGGTAAAGAGAGATAAATAGTAATTATAATACCAATAACAATAATGATAAAAATATCTGCCATTGCTGAGTGTTTTCTATACCTTTTTGTTAATTTTCACAATAACCTTGCAAAGAAGATATTATCACTTTTATTTTATAGTTGAAGAAACTAAAACATAGAGAATTTAAATAACTTTTTGAAGATCATAAGCCCTGGAAACACTGAGGCCACTTTTGCACTAGAGCAGAAATCAGACGAGACCTCTTGGCCCTAGAACGAAACAAAGAGCTCCCTAGTGTGATAGGGAGACTTATGTCCACAGAGTCAATGTCTGTGCTGATGGTGCTGGGTAAGGACCTGCAAAGCCTCTTTCTCAAATGCCCTTATTATCTAATCTCCAGGTTGACTGCCTCCCTCCTTCGTATACTATTGCCTTCCTAATTATGTCCAGTACAATTATTTTGTTAGATACATATGCATTCTAGTTCGGCCTCCTTGATATTATGTCAAACAGCTTGCTTAGTTGGACTAGTGAATGTCCCCAAGCTTTTGGGTAAAATATGTAATTATGTGCATTCGCTGAACTGAGACTGTGACACCCTGCTCCTCTCAAGGTGATATTATATATATACATATATATTTTTACTTGTAAGATTAATACTTTATTATTTGAATGTATAGTTTAAAAATTATTTATTTATTTTTTCAGTTACAGTTGACAGTCAATATTATTTTATATTAGTTTCATATGTACAGCATAGTGGTTAGGTATTTATATAATTTATACAGTGATTCCCCCAATTAGTCTAGTACACCCCTGACACTGTACATAGTTGTTGCAACATTATTAACTGTATTCTCTATGCTGTACTTTACATTCCTGTGGTGATTTTATAACTACTGATCTGTATTTCTTAATCTCTTCACCTTTTTCACCCAGCTCCCCAACCACTCTCCCCTCTGGCAACCATCAGCTTGTTCTCTGTATCTATGAATCTTTTTCTATTTTGTTTGTTCGTTCGTTTATTTTGTTCTTTAGATTCCACATATAAGTGAGATCATATGGTATCTATCTTTCTCTATCTGACTTATTTCATTTAGCATACTCTCTAGGTCCATCCATGTTGTGGCAAACGGTATGACTTCATTCTTTTTATAGCCGAGGAATATCCCATTGCATATATGTACCACTATTTCTTTACCCAATAGTCTATTGATGGGCACTTGGGTTGCTTCCCTATCTTGGCTATTGTAAATAGTGCTGCAATGAACATAGGGGTACATATATCTTTTTGAATTAGTGTTTTGGACTTCTTCAGATAAATCCCCAGAAGTGGCATTGCTGAGTCATCAAGAAGTTCTATTTTTGTAATTTTGAGGAACCTCCAAACAGTTTTCCATAGTGACTGCACCAATTTGCAGTCCCACCAACAGTGTGAGAGGGTTCCCTTTTCTCCACGTCCTTGCCAACACTTGTTTGTTGATTTCCTGATAATAACCATCCTAATGTGTGTGAGGGAATATATCATTGTGGTTTTAATTTGCATTTCTCTGATAATTAGTGATGTTGAACATCTTTTCATATGTCTATTTGCCATCTGTATGTCATCTTTGAAGAAATGTCAATTGTTTATTGGATTGTTTGTTTTTCCATGTTGAGTTATATGAATTTTTGAAATAAAATTTAAATATTAATCCCTTATCAGATGTATCATTTGGTGAATACCTTCTCCCGTTCAGTAAGCCGTCTTTTCATTTTGCTGATGGTTTCCTTTGCTGCACAAAACTCTTTTAGTTTCATGTAGCCCCATTTATTTTTTCTTTCGTTTCCCTTGCCTGAGCAAATATATCAGAAAAAAATATCACTAAGAGCAGTGTCAGAGAGATTACTGCTTATGTTTTGTTCTAGGAGTTTTATGGTTTGGGGTGTTACATTTAAGTCTTTAATCCACTTTGAGTTTACTATTGTATATGGTGTAAGAAGGTGGTCTGGTTTCATTTTCTTGCACATATTTGTACAGTTTTTCCAAGCCATTTATTGAATAAACTGTCATTACCCCCTTTTATGTTCTTGCCTCCTTTGTCATAGATTAAGTGACCATCTAGGCATGAGTTTATTTCTGTGCACTCTATTTTGTTCCAATTATCTATGGTTTGTTTTCATGCCAGTACCATGCTGTTCTGATTACTATAGCCTTGTAGTATAGTTTGATATCAGGCAGTGTGATACCTCCAATTTTGTTCTTCTTTCTCAAGATTGTTGTGGTTTATTGGGATCTTTTGTGGTTCCATATAAATTTTAGGATTACTTGTTCTAGTTCTGTGAAAAATGCCATTGGCATTTTGATAGAGATTGCATTGAATCTATAGGTTGCTTTGGATAGTATGGACATTTTAACTATATTAATTCTTCCTATCCATGAACAAGTATATGTTTCCATTTATTTGTATCTTCTTTAATTTCTTTCTTCGGGTCTTGTAGTTTTCCAAGTGCAGGTCTTTTACCTCCTTGGTTAAATTTATTCCTAGGTATTATTTTTTTATGCACATGGGATTGTTTTCTTAATTGCTCTTTCTGACAGTTCATTACTGATGTATAAAAATGCAACCAATTTCTGAATATTAATTTTGTATCCTGCAACTTTACTGAATTAATTTGTCAGTTTTAGTTTTTGGTAAAATCTTTGGTAAAATAGTTTTTTGGTAAAATCTTTCAGGCTCTCTCTATATTGTGTCATGTTTTACTTCTTCCTTTCCAATTTGGATGCCTTTTTTTTATTTCTTTCTTGTCTGATTGCTGTGGCTAAGACTTGCAATACTAGGTTGAATAAAAGTGGCCACCCTTTTCTTGTTCCTGATCTTAAGGAGAACACTTTTATCTTTTCCACATTGAAGATGAGGTTAGCTGTGTGTTTGTCATATACAGCCTTTATTATGTTGAGGTATATTCCCTCTGTTCCCACTTTGTTGAGAGTTTTTATCATAAATGGATGCTGGATTTTGTCAAAAGCTTTTTCCACATCTATTGATATAATCATATGGTTTTTATCTTCCATTTTGTTTATGTGGTGTATCACATTAATTGATTTGCAGCTTTTGAACCAAACTGGCATCCCAGGAATAAATCTCACTTGGTCATGGTGTATGATTTTTTTTTAATGTATTGCTGCATTTTGTTTGCTAATATTTTGTTGAGGATTTTTGCATCTGTGTTCATCAGGGATATATATATATATATATATATATTAGTCTTTGTCTGATTTTGGAACCAGGGTAATGGTGACCTTGTAAAATGAGCTTGAGAGTTACCTCATCTTAAATTGTTTGGAATGGTTTGAGAGGATAGGCATTAAATCTTCTTTGACTCTTTGGTAAAATTCACCTGTGAAGTCATCTGGTCCATGACTTTTGTTTGTTGGAAGTTTTTTTATTATGATTTGATTTCATTAGTAGTAATCAGTCAGTTCAAATTTTCTGTTTCTTTTTGTTCAGTCTTAGAAGATTGTATGTTTCTAGGAATTTATCCATTTCTTCCAGATTATCCAATTTGTTGGCATATAATTGTTCATAATATTTTCTCATAATCCTTTGTATTTCTGTGGTGTCACTTCTCCTCTTTCATTTCTGTTTTTATTTATTTGTGTCCTCTCTCTTTTGTTCTTGATGAATCTAGCTAAAGATTTATCAATTTTGTGTATCTTTCCAAAGAACCAGCTCTTGGTTTTATTGATTTTTTGAATTGTTTTTTAAGGCTTTGTTTCATTTATTTCCATTCTGACCGTAATTATTTCCTCCCTTCTGCTCACTTTAGGCTTTGTTTCTTGTTCTTTTTCTAGTGCCTTTAAGTGTAAGGTTAGATTGTTTATTCGAGATTTTTCTTGTTTCTTGAGGTAGGCCTGTATTGCTATGAGTTTCTCTCTTAAGACTGCTTTCTCTGTGTCCCATAGATTTTAGGTTGTTGTGTTTTCATTTTCATTTGTCTCAAGGTATCTTTTGATTTCTCCCTTAATTTCATTGTTGACTTATTCATTATTTAGTAGCATGTTATTTAGCTCCCATGTGTTAGTGTGCTTTTCAGTTTTGTTTTGTTTTTTTAAGATTTTTTTTTTTGGGTTAGGGAATTGGGGGAAGGGAACAGACAAGTTGCTGTCCTTTTGTTCTTCAGTCTATTTGTGGAGGACATTGCTTCACTCTCCTATGTTGGTATTATCATTGCACTCTTCCTGGGCAGATCGGTCACCAGCCTCTGGACGGCTATTCACAGCGGCTCTTGGCAGCTCACACCGGCTGCCAGCTACTTACGGCAGCCCAACTCCAGGTCAAGCTGTTGTTCACCATCTTATCTGTAGAGGGCAGTGTCATTGGCCCTCATGTGGGATCTGAATTGGGGCCCTGCTGCACAGAGCTGGCATCCCAAGGCAGCTGTTAACCAACACGCCACTCGGCCGGCCCTTTTCAGTTTCTTTTCTTGTCATTAATTTGTAGTTTTATACCATTGTGATCAGAGAAGAAGCTTGATATGATTTCAGTCTTCTCAAATTTATTGAGACTTGTTTTGTGGTCTAATATGTGTTCTATCTTGAAAAATGTTCAGTGTGCACTTGCTTTCTCTTTGTTGAAGTTCTCACTCAGTTCCTTGAGCACCCTTGTAACCATTCTTTTGAACTCTGTATCCAGTAAGTGACTTGCCTCCATTTTGTTTAGTCCATTTTCTGCAGTTTTCTCCTGTTTTTTTTTTTTTTTCATTTGGGGAATATTTCTTTGTTTCCCCATTTTGGCTGCATCTCTATGTTTGTTTCTATCTATTAAGTAAATCTGATACACCTCCCAGTCTTGACTGGGTAGTTTTATGTAGTATGTGCCCTGTGGGACTTACTGACACAGTTTTCCTGGTCACCTGTGCTGTGTGCTTCAGAGGTGTCCCTTGTGGCAGTTGTTTGTGTCCTTCTGTTATTGTTGAGCTTTGATTGTTGTTGGCCCATCAGTGAATGGGATTGATCCTCAGGCTGACTGGCTGTGGTGTTTGGTCATGTCATCCACTTATAGGTTGCTGTGTGGGAGGATTATCCCTGGAGCAGAATTCACTCCAGTGGGTTCTGGAGCCTGCTAATAATGCCCTTTATGTGTGCCACTTATGGGGTTAATTGTGTGGCGCTCTGTTGTGATCTGAAGCTGACCTCCATGTATGTTGGTTCTGGGCCTCTTGGGAGGGACTCCAGTGAAGGCCCTCATCAGCCACTGCCCATGACTGGCTTAGGACTACCTGGTAGGAGCTACAAAGCAATTCCCAGTTGGCTGCCACCTGTGCTGGTCCAGGAGGAATGTGGAAGAGGCCACGCTGTAAACTGGGGACTTCTGCCACAAGTATCAGGCCTGGGGTAGCTCTGCAAAAATCCCTGGACATCCTGAGGCCTGCTGCCATCTGCTGGCTCCCCTGAGGCTCAGCCACTGATAAAGCCTCCTGTGGTACAGGAGTTGAGTGAGGAGGGTCTCAATGAGTCACCAGGGTGGGATGAGTATTCACCAGGTTAGTGTAGATTCTGGCTAAGCCTGGAGCTACTCAGCAAAAGTCTCAGAACACATCAAGGCCAGCTGGTGCTCGCCTGGGGCCCATGGACCCCTGAGAATTGGTCTAGAAAGAGTGCAATATGAGTGGTGCTGGCTATTCACTGAGAAAGTGCCTCAGGAACTGAGCATATTGGGTAAGGCAGCATCCCAGAGAATCACCAGGGTGGAGAAAATTTGAGTGAGCAGAGTTTGCCAGACCATTGTAGATTCAGATTAGGCCATGGGCATAGTGGGAAGGCTCAACGTAGGAAAGATGGTGCCTGCTCACTGGCCAAACAGAACAACCCCACATAGGGAAAAAGGTGACAGTCCCTCCAGTCCTCACCCTGTAGCCACACAACTCAGTCTATATATCTCTGACACTCCCCAGGTCATGGTCCCTCTGTCAGAGACCAGGGTGAGAGCCTGTGTGCAAGTGAGGGCCCTTTAAGAGGAAGTCTGTGTTTTCTGTAGCTTTCTGTCCCACCCTGTGGTTGGAATCCCCACTGTTTCTCACAGCCAGATGTTGTGGAAGCTTCTCTTTTCGGCTCTGGTACTTGGGATGGGATAGCCCAGTGTGGAGCTGAGCTCCCTTGCTCCTCTGGTAGGGACCTCCATAACTAGGCTACCCCTCCTAATTTTCAACCACCACATGCAAGTGTGGTCTTGCCTGTTCCATGTCTCTACTTGTCCAACCAGTCTCAATATGGCTTCTTGTTTATATCCTTAGTTATAAAACTTCTGTTCAGCTAAACTTCAGATGGTTTTCCAGGTTGAGTGTTCTATAATTTAGTTATAATTTTAATGTGGTCTTGGGAGGAGACAAGCACTGTGTTTATCTACTCTGCCATGTTGGATCCTCAAACCAGATATTGTATCTCAAGCTGATATTCTTCACATCTTGTTCAACATTTATGAATGCAGAACAAACTGATTTTCAATTACTTAAAAATTTATCTTTCTTTATGTTAAAAATAAGATAATGTAAGGGCTGGCCGAGTGGCTCAATTGGTTAAGAACTCACTCAAGAATGTGAGCTCTGAGCAACAGGGCCACCAGTTCGATTCTTGGCCCGAGCTGAGCTTCCAACAGCTGCCAACAGGTGGCAGGATGGCTCAGCTAAAAAAATAAAAAAATAAGAAATATAATAAGATAATGTATTTCTGATATAAACTGACATTTATGAGCTTATTTGGAGTTATCTTTCATTTTGGTGTTGCTTTTACTCATAGTTGGTGAGTATACAAGGTCTGACAATTACATTTGTGAACTCGTCCTAGAAAAAGTGCTACATACCTCATTTTTGAGTATCACTACAGTCACCTTCGAAGTACTCCCACTGGGAAGCTAGGCACCAATGCCAGTTCCTAGTCCACCCTTCAAAGCAATTTTGGAACCCTTTTCCTGGAATGGCCATCAGAACTGTTGTCATATTACTCTTGATGTCCTGAATGTCATCAAAATGTCTTCCTTTCAATATTTCCTTTATCTTGTGGGCTGGCCTTGGTTCGGATCCCACATATGAGGGCCAGTGACACTGCCCTCCACAGCTAAGATGCTGAAAAACAGCTCAACCTGGAGCTGGGTTGCCGTGAGTCGCTGGTGATGGCAGGTGGTTTGCCATGGGCTACAGTGTGTAGCCAGCAGCCAGCATGAGCGGCCAGCAGCCGCTGTGAGCGGCCGTCCAGAAGCTGGCGACTGATCTGCTTCACCCGGGAAGAGCCCAATGATGGTGCCAATTTGGGCCAGTGAAGCAACATCCTCCACAACTAGACTGAAGAACAAAAGGACAGCAACTTGTCTGTTCCCCTTCCCCTAATTCCCCAATAAAAATCTTAAAAAAAAAAAAAGAACTCGCTCAAGAGTGCGAGCTTTGAGCAACAGCAGTTAGAGTCCTGTCCCGAGCTGAGCTGCCAACAAGTGGCAGGATGTCTCAGCTAAAATAAATAAATAAATAAAATCCTTTATCTTTGGGTAAAGAAAGAAGTCATTGGGGGCCAGATCAGGTGAGTAGGGAGGGTGTTCCAATACAGTTATTTGTTTACTGGCTAAAAACTCCCTCACAGATAGTGCCGTGTGAGCTGGTGCATTGTCGTGATGCAAGAGCCATGAATTGTTGGTGAAAAGTTCAAGTCGTCTAACTTTTTCATGCAGCCTTTTCAGCATTTCCAAATAGTAAACTTGGTTAACTGCTTGTTCAGTTGGAACAAACTCATAATGCGTAATCCCTCTGATATCAAAAAAGGTTAGCAACATCATTTTGACTTTTGATTTGGACTGATGGAACTTTCTTTGGTTACGGAGAATAGGCTGAATTTTCATTGTGCACTTTGACGTTTTATTTCAGGGTTGTATTGGTACAACCATGTTTCATCACCTGTGTTAGCACGGCCCAAAACACCATCTTGCCTCTCCAAAAGGTCTTGGAAAATGTCGATTCTCCTTAGCTTTTGTTCATCGGTGAGCTCCTTTGGGACCATTTTTGCACACACCTTTCTCATGCCAAAATTTTCAGTTAAGATTTTCCTAGCTGTTTCTCTACTGATGTTTACTTGATCTGCTATGCTTCTCATAGTCAGCTGATGAATTTGACACACAATCTGATAAATTTTTGCAATGTTTTTGTCAGCTCTGTTCATTACTGGCCACCCTGACCTCTCTTCATTAGAGACACAATCTCTCCCCTCAGAAAAAATTTTAATCCATTTGTACACTGATGTTTTCTTCATGGCATTATCCCCATCAACTTGGGCTAACATGTCCCTGATTTCACTTCCACTCTTGCTAAGTTTCACAAGAAATTTAATGTTTTTTCGTTGCTCTAATTCAAGCTCAGATATTCTTGCGACGGCACACAAAAACACGCAACAACAATAATGAACGCCATTCAGCAAGACACTGCCAAACATTGACACGAACACAGCTGTGAGACATGGCTATACCAAGGTTATGAAACCTTACCAAGCTGTTTGTACAGTGCTGCCAATGTAAGCGCATGGTGGCAAGTTTGCAGACTTCATTGTAGACCTCATAAGTGATCCAACTCACTGAGAGTAGAAGTAAATTCCACTGAAATAATAATACTATAATGATAGTAACATTTTCTGAACCAAACAATTGCCTGTCACTGCTGTACATGCCTTTTTTATCCTCAGAAAAACTCTATAAAGTAGATACTATTATTTCCATTTTTATAGACAAGGAAAATGAGGCAGTGAGAGGGTAAGAAATTTGCCAAAAGGCCACACATCTTATAAATGACTGAAGTTGGAATCAAACCCAGGCCTCTGCTAATATACTGACCTGCTGAATTGTTAAAGTTACTAATTGTTATGAGTTGAGTTGTGTCTCCTCAAAATTCATGTCTTTAAGCTCTAAACCCCAGTACACCAGAATGTTTCTGTATTTGCAGTAGGGACTTTAAAGAGGTGATTAAGTAAAATGAGCCATTAAGATGGGCCATAATCTAATCTAACTGATGTCTTTATAAGCAAAGGAGTTTTGGTCACACAAGTTCCTTCTACTTATAAGGGGGTCACAGGGACGTGCACACACAGAGAGAAGACCATGTGAGGACACAAGGAAAAGGAAGTCATCTGCAAGACAAAGAGAGAGGCCTCAGGAAAAACCAAATCTGCTGACACCTGCATCTTAGAACTCTAGCCTCTAGAATTGTAAAAAACTACATTTCTGTTTGTTAATCCACCAAATTTGTGATATTTGGTATGGCAGCCCTACCAAACTAACACATTAACTTTGTTCAATGTAAGCTTTAAAGTTATTTCCCTTCGGTTTCATTTGTGAAACTATTACCTACTCTTATGTAATTATTTTAGCCTTCCTCCCTTCCTTCTTTTTTCCTTTCTTCCTCCCTCTTCCTCCCTCTTCCTCCTCCTCCTTTTCCTTCTTCTCTCGATCTCTCCTTGACTCTCTCTTTCCATAATCTTTCTGAACCAGAAGACTTATTGATCATCATATTAAAGGGCTTAAATATTAGATAGAAAATAAAATCATTAGTCCTAGTAGAAAGCACCAGGCCACACATGATTGATGCACAATTCTGAGGTCTTTGCTGACTTTTGGCCTCTCCCAGTCTCCCAGCGTGCCTTGTGTGGTAAGCATGTGCACGTGGCAGTGAGCCGTGATGCGTGTGGACAAACTCTAGCCTCTACTACAGGGTTCTTTGTACTTCAGAGGAAGTGGGGCAAGTTTACGTTCTGCCAGGTAGGGAATCCTAGATGACTCACAGTACACTTGTGAGTCAGTTTATTGCTGCTGTTGTGCCCTCTAGAAATTAGCCCAGGGTAGCTGACTGGTTGGCCAGGTGCTTAATGTCCTGAAGAGCTGTCTTTTTCTCATTTAAATTCTCAGTGCCCAGGTATTTTAATATAGGTTTTATTATTATTTAGGTATGGTCAGACCAACAGATCAGTAGATAATCACCATTGAAAAAATAGTTTGTTACTCACAGTTCCCAAGAGGAGGGGGCATACCATGCCACACAGGGCCACATGAGGAAGCACTGGGGTCAGTCAGGAGGCAGAGGGGGTCAGAAGGGAACTGTGGACAAGAGCCTTTACCGTGGTTTTCACAGGGAAGAACAGGTCAGGCAAGATAAGCAGGCTTAGACTTTACTAGTGCCAATAATTTCAGTGGGGTTGGGGGCGGAGGAGCTCTTCCTGGTTGTCTGTTACCTGGCTCTGGGTTGATTAGGACACATTGAGAGTGGATCAGAGTGTGAGAGCCTGCTGAAGGAGAGTTGGGGTATGGACTCTCAATTAGTTGGTTTGTATTTGTAAAGTGCACTGGCAGGTGAGTTGTTTACTCTCCCTAGGAAATGGCTAAACCTGTGAGGGACAGTCTCTCTAGGGTCAGTAAGATGACAGATGTCAAAGCATCGGAACACAGAAAATAAAAGACGTGGTTGAAACACTAGGACAGCTAGGCTCACTGACTACTTACACTAAAACACTGGGCTGCAGTGTTGACATGAAAGGCAAGGTACCTGCTCTCATGTAGCACAGCTGTTGGAGCACACAAATCTTTTGAGTTTCTCTTACTGCAGATTTAATCTCCAATATTGTCACAAGACTTTTTTGGGGATGAGTGCATGAAAGAGAGATGGCAGGGGGATCCTATCCTTGTAGCTTCCAGGCCCATGTGTACCTGTCCAGAGAGCACTCCGGGCTCTGGGACCCCCACAGAGCAGGCCATAGAAGTATCCTTTGTCACATCTGAGATGAGGGAGCGATTTGTGCACTGGACACTTTGCTATGTGCATTAACACACCTAATTTCATGGAGCCCTCACATCACTCTCTGAGGTGGGCATTTTATTTGTTCTAGCTCTTCTGATGTGGAAATGAATACACCAAGAGATGAATAACTTGTTCAAAGTCACATAAATAGTAGATCAGGTTGAATTTGAAGCCAGCCTGTTGAATGAAAAGCTATATGCTTAGCTGGCATGTAAAGATGCAATGTCATTTCCTAGTGTGACACCTACCTTGGTTCTGAGAAAGCAAAGAAGTTGATTTAGTAAATAAGTGCACTAATACCTTTTTACCTCCTCGGCCCCACCCCTCCCCTAAACTTTAGGATAAGGTTTTGTTATCTTTTGCAATTTGAAGCATCCTGCTGCCAGTTTGACTATATGGTCTTGGGAGAACTGAGAGGGAGAGAACTCTTATGAGGACTTGCTAGTGAGCATCCTTCACCCCAGATAAGTAGGTTTATGAGTTTAGGAAGAAAAAAGAAATTTTGACAGCATATTCTCTGGAGCCTCAGTGCCACCAGGATTTTAGGTGGAAGGTTAGAGAGTCAGGCAGGGAACACCAAATAAGATTTTCAGAAGCCATGTTGTGCCAACTAGTGTTCAGTCCATGCCTCCCTCTCTTACAGTGGCCAGTAAATTAAAGAATCAGGTCTAAAGAAAGCTGCAAATGGGGATGATCGTGGTGTTTATTATGGTTATTGTTTTCTGCTTTTCCAGATTTTAGGGAATTTACTCAAAAGAGATGAAAAAGGAGATAATTTGAGCTCCACCATTTCTTGTCTGTGGCTGTGTTTTTTGCACAGATGTCCATGTACTTGAAAGGGTCAGTGAGAAGAGAAATTGGAGTCTCAGCAGGAGTTCCAAGCAGGTCTTGTCCTTTCAAGCTCTGTCAGGCTTATTCTTATGACAAAATGATTTGGATTGTAACCCTTGTGTCAGCAGTTCTGCTGCTCTGAGAGCACAGATGAATATTCAGAGTGTTGACACTTCTCTTTGTGCACATTTCTGCCTGGAAATCTGGAAAACTTACCCCAGTACTATGGCTTGAAAGCAGGATATTCTAGCTTGTCAGGAAATATTTTACTAAGAAAAGTCAGGCAACTGAAAGTCGAATTTTTCTCCCTGAGGAACTAGCAAATATGTTCCAGGGAAGAGGCTTTCTGCAGGGCTGTTCCTGCTGACATGGGGGCTCCCACAATGCCTGTGCTTTCCTGGTCGTTCTTCATGCTAAGGGTTTCTACGTAAGGTTTGTTTGCCATCCCCCCACCTCCACACTGTTCCTTCCTTGCTTCCTGCAGGTTCTTAGCTTCAGAAGGTCTAAAGTGTGTCTTAAGAATCTGTTTTTAAACACGAAGAAAAAGCATAGGTGAATGGCTAAGTAAATACTACAGGTCTGGTGTAGTTAAGTCAGAGCAGGGCATTGTCTTTACAGACAAGTTGAGCTTAGTATTAAGTATATTATCTTATTTTCTGTATTCTTGATGATGTGCTATCTGGGTCTCACTGACCATTAGCTCTCTCCCAGGGCCAGCTAATTCTTAGAAATGGCAAACAACTTGCCTGCAAGCCCAACTTTGATATGCAAACCATCCAACCCCAAATCCATATTCCCACCCATTGCCTACACTAAACCACTTCAACGCCAGGTACCAGGAAACTAGGGATGACCCTGTAGCCCAGAGCCTGCTGAAATTATTCAAACTATGCAATCCTAACCCTGCTTAGCTGCTTACCCTGCCTTACCCATTCCTTCCAGTCACAACCACAATGAAAGCTTTTGTCCACACTTTCTCATTACTTCTTTTGCCTCCTGACTGACCCTGATGCTCCCCTCTGTGGCCCTGCATAGTGTGGTGTGCTCCCTCCTTTTGAGAACTGTGAGTAACAAACTATTTCAATGGAGGTCATCTCCTGATCTGTTAGCGTCACCAAACCTGAATAATAATGAAACTTACATTTAAAACAGACATGTTGGTGAGTTTATATCCCCTTGTCATAATTGCTCTCCAAAGATTATTTGTTAGTGATAATCAATATAGGAAAATTCTATAATTCACCCTTATCTTGTCAATGATTTTACTATCAAATTGGGTAAATACATAGAAAGCATATCAAAATTTTAAATGAAAAAGCTTGAAATAGTTTACATGTTAGGTCACAATATCAAGTTTTAAAAAATATCTTGGGCCCGCCGAGTGGCACGATGGTTAAGAACTGGCTTGGGATGCCAGAGGGCCCCGGTTCGGATCCCACATATTAGGCCAGTGACACTGCCCTCTATAGCTAAGATGCTGAACAACAGCTCAACCTGGAGCTGGGCTGCCATGAGTCACCGGCGATGGCGAAGGCTGCAGCCCCTGTGGCAGTGGGTTGCCATGGGCTACCATGTGTAGCCAGCAGCCAGCGTGAGCAGCCGCAGTGAACGGCCATCCAGAAGCCGGCGACTGATCTGCTTCGCCTGGGAAGAGCGCAATGATGGTGCCAACTTGAGCCAGTGAACCGATGTCCTCCACAACTAGGCTGAAGAACAAAAGGACAGCAACTTATCTGTTCCCCTTCCCCCAATTCCCCAGCACTGTTCCCATACCCCCAATTCTCCAATAAAAATCTTAAAAAAAAATCTTGACATTTTAAATTTATCACAATACAAATATGGGAAAGTTAAACAGGATAAATGTAATGAACTGTTATCAAGAAAACAATTGTTTAATTGGTAGCTTAACTATGGCTCATATGAAAAAGATTTAGAGGTTGTAAGATGTAACATGGTGGCTCTAAAAATACAACAAATATTGGGTTCATTCAGTACAACCAGTGTTAATGTCCAGGTCAGGGGATCTGAGAGTTCTATAACATACACTTAACACGTCATGTGAAAAAGGTCATATCCAGTGTGACCATTACTTTTTGAGAGAACTCCCTGTGAATTGGGATGTATCTATAAAAAGGTGACCCAAAATCATAATGGGGTGGAAATCATCAACTTAAATAAACACCTCCAAAATGTTAAGGGTTATATGTGTAAAAGCGATGGATTTATTCTGCGAAGATACAAAGCACAGAACAAAGACCCATCAAGAAATTCACAGAAAAGTGGATTTTACTTTTATATAAGAAAGAGCTTTCTAATAATTACTGTTGTACAAAAGTGAAATTTTCTTGAATCACAGAAAGTATTGAACTAAATAAATAATCACTAGTTATAGATGTTGTAGATGAAATGTCTATGTTGAATGGACAGCTTGACTTACTCCAAAAATACTTTATCATTCTAAAATTCAAAGTTTTGACATCAAAATTACAACTAAACTACCAAACAACCATCATTGAGAATCGCCTGAAGTCTAGCTGAAAGAAGTCCTATAACTAAGGATATACAGAAGAAGCCACATTGAGCCTGGTAGGAGGAGCTCAGATGTAGGACAGGCTGGCCCCACACCAACTTGTGGCAGTTAAAAATTGAGAGCGATATCTTAGCTGTGGAGGTCCCCCTTGAGGAGCTAGGGGTCCAAGCCCCACACCAGGCTCCCCAGGCCCAGGGTCCCAGTGCTGGGAAGAGAAGTTCCCGTAAGTTCTGGCTGTGAAAACCAGCAGAGTTTGTGGCTGAGTGAGACAGAGCATGGCTGGAGTTCCAGATGCTACTCTTAAAGGACCCACAAATGGACTTACTTGCTGATGGACTCACTCACTTTGAGTTCCAGTGTTGGGACAACAGTTCAAAAGGTGTCAGGAACATACAGGGAACAACTTAATTGTCTGGCTTCAGGACGAGGGCTAGAGGGGCAGCTTTCTCCCAGACAGGAGTGCTGACAGAAGCCATTTCTTCCTTTGTTGAGTTTTCCCCCCACCCAGTGTGCACACCCAGGTGGCTGCCCTATTTGAGTCTCCATCAACCTGGCTAACACTCTCAGCCCCACCCTGGTGATTCCAAGAGACCCACCCCACCCAACTTGCAGGCCCACTCAGCTTCCAGTGGTTTTTTCATACAAACGGCCTGTCTTGGCTCATGGTTCAGACTTTTATAAAATCTTTCAGAGATTCACAAACCACAGAGAACCAGCATCTGATTCTTGGCATGCCCCATACCCCTTGCTAAGTAGTCCCAAGCCTGACAGTAGCAACAGCTGGCCTCAGTTTGCAGTTTAGCCTCTCCAGGTACCTTCAACACTAGTGTTGGTGGCAGACATCTTTCGTTTGCTTTGTAGCTCATTCCAGGTGGTCCTGGGCAGGGCATAGGCTGAGGCTGAACTTGACTTGTTGTGGAGCCCTTCCCAGGAGGCCCTGTGGCCAGCTCAGCTGGTGGCTGGCTTTGAACCCAGTCAGAACACCCCCAGGCTGCCTCCCTGGATGATACACCCAAAAGGCAGACTGGGCAGGCACCAGACCCTGCTAAAGCAAATCCTTCTCTGGAAGGTCAGCCTCTGCACAACTGCTCCTCCGCTGTAGTCACAGCCAGTCCTAACAACCAATTCCTCCCATTGATGTGCTAACATCAACCAAGGCTCAACTATGACAAAAGAGCACACACAACCCACACAATGAACCTACCTGGAGCACCCAGCTCAGGTGACCAGGGAGACTGCACCACTGGAACCCACAAGTCATCTGCTACATAAGGCCACTCTACCAAGACTGAGAGATATGAGATCTGCCTAATACATAGACAGAAACACAGGGAGATAGTCAAATGAGGAGACAAATAAACATGTCCCATATGAAAGAACAAGACAAAATTCCAGAAAAATAACTAAAGAAAATGGAGACAATTTACCAGGTGCAGTGTTTAAAACTTTGCCTATAAGGATGCTGAATACTTTCAGTGAGAACTTCAACAGATAGAAGGGAAACATTAGAAAAAGGAGGTAGAAAACCTAAAAAAGAACCAGTCAGAAATGAAGACTACATTAGAGGGAATCAACAGTAGATTAGATGAAACAGAGGATCGAATCAGTGATTTGGAAGATAAATAGCAGAAAACACAAAATTGGAACAGAAAAACAAATTTAAAAAAATGAAGATAGTTTAAGGGCCTCTGGGGTAACATCAAGCATACCAACGTTTGCATCACAGGGATACCAGAAAGAGAAGAGAGAGAGCAAGGAATTGAAAGCCCACTTAAAAAATTAATGACAGAAAGTTTTCATTAACTTGGCAAGGGAAATAGACATACAAGTCCAGGAAGTGCAGAGAGTCCCAAACAAGATGACCACAAAGAGGTCCACATTAAGACACATCACAATTAAAATGCCAAAGGTTAAAAATGAAGAATCTTAAAGCATCAAGAGAAAACCAACTAGTTACTTACAAGGAGCTCTCATAAGGGTGTCAGCTGATTTCTCAACAAAAACTTTGCAAGCCAGGAAAGATTGACAGGAAATATTCAAAGTGATGAAAAGCAAGAATCTATAACCAAGATTACTCTACCCAGCAAAGCTATCATTTAGAATCTAAAGACAGATAAAGAGTTTTCCAAACAAGAAAAAGCTAAAGGAATTCATCACCACCAAACCAGTATTACGAGAAATGTTAAAGGAACTTCTGTAAGAAGAAAAAAAGATAAAAAATATGAATAATAAAATGGCAATAACTACATATCTAGCAAAAATTACTTTAAATGTAAATGGATTAAATGCTCCTCTGAAAGGATATAGGGTGGCTGAATGAATAAGAAAACAAGACCCATACCTATGCAGTTTGCAAGAGACCAACTTCAGCTAGAAAGACACACAGAGACTGAAAGTAAAGGAATGGAAAAGATATTTCATGAAAATAGAAACAACAACAAAATCTGGAGTAGCAATACCTATACCAGACAAAATAGAATTTAAAACAAAAGATATAACAGGAAACAAAAAAATGACCCAGTAATTCCACTTCTGAGTATTTATCTGAAGAAACTGAAAACACTAACTAGAAAACCATATGCATTCCAATGTTCATTGCAGCATTATTTACGATAGACAAGATACGAAAGCAACCTGTGTCCATCGATAGATGAATGGATAAAGAAGAAGTGGTGCATCATATATACAATAGAATATTACTCAGCCATAAAGAAGAATTAAATATTACCATCTTCAACAACATTGATAGACCTAGGCGGTATTGTGCTAAATGAAATAAGTCAGACAGAGGAAGACAAATACCATATGATTTCATTTGTATGTGGAATCTAACAACCAAAATAAATGAACAATAAAACAGAGACAAATGCATAGATACAGAGAACATTTTGGTGGTTCCCAGATGGGAGGGGGTGTTGGGGAGATGGGTGGAATGGGAAAGGGATTAAGAAGTACAAATTTGTAGTTACAAAATAGTCATGGGAATGTAAAGTATAGCATTGAGAATATAGTTAATAATATTGTAATAGCTATGGATGGTGTCAGATAGGTACTAGATTTATCAGGGTAAACAGTTTGTAAGTTATATGAATGTCTAATCACTATGTTGTACACTAGAAACTAGTAAAATATTGTATGTCAACTGTAATTAAAAAATAAAAATAAATAAAAAAATAAATTGACAATGTGATTTGGAAAACAAAAAATAATTCCAAGCAAATTTAAAATCCTTTTTGAGCCTATATTTTCTCAAATAAGATGGTATGTATTTCATAGCATGTTTTTAGTATATTATTATTCTTTTATTAACAAATACAACACAATTTTAAATGACTGATTATTTTTCTTCAATTGCATTGATATTTCTTTGGGAAAAGAATCATAAATCTTATGATTGCATAGGGTAAATCTCATTTCTACATTTAAGCTAGTGTTGAAGACAAAATGGTTAGCCTCCTCCTACTTATTCTCAGCCCTGGTATATGTGGCATGGCCTGAGTGCTCAAATTTGTCCCATCAGCTAGCTCTCTGTCCTGTAAATCTGACCAGTAAATTAAGGTTTTTGGAGAGTGAGGTGAAATGCAACTTTTCAATTTTATTGCTGACTTTTTTCTGTTTGAAGATCTTAAAACTAAGCCTCAACTTCTTTTTATTTATTTATTTATTTATTTATTTATTTATTTATTTATTTATTTATTTTTATTGGGGAATTGGGGGGATGGGAACAGTGCTGGGGAATTGGGGGAAGGCGAACAGACAAGTTGCTGTCGTTTTGTTCTTCAATCTAGTTGTGGAGGACGTTGCTTCACTGGCCCAAGTTGGCACCATCATTGCACTCTTCCTGGGCGAGGCAGATCAGTCGCCGGCTTCTGGACGGCCGCTCACTGCGGCTGCTGGCCGCTCACGCTGGCTGCTGGCTACACACGGTAGCCCATGGCAACTCACTGCCACAGGGGCTGCAGTCTACGCCGTTGCCGGCGACTCACAGCAGCCCAGCTCCAGGTTGAGCTATTGTTCAGCATCTTAGCTGTGGAGGGCAGTGTCACTGGCCCTCACATGTGGGATCCGAACCAGGGCCCTCTGGCGTCCCAAGCCAGTTCTTAACCATCGCGCCACTCGGCCGGCCCAAGCCTCAACTTCTTTGATAAGTTTTTTTTTTCTTCTTAACAAATTATGGACAAATTAAACTGGCTTTATTAATTTAATGACTGGGAAAATTGTAAATCTTGTCCCTTCAAATTTTTGGCTTGGCAAGGACTTTCTCTTAGCTTTAAAATAGAGAAACAGGCAAAACAAAGCCCCAAACTGATCAGATTATGAGGTGTCATATGAAGTAAAATTTGGAAGAGGCCATCACTGATTTTATTCTAAACCCATCTTTTGCCCAAACCCAAGTATAATGAATTGCATGTGAGAGGCTCCAAGTTTGGGCATCTGAAATGGGTTGATGGCAAAATGGTGGACAAAAATACCTGTTTATAATTTTGTGGGTAAAATTGGCAAAGGGCAGAACTTTTTATTAACACTCTGGAGTCTTCTTTGTTCTAGTTTTATAACCAGGGAACAAAGTGCTGTGAACTTTGCATACATCCTCCCTTTATTTAATCTGATACCACTTTCTCATTAATATAGGTGGACTCTAAAGTTAATTAAAACACCTGATGAGTACTTCCTGCCACCCAAATTCCTTGTGGTCTATGATAATTGATGGTTATTTTGTTTATTTATTACAACTCTTTTGGAATGTTCTCTCTGCTTGGACTCAGGATAATTTTTGTAAGTTATAGTTAAACCTTTTACAAGAAAGCTTTTTTCTTAGATAAAATCTTACTTGGAAGAATAGCCAAAGAAAACAGATAAAATAAGAGCTATTGTGGCTGGAGCAGTGAGGCAACTTCTGAACCCCAACTTTCTGGTTCTTCTCTTTCATGTGATTTCACATATGAATACACTGGTCTGTCCCATATTTAAACAGTGAAGTAGTTTAAAAAGTATAAGTAATTTAGAAGAAGAATATATTTTACTTTTCACACCTCTTATAAAAATTATACATTCATGATTTGAACTGCTTTTAGATAAATTAGGATCATACTCCTATGATTCTATTTGCTAATGATGTGGGTTTATAGTCACAAGTAGAAGTTGTCTCCAGAGTGGTGCTGCTTTGTAAGTACTGTCAGACAGAAGGGCTTAAAGCCAACTACTCTAAAATCTTTAACAAAAAAATTTTTCTTTTAAAGTGTATTGGGGAACATTGTGTTTTTCCAGGACCCATCAGCTCCAAGTCAAGCAGTTGTTTCAATCTAGCTGTGGAGGGCACAGCTCCTTAGCCCATGTGGGAATTGAACCAGCAACCTTGAGCCTGCGCTGTAACCACCTGAGTTAACCGGCCACCCTAAAATCTTTTAGATCAACATTTGTGGTAAACGCTGTTCAAAATTTAATTGGCTGATAGTCAACAGTTATGTACAGTTGGATGAACTCATTTCGATATCCATGGGTAAATTTTCCAACTAATTTTGCCCTGGAGGTTTCACCAGAACACTTTAAATCTCATGAGTCCATCACTGAGATTTTTATTTTTTAAGGCAAAAGTGAGGTATTTATAAGTGCCTTACATATTTTTTCCAGTGAGGTCCTCCAGTGTGAACTTTTGGGACGGAGCCCCGAAGGAGGCACAGAACTCTGTTTTGAAGGAATGTTGGCCCTACCTTTGGAGTATTCCTCCTTGTCCATCTTCTAGACTGACATAAATCTAATTGTGTTCTTGACTTTCATAAGAGATTCAAAGCTATTAAAATATATAGCTCTTCTAAAAACCTGCAGCAATAATATGTACCCTGGGCTCTTGTTAGCAAATATAACCTTGAACATAACCTACTTCTCTCTGTAGCTCCATTTCAGGGAGAAAAAGGGACTCAGTGAAGGGTGTATAGTTCATCCACAGTTACCAGATTTGTAGTCACAAAGTGTGGTCCCTGGACCGTCAGCATGGAATCACTGAGGAGCCCCTTAAAAATGCTAAGGCCCTGGCCTCACCGTGTCACTCTGAAATCTGAATCTCTGGAATGGGACACAGAAGCCTGTAATTAAATGAGCAGTGTTACAGTCTGAATTGAGACCCCATGCTCTCCACATTCTCAATCTACCTGGGACCAAGTCAGATCAAAGAATCATTTTCACTAAATTGTGTTCTGGCATTAAGCCCTCAGAGACCTTGGAAGAAGCCATCGTGTAGAGAAAGCATACAATTTTTTGAGGAGCCCGGCTGTTGCAAACCCTCTCTCCTCTCCATCATCAGTGTGAATGCTGGTGGATGGTGCATGTGGCTACTCTCCACCATCACTGTGGATGCTCCTTGCCTGGAGTGGGAGCAACAGGAATTCTTAACTCCCCTCTTTGGCCAGGATTCACCCCCCTTTTCTTCCCAAATGTGTCTCAGAAGGTTTCCAGTTCCTTTTTTACTTTAAACATTTTATTTTACTTTAAATCGAAATGCAACATTGTTGTAGCTATTGTAGAAATATTCTTTAGATGTCATCCACTGTCACTCAATGCATAGTTTACCATTCAGGGTCTCCTGGGATGATTTTCCTTAGGTCCACTTGCTGCTACTGACAGCTGTATCCCTTCAAGTAAGCAACACTTGTTCCATCTTATGGGCCATGTGAATGTGGTAACTGATCATGTTTTTTACTTTGCTTTGGTAACTTGGCAATTCAGCATTAAATGCATGCCTCACTTTTAATAACTAACTGTGCAGGTCATTATGGCATATATTTTTATATGTTGACTCTCCTTGTTTTTATCTCATTATGTGACAAGAAGGAATACAATTCTTTCTTCACCCTGATTTTTTAAATCCTTGGGGTAAAATTTTAAAGTTATCTAATATATGTTTTGTGATTCTTTAAATCCTTTAAGAATGAAGGTGGAAATTCAATAATGAACAAATAAAAACAATACTACATAAAAATTAAACTTTTGTTTTCATTGTGCTCTGCACATAAAGGGCATAATAAATGCTTGCTGAATGAATGAGTGATGAGTTCTAGAAAGCATGTAAAGAAAATCGACATACACTATTTGAGCAGAGGATACAAGAATAGACCAATAGTAATAATAGCTGACAGCAATTGTGAGCTATAGACATGATCTTACTTAACCTTCACAAGGAATGAATGAGCTAGGTATAACTAATACAGATAATGACACTGAGTTGTAGAAACAACAATGAGTTCCTCAGATCATCAGAACGTAAGTGGCATAGTAGGAAGTTTTGAATACATGTCCTATAGCCAAACCCTTGGTTCAGGTATTGGTAAGATCCCAGTGGCTACAGGACTTTGGCTGGCTTCTGCCTTCTTTGTTCCAAGTGTTAATTTGTCCTGACTAACTCAATTTTTACTTGAGGTTGTCCTGTTGTCTGAGATGAAGACAAGATTAATACAAACTTTGCTTCACATCCTGGATGAAATCCAATGTTTTCCCTAAGATCTCTGCGGATTCGTGGACCATTTTGCATCCACAATTTTGGCTCAGAGCTCCTGCTTTGATGGGGCTCATGAGACTCTCCCTGTCTTTCCTCTTTAGCGTCTCTTCTGTCTTCTCTTGCTGACCCACAGTGGAGCATGGTTTCTTTGGTTGATTTCCACAATTTTTCTCTTGTGATGCACTTGCGTGTTGCAGATTTTAGGAAGGTTTGGGGGAACAGAGACAATTTACAGGTAGAATCCCAAACCATTTAACAGTGATCATTGGACACTCCTGTCCTTAAATGTCCTTTGGCTACTTTGCCACAGGAGGTTCCTCATTGGCTGCTTTCTCCAACAGGTGCCAGGTTGTGGCTCAGCCCCTCTCCCTTCTCCCCACCCAGTGGCTATGCAACCCAAAGAGTTGGGGTGGCTGGAGGTAAGGGAGTGCATTCCATGTGATGTGAGCATGGATAGTTTTAAATCAATCCTCAACTTGCAGACCACTTGACCTGCCTGAAAAGGCCCTTGTGGTGTAGGTTTTTTTCGTTTCTTCTTTCCCACTTCCCATTTCATAATGACCCCCCCTTTCCTGCTTTAAGGAAGAATGGCACATGCCTCCTCCATCCCAAATTTTACTACGGTATATTGCTCAGAAGCGTAGAACGTTCGTGAGAGGGGATCATTTGCCACACTGAGGTGGGTCTAAGAAAGTGACAGATGCTGGTGATTGTGTAGCTATTTCTTTTTAAGTCAGGTGTTTTCCGATTCTTGGCTTGTCACAAAATTGAAGGAGGACTTGATCAAGTTGTCAACTGATAGATCTCTTTAAAATACATTTTGAAAATACATAACTATGCTCTATTTTGGGAAATGTAACACAGAGAGAACTCAGCAGTTGGATGATGATACTATACTAAAATACCTTTATTCCCATCTACTTATTTAGGTGAGTAGGGTTTTAGTATTTTCATCTATTAAAAAGCAAAGCCAGGATAGAATTAATGCTGTGCCCTGTGTCATTTTAGCAGTAAATGTAGTCACTTAAAAATATGGGAACTCATCAGAAAAAGACCTGTGCAAGACTTATTAGGATAAACATTTCCTATTTTTCTTTTACTTTTCATGTAATATATTTGATCATTTTCCTCAGTGGTGTACTGCTAATAATTGTAATGAAAATTCAATCTATACAATTTATTAAAAAATCCAAGTTTTCAATTCATAGGAAATTAACCACCAATTTAAAATTTTAACTTTTATTCATTTGGAGTAATCAATAAAAATACTTTCAAACATAAAAATGTATTAAATTTGAATAAAATTCAATGGCAGGAGTGGAATGGAAATCCAAGTTTAAGAATAAAACATAAACATTAACAAAGGGTAAGATAAACACAATATAAAGAGAAATAAATAAAGTTCTAGTCTTTTCCTCTGGCACCTCAGTAGATCATCTTGCACAGGCCTTAGTGCAAATGTACCCAAACCACCTGGGAGGGCCCCGCCATAATTCAGTGGACAGGCAGGTCTCCCCTATGCGCTAGAGGAAGGAAGGTGGGTAAGGATGAATCATGGTCATATTCCTGCCCAAGTCACCACCATAGATTGAGTGTTCCATGTATATTGACCTTGTAGCTATTACTTAGCTTTTCTTTTTTCAATATAGCTACTCTTCACTGAAAAATGAAAATGCTTCATGAATATTAATAAAAACAATCTTATCTCTTCTCCCCAGATGGTGTAATAAAGGCCTAAAAATACCAAGGAACTTTTCTGAAATATTACAAGTAAGTGAAAGAAAGAGGAATAGGGTCCTTGAATCCTCATTCTGGGTTATTACACTATAATTTGTGACTAGAGGTGTGAGATGAAGTAAATAACTTAAAGATTTTAGCATTGTGGTTTATTGTGACTTGTTAAAACAGTCTGCTGAGTAACAAGCTCTTCTTATGACATTTCTTAGAATTGCCTTTCAAAACAGGCCTGATCAAGTTTTTCCTTCACCAGATTCCCTCATTGGTAACAGGATACAGAATTATAGAACAATATTGAAATACTGAAGTTAGGATTCTGACAGGGGTATGTGCCTGAAAAATATTTTCATTGGTTGTATTAGTGATGCCCTTCACTGTCTGGAGCTCAAATGAGGTGAGCACTACAGACAAAGTCAGGAAAGCTGCAGGGAGATGTGGCAGGAAGGGTGAGCAGTGTGATGGTGGACACATTTTCTGACTCAGATAATGCCTTAATCCTACCTAAGCCCCTTTTAATCCCCCAGGATACAAGCACCTGTCAATTTAGGGGCCAGTAGCTGTCCTGTCCAAGAAGGATAGTTGACATCACCTCCATTGTGACCCCATCGAGACAGGTGTGAATCCTTGGCTTTGAGAAAGTTGGAGTGGAGAATGGGGGTCTGGGTGACTGATGCCATCTCTGTTTGTTCCCCTTGAGATATAATTCACATATAGAGTTCAGTCTTTTGAAGTATACAGTTCAGAGGTTTTTAGTATACATGTTCTCAGAGTTTCACAACCCTTACCACTATCTAATTCCAGAATATTTTCTGCACCTCAAAAAGAAACCTCATGCCCACTAGCAGTCACTCCCATTCCTTACTCCTTCCAGCCCCTGCCAACCATTTCTGTCTCTAAGGATTTGCCTAATTTGTTGATTATAGACATTTCATATAAATGGAATCATGCAACATGTGACCCTTTGTGTCTGGCTTGTTTCACTCACCATAACGTTTTTGAAATTCTTCCATGTTGTAGCAGGATTTTGTTCCTTTAATGACTAAATAATATTCCACTGTATGTGCATGCCACAATTTGTTTATCCGTTTATCAGCTGATGGACCTTTGTGTTGTTTTCACTTTTTGGCTATCTTGAATAATGCTGCTATTAACATTTGTGAACAGTTTTCTTTTTTTTTTAATTGGGGTATTGGGGGGATGGGAACAGTGCTGGGGAATTGGGGGAAGGGGAACAGACAAGTTGCTGTCGTTTTGTTCTTCAGTCTAGTTGTGGAGGACGTTGCTTCACTGGCCCAAGTTGGCACCATCATTGCGCTCTTCCTGGGCGAGGCAGATCAGTTGCCGGCTTCTGGACGGCCGCTCACTGCGGCCGCTGGCCGCTCCCGCTGGCTGCTGGCTACATACGGTAGCCCATGGGAACCCACTGCCACAGGGGCTGCAGCCTACGCCGCCGCCGGCGACTCACGGCAGCCCAGCTCCAGATCGAGCTGTTGTTCAACATCTTAGCTGTAGAGGGCAGTGTCACTGGCCCTCATATGTGGGATCCGAACCGGGGCCCTCTGGCATCCCAAGCCAGTTCTTAACCATCGCACCACTCGGCCAGCCCGGGTTTTCTATTTTTTTTAAAGTGCATGTTATTGAGAGCTCATTTTAGTTGAACAATGTTGATAGGTAGGCTAGTCAAGATCCATTTATGTTAGACCTTACATTTGTCTGGCTAGTCCAGAAGCCATTGAGGATTGGAAGTAAGAAATAAAAGAATTTCTGTTTACTTCATTATGTGTCAGGATGTGAAGAATAAAACATTTATTTGCCTGTCCCATGTACATATTTTAAATCACCTTTACAGATTTAGTTCAAAGACATTACCAGCTGATTATTCATTGTCACTGCTGTACCACAATTGCATTTCAGAAATGTTTCCTCATATATAGGGTTGTTTATGGTTTGACTTCAACCAAATCACGAGCCCAATGTTTCCCAAACTGAGTGGTGCGGTGTCGTTGGGTACTGAAAGAAAATCACAGGGCGCTGCAGGAATATTTTAAAATTCAAGTTCACAGTACTCAAAACTAGGTACCGCTAGTTAAAGATAGGTTACAGTTTCAGCATTAGATAGTGATACATTCTGTTACAGTAATGTCTTTGTAAAGCTGGAATTTTGGCAGTATCTCAGATACAAAGCAAGTACTACATGAAAATCAATGTAGAACAGGTAGTGGAGGTGATCATCCTATTTAAAGCTTTGAGAAGTTGTGTAGTATCCAGCTGATGCATCCCCAAAAGAAGTAATTTTGGTTATTTAAGAATAAAATAGAAATAGATATATTTTTTCTTTGTTGTGACCTAAATGTTATTTGAACCTAACTACTTAATAAATAGAACTTTAGGTAATTATTTTGGCCTCAGGGATGCCATGAAAAAAATTACTGAGATACAAAGTTTGCAATAAACAAAGAAGTTTGGGAACCTTTGTTCTAGTCTTTTTCCCCTTAATTTATAATCTTTGCTACACCGAACTCTCATTATCTCTAAAACTTGTCCCACCATTTCATGGGGCCATGTCCTTGTATGCGTCACTTTATTTTGGAGTTTCCCCTTTCTTTCCATTCTTCTCTCTGAAAGACTTTTGTTATTTTTCAAGTCTCTGCTCAAATACGCCTTCCTCTGAGAAGCCTTCTTGGACCTCTCTGGGTGTAATTGGCTGCTGAATCTTCACAATATTGCTACCACAATATCCAGTTCCTTCTTGCACTCTAATGCCCACTGTGGGGCAACGTGCTGTTATCTGTCTAGATCACTCTACTTCCTCTGCCTTTCTGAGTTTCACAGCCACAGAAACCACATCTTGGCACCTCTGTGTCCCCAGTACAGTGCCCAGCACATTGTGAGTGACTGGTTAACTGCATGAATGGGCTGAATAATAATATGAAATATCTATCAAGCTACCTACCACCTCCCCATTAAGATTCACATTTTTCATTGGAAGCAATTTGCAGAGAAGCCATTTGAATACTAATTGTGGCCATTTCAATTTCCTGACTACAACCTCAAAGCACATGTGAAACACAAAAGTTGAGCCAATCTAAGATCTCCAGTTTAAATGATACAGTTCACTTCAAGTTCAGCCTGAATTGGGCTTAAATGAAATAAAATTGATAGCAGATGAAAGCTCAACAGGTTCCAGGATAATTACATACTTGTTATGATATTCTCACTAATTGGAGCGCTAGCTGGATGAACCTCAGCTTCTGGAACTGCTGCTGGGGTAACTGGCAGACACATCTGTTTGGGATGAATCTGCATATTTGCTCATTTGCCAAAAATGTAAAGTAGAGCTCTGGATTAGTTTCAGTTCACTTAATCACTTCCAAGCTGAAGAAGCAGCTGAATATATTATAATGCTTCCCCCTCCCTTTAACATGCCAAATTTCATCCACAAGTGAACATTCAAACAAGGCAACTTAAAAGCAGACTGTCTAGAATAGTGACACACAGAGATACATACATTCTTCAGATTAATGTATATTACTCTCATTTATCTAAAAAGGAGCCAAGTCCTCACACCAGAGAGGAGACTGATAAAAGAAAACCCTTTAGAAGCGCTTATTTTCAAGAGTGGGGTGAAACTTGCATTTTCCTAAAGAAAGACCCTTTTAAACTTATATTTCATTCCCTTTGGCAATGTGTGCATTAAAAGATAAGTATTTGCTTCAGGGTTTCAAAAGTTGTGCTTCTAACAGAATTAAAGTTTAACCTTCATTAGTCCCGGTGGTGTTCTTTCTAAAATAACTTCTGTCACAGTACTTTAATGCCATGTTCATGTTACATTATCATGGTTCTTAAATTGTAGTAATCCTCCTGTCCCTTAGATTCAGTATAAAGCAATTTCATATTATATTGTACTTGGCAGACTCAGGTTATCTTCAAATGTTCTACAAAAATAAAACTATCAGTCTACAGAGCAGTAACCATCCTATGGAGATAAAATGTGTTATAAAGAAAGGGCTTCTCTTCCATTTCAAAACACCAGTTGGAACAATGTCTCCAATTACTCCTCTTGGTTAATATTTATGTAACTTTTATTTCAGAGCATCAGAAGCAGCCAGTGGCTGAGTTAACTTTGGGGTAGAAATTCATTTGTAGGAACTGTCCTTACCTGCAAGGTCAGCTCCACTGTGCTTGGCAGGGGTCCCTCCCCAGGCCCCTGCCTATTTCATTGAATTGGGCCATGTATCAAGGATCAACTGTATCCCTACTATGTGCCAGATGCGTTTTCTAAGGACTGTGTGTTTAGCTGTAAAGAAGAAAGACTATGTATATATATATATATATATATATATATATATATATATTTTTTTTTTTTTAAGATTTTTAAATTGGGGAATTAGGGGAGGGGAATAGTGTTGGGGAATTGTGGGGAGGGGAACAGTCAAATTGTTGTCCCTTTGTTCTTCAGTCTAGTTGTGGAGGACACTGCTTCACTGGCCCAAGTTGGTATTATGATCATTGGCTCTTCCCGGCTGAGGCAGTTGGTCGCCGGCTATTGGACGGCCAGTCACGATGGCTCACGATGGCTGCCAGCCACTCATGACAGCCCAGCTCCAGGTCAAGCTGTTGTTCACAATCTTAGCTGTAGAGGACACAGCTTACTGACACATGTGGGAATCGAACCGGCAGCTCTCTTGTTCAGAGCCCATGCTCTTACCAACTGAGCCACTCATCCAGCTCCGTAGACAGACAATACTTTTGACTCTAACAGTTTATAATCTAATGGGAGACACAGCAAAAGTAACTTAAACTATAAAAATCAACATCATTATTAAATGATGATACAGTTGAAACAAGGTGATGGGAAAGGATTAATTTCTGAATATAGGGGGAATGCTGATGGTCAAGGAAGGCTTTTCGAGGAGGTACAATTTAAGATGAAGGCATGGATGAGAAGGAGACCCAAGGGATGAACACCACAGGTAGAGGGAACAGTAAGTGCAAGGACCTTGAGGACTGAATAATGCTAATCTCTATCCCTCTACTTCTCACCTCTACCCTGTCTCAAACCAATGCTCTCAATACTTTGTTTCCATTCATCTTTCATATGTAATTTGAGGCAGGATAGACAGGCTAGGGAATTGACAACCCCTCCAGGGTACAAAGTGAGGTGCCTCACTGGTTACACAAGTAGCAAGTGACTGTATCCAGTACCTGTAGCTGGAGAAAAACAAGAACCAGCTTCATCCAGCTAAGCTGATCCCTATGACTGGGACCTAATCTTTATCTACTTTTAATGTCATTATTTCATTTTCATTGCAGTTACTACAACGTCTATCATGCATCTGATGCCATGACAGTTCCGAAGAACCAAATAAGGAAGAAAAAGCGGGAAATGAAGGGTCCCATGAACCATGTTAATGGAATGTCACCAATTTCCTCCCTGGGAAGGATAAAACCCCCTGATCATCGTGACATCCTCAGCGCATAGTTCCCTGAATGCAACCACACTTTCCTCTCAAATGTGTACTTTCATTTTCAATAAATCGCTTTCGCTTTCCTGCATCTTTCTCCTCTTGAATTCTTGTGCAGAGACAAAACCCAGGTCACCACTGCTGCGGGCTGAGTCCTCTCTTGGACATCCTCGAGAGCCTCTGGCGATGTCTCAACCAAATGGCGATGCTCATTTATCTATCTACAGAATGCCAAAGATTCCATCTGGTAGAAACGCTCAATAAGCCAAAAGGGTCAAAGCCCGAAGAGCCAGTCATATGAATACCCAGAAAGCAGAGGTCTTAACAAATAATGTGAACTATTATTTGGATCTATGAAAACTAAAAATATAGAGTTCTTTTAGAAGATAGCTTCATGGGGTTAGGGTCTGTGTTCTATCAGTGAATCATGTAAAGCTTACAGGCCTCAAAGATATGCCTGGTTCTAACATTCTATGAGGTCTACTTAAATAACCATAAGTTTTCTACAAAGGTGAACAGTTGCTACTTTGCCTGCCTTATTCCCTGCAGGGAGGTCTCTGAAATGTTGCTAGCTTCTTGGGTTCATTTTAGGTTACAGGGGGTCTGAACAGAAGCAGAACACTATGGCTGTGTTCTTAACCTGTGGCCTGCAAGGCATCCCCATAGCTGTGGCGACCCACAGGCATCTCACAGTGGTTATGGTCTTCATCCTTCGCACTCCAAAAGGATATTTTCATTGAGAAGAGGTAAAGTGAGCACCAAGATGACAATGCATGTAGACAGCCTGTCACCATCTACCTGGGGTAAGAAACAGAAGAGCACAAAGATGAAATGATTTTGCCTGGTGGGAATGGGCTGAGGTAAGAGCTAGTGATACTTTCCCATAAGCCTGATGAATTTCCATTGTTGTTTAAGAGCCAATCCAAATAATTTTCTATGAAATTTTGCCTCACGATGCCTTATTCCCAGCCCTGAGGTCATGGTTAGTTTGCACAGCCTCTGTGCACCCACAGATCTTTGTACTTGCTCATCCCAGTGAACTGAAGTGTATCTGACTGTAAACCTAGATCCTCATTTGGGCTGTGAGCCTCTCTGTGTTTTGCTCATTTATCTATCTACAGAATGCCAGCTCAAAAGATCTTTGTTGTAAATGAATAAATAAATGCGTGATATGAAATAAATACAGCTCTACCAATGCAATATTGGAAATGTTGACTGCAAATCAATGATCATAGCAGAGCTCAATGCACCATGACACCTAGATGAGGAGACAGGTGCCTTCCTCAGCAGAAGCCCTGTCCACAATGAAATAAGGACCATTATCTATTTAGGACTGTTAATCTTTCATACATGTAGACATTTTACCTTCCTTTGCTTTGGAAAATAATGGGCAGAAAATGAAGAGACTGAGATGTTTTGATGAAATGACTCATTATTTTCTGGATTAACCTGCATACTCTTTGTTGCTATAAAGCCTGTCCAAAATGTGTGTTTTGGCATCTCCATCTTAGTAATTTAGTAAGTGCAATATTCTGAACAAATTGTAATCTTTCTTTGAAAGGTGAAGCTATTATAATGCCTCAGGCCATCATAACATCCAGACCCCTGCCCTGTTTTCTTCTGGAAAATGCATAGGAAATACAACCAAGTCTGCATTGAAACCAAGGCATGACCAGCGCAGTATTTAAAAAAAAATAAATCTTAAAATAATCTGATTTTTCTATGATCCATGCTTTCCCCCCAAAGCCACAAGCTATAAAAAAATTCAGATATGTTTATGTTTCTGGTTAATCAAGGTTTACTGTCTGCTTTAAACTTAGTGTCGAGTGACATTTAGCAATCATTCTTTGTTTGGAGCATTCCAGCAGCAGAGAAGTCAAATTCATCACCAAGTGACAGTTGTATTCACATTCCAAAAGAGAGAAAATTCATAAGCCTCTCATCTTTATTTATTTTTCTCCGCCCCTGCCCCCAATCAGGGAATCACCTAGCCTGATACTATAAATAGAGAGAACATGACCTTCCATGATACTATTTCTTCAGTTAGTGTGCTTAGTAAAAAAGTCTCTGGAAAAATGGATATGGAGAGAGCAGAATGCATAATCCCTGCCTTCCTAAAATATGTCATAGTGATAAGTGGTTGATGAATGCTAATGAGACTGCTTCTTCAATGAAGCCCTGGGTTCTGTGTGTGTGTGTGTGTGTGTGTGTGTGTGTGTGTGTGTGTGTGTGTATTTTGCAGCTGCTGTCTAGACTATGTTCTCTATTACTAAACCATCAGAATGATCACAAATAATCAAAGAAAAAAATTGAAATGACACCAGATGCATTACTTTATCCATCTACAATATTAGCAAAGTGGCTTAACAAAACACTCCATTTTGCCTTAATGTATCAGTGGCAATAGCTGTGAAGAGTTTCTGAAATCTCACTCCAGTCACAGTTGTGAACATGTTTTTGAGTTTAATTATAACAAAATAATTCTTTGGACTACAGAGTATGTAGTGGAAGTGGGCTTCATTTGATAATCAATCTTTTTGACATCCATATCTGAAGGCAAAAGGACCTTGATCAAATACTCACTGCTTGGGTAGTTTGCTCAGGTTGTTAGCCCTCCTAAACTTTGCAAACCTGTTGCTGGGACAATAAAGCTGGGGGAGAAAGTTAGAATCTGAGCCTGACCACCAAATTTTACTTCCCATTGGCCTAGTAATAGTGGACAAAACAACCAAAAAGTCCCACTTCCTCATTTAATGGATGTGGACAACAGTATAGTCCTCACAGGATTGTTGTGAAGAATTAGATGGAGACATTTCAACTAAGATGATTGGAATATATAGTAGGCTCTCCTTGGGTATAAAGGCTCTTTACTCTCTCCTCATAAGCCTGAAGAACTTCTATTCCCCATATAAGAGTAAGATCACATGATTCAAGTCAAATTGCTCAGCTCAATAAATAAATATTGAGTAATAAAAAATGATGTGAAAG
Source organism: Hipposideros armiger (assembly GCF_001890085.2). NCBI lineage: Eukaryota > Metazoa > Chordata > Mammalia > Chiroptera > Hipposideridae > Hipposideros > Hipposideros armiger. Next base: position 1,607,693 of record NW_017731775.1, read on the forward strand.
TATTCTGTCAATATACTGTTATTATTAATGATAGAATCTACCAATCAAGAGACTTGTTCTCTCACTATAAACATCTATTAAAACTGGACACAATAAATTATCCAAGTCTTTTCAGGTATTGAACAATAGGCAGCATTGGTGTCCAACATCTAAAAATTTGTTTCATATATTTTGTTTGTTTTTTTTCGTTGTTTCAGATGGGATAATAAATTCAAAGCACGTTACTACATTGTGGCTAGATGTTGAAGATTTGCCAGTGGTCTGTGATGAGTTAAAGATGCACCTATTTAAAAAAATAATAAGAAGCATAGCTAAGAAACCAATACAAGAAATAAAATAGAATACTAAAAATTATTTAATTAACCCAAATAAAAGCAGGAAAAGAGGAATAGGAGTGAAAAAAATCATATTAAACAATAGAAAACAAATACAAATATGGTAGATTAAAATCCAACCATAGCAATAATTACATTACATGTAAATGGACCAGACAATCTACGTGAAGACAGACGGGATGAAAGTCAAGACTATGGCGGACATGGAGCTTCTCCGCCAGACTCACTTCAAGGAAGAAGACGTTGTTGCCTAGGCTGTCAGAAGCAGGCCTTCATTTGTGAGTTCCTTCAAGGTTCACCACAGTTGCTGAGAACTACCTCATACAAGTGTGGCCTTCCCAGTATGGTCCACGTCCAGTTACTGATTAAGGAAGGGGCATAAAGACCCAGACATACCAGCCCAATGTGAGACAACTCTGACTTCCTATGCGGTGGGCTGAGTCACAGTCACGACTTCAGTGCAGCTGACGTTCCCCTCTGCCTTACCCTGCTTACCCCCCTTCTTTTCTACTGTTGCTGATTCCAATAAATACTCTGCATAGCAAACTCCAGCTCAGCATCTATTTTTGGAAAATCCAACCTATGGCAAAAACCCAATTATATGCTGTCTGTAAAAGGTGAACTTTAAATTAAAGACAGATAAATTAAATAAAAGGATAAAAAAGGATATACCACACAAAGAGTAAATTTAAGAAAACTGATGTGGCTATAGTCATATCAGACAAGATAAAATCCAAGACAAGGAGTATTTCCCAGGGTAAAGAGAGATGTTTTAAATGATAAAAGGGTTAATTCAATAGGAAATCACAAAAATCTCAAATGTATAATAATAGTTTCAGGATATATGAAGAAAACTGACAGCAATAAAAGAAGAAATAGACATATCCATAATCATAATTGGAGAGTTTAATACCACTTCTAGAAGTAGAAAAAAGTCAGTAGGAAATTAAAATATCTGAAAACAATATCAATCAACTTGACTCAATTTTCATTTACAGAATATATAAGCAAAATGACAAAATGATATTTTTTTCAAGTGAACACGGTGTATTCACCAAGATATCATATACTATTTAGAATATGAAACAAATTTAAAAGACTGAAATATTGCAGAGTACATTTTATGACTACAGCCAAATTAAATTAGAAGGCAACAGTAATAAGATATCTAGAAAAGCACCTACATATTGGATATTAAATATTTAGTTATTTCTAAGTGACTTTCAGGGAAATTAGAAAATATTTTTAGTTAAATGATAATGAAAACATACATCACAAAATTTATGTGATGTATGTAAACCAATAATTAGTGTGAAATTTATAGCTTTAAAGGCCTATATAAGAAAAATCTGAAAACAAATAAGTTCCAAAAAAAAATAGAGATTATTGACAAACCAAAATTAGTTCTTTGAAAAGATTAATAAAATTGATAAACTAATCAAGACTTATAAGGAAAAGAGAGAAGGAACACAAATCAACAATGTTAGATGTGAAAAGTGGGGATATTACTACAGATCCTACAGACACTAATTGGATATAAGAAAATATTAAGAAAAACTTTATGCCAGTAAATTTAATAATTATATAAAATGGACAAATACCTTGAAAAACACAAAACACACTCAAGAAGGAATAGAAAATCTAACTAGCTCTGTAGTTATTAAATAAATTGAATTCGTAATTACAAACCTTCCCATAAAGAGCACTCCAAGCCCAGTGTTTTTTCCTGATGAAGTCTACCAATTAATAAAGAAAAAATAATAATACCAACATTATACAATGGAATATTAATCAGTGCTAAAAAGAAATGAGCTATCAAGCCATAAAAAGACGTGGAAGAATCTTCAATGCATATTACTAAACTAAAGATGCCAATCTGAAAAGGCTACATACTGTATAATTCCAACTATATGACATCTGGCAAAGGCAGAACTATAGAGACAGTAAAAAATCAGTGGTTGCTAGGGGGTGTGGAGGGAGGGATGAATAGGTGATACACAGAGGATTTTAGAGCAATGAAAATTACTCTGTCTGATACCATTATGATGGATATATGTCTTTATGCATTTGTCCAAATGCATAGAATGTACTACACCAAGAGTGAACTGTAATGTTAGCTATGGACTTTGGGTGAATATGATGTATCAGTGTTGGTTCATCAACTGAAACAAATGTACCACTCTGGTGGGGGATATTGACAATAGGGAAGGCTATGCATGTGGTGGGGTATGCTGTGTCCCTCCCCCTAAAATTTTTGGTGAACACAGAACTGCTCTAAAAAAAAAAGTTAAAAAGAAAAAGAAAAAACCTAAAAAAACTAATCACATGATTTATTTAATCAATTAACAACACATAGCACAAAAATCAAGAAAAAAGACATGGAGTGTTTTAACACACTTTGGAAAGGTTGCAGGCAGGTAGAAGGGCCACATTTTCTGAATTCGGGGCTATGATATGTTCATAGCCCTGTTCTGTCTCTCCCTCTGCTTCATCAGCCTTCCCCACTAATGATGTGATGACATGGTTACAAGGACAAAAACTGAGGTTTGAGCATGAGAACTCACAGACAGATGGTATCCTGGGCCAGTTACATGCTTGCTCTATCGTGGAGATGTAGGCACAATAAAAGCTGGCCATAGGTGTAGCTTGCTATTTGCCTTGTTGAACAGTCATAGGTTTTGCTCTTCTTGAGGCTAGAATGGATGTCACAAATAGGTCGTGAATTAGGCTTCTTAAATATTGAGTCCCCATGAATATTTAGTATATCCTGAATATTTTGAGCTTCTTGTATATTTAGCACCATTTATTCTTCAGACATGTTGACTATATCATGAATATTTAGTACCTACGGTGTATTTAATGTATCGTGAATATGTAGTATCTAGGTGCTGCATGAATGTTAGGCATTTTTTGCTTCTTTCATTCTTGTTACCTACAATTAGCACACACATGCTCTACTTTGTAACTCCTTATCTTTACCTGACATATTTTATTAATTTTAACGTTTTGTGAATTGTCTATTCTAACAAAGGTTTTGCTTACTAAGTTATTTACACTTAAAACACTTAAAAATTTTTGCCAATGTTTTACAAATTATGAATATTTTCATGTTTTATAATACAATTGAACATTTTGAACAGTAAGTGTACATTACATGTACAAGACCACTAATGTCTGAAATTACAAAACATTGCTATGAATAATTTATACAGGCCTACATAAATGGAGAGATATGCCATGTTCATATTTTGGACACTCAATATGGATAAAATATCAAATCTCCACAGGTTGATTCATAGATTCAACACAATCCCCCCCCACCCCCCCTTCACACACACACAAATACCAGCAGAATTTGTTTGGAACGGTGGTTGGAAATCCACAATCTGATTCTAAAATCTATATGGAAATGCAAAATAATTTTTTTTATTGTTAGTTTCAGGTGTACAGAACAATGCAATAGTTACCCTTTTCACCCTCACAAAATAACAACCCCCCTCCCCCCATCTATTGCCCTCCCACCCCCGATATCATGCTTATCTATTACAATTCCATTGAATCCGTTCCCGCACTCTACTCCATGTCCCGAGGTT
>NW_017731775.1:1613460-1628958 GCF_001890085.2 Hipposideros armiger
TTTTCTTGATTTCTCCTTCCGATAGCTTGTTATTGGTATATACAAATGCAACTGATTTCTGAGTATTGATTTTGTATCCTGCTACTTTACTGAATGGAAATGCAAAATAATTTTGAAAAGTAAAACAAAATTGAAGGACCTAAACTATTGATTTCAAGATTTACTTCAAGACATGAGTATTAGATACATGAACAGAATAGAGTCCATAAATAGATTCACACATATATGGTCAGCTAATGTTCAACAATGGTGCCAAAGTAGTTCAATGTGGAAAACACAATCTTTTCAACAACTGGCACTGGTTTATCTGGATAGAAAAATGTACTGCAACCCATACCTCACACTATATATAAAAATTAACATGTATTATCACCCTAAATGTAGAAACGAACAAGGATGGAAAAAAAGAAGGCACTCTTCATGACCTTGGGGGTAGACAAATATTTCTTAGACATAAAACACTAGCAATAAAAGAAAAAACTCAGGGCCAGCCGAGTGGCATGTTGGTTAAGAACTGGCTTGGGACGCCAGGGGACCCTGGTTTGGATCCCACATATGAGGGCCAGTGACACTGCCCTCCACAGCTAAGATGCTGAACAACAGCTCGACCTGGAGCTGGGCTGCTTTGAGTAGCCGGTGACAGCATAGGCAGCAGCCCCTGCTGCAGTGGGTTGCCATGGGCTACCCGTGTGTAGCCGGCAGCCAGCGTGAGTGGGCAGCAGCCGCCGTGAGCGGCCGTCCAGAAGCCAGCGACTGATGTGCCTCTCCCGGGAAGAGCGCAATGATGGTGCCAACTTGGGCCAGTGAAGCAACGTCCTCCACAATTAAACTGAAGAACAAAAGGATAGCAACTTGTCTGTTCCCTTTCCCCCAATTCCCCAATAAAAAATAAAATAAAATAAAATAAAATAAAAAATTAAAAAAAAGAAATGCACACTTTAAACCTATGTAATTTTACTAACCATTGTCACCCCGAGAAATTTAATTGAAAAAAAAAGAAAAAAATTTCACATCCCCCTCCTCCCCCCTCCCACCTCCCGCCCAGCCCAAAGAAAAGAAAAAGGACCTGGTATGATCAGGAAAATAATTTAGTTTCAGCAACAGGAAAATACATCATTTTTAAGTCTTTGAAGATGAGAATAAATATGAAGAAGGGGGGGGAAGTTGCCCAAATAATGGAAATGCTTAATTTAATTTCTCTCTTATTGCTTCATGGACATGGTTCATGGATTTCCAAACTAATCACAGAAAAGAGTAAGTTGTCTTGTTAGGGAAATTTCCCCAGGTCCTGCCTGGTTCATTCATCATTTCAGGGTGACAGTGAAACCATATCTGTCTAAACACAAAAGGAGTTAGAGAGACTGCAACTATAGAAATAAAACCAGTGTTTATAACAATGGTATAAAGGAACTACAGAACCCCATCTGATGGAGAAGGGAAATAAAGAACAACTTAGGACACACATGAGATGCTTACAAAATAGAAATAACTGTGAAACAGGAGGCCTGAGACAGTTATGAAAATTATGAGCAGAGGGGAGAATGAGTTAGAGCTCAAAGAAATAAAAAATGAATATTGCAAAACTGTCATAATAAGGAGTTCTCAAATCACTGAGCAGAACATAGATAAGATAGCATGTCTTTATCAAAGTGGTTTTCAAGGGCTTATTTCAGATTATAAAAGAAATACTAGAGCAATGAAATGGTTACTTTGCATTTGTTTTAGAGAAGGGACAGAGTGAATTAAAATCTATTTCAGATCAAAAAGTCAGTGTTCTCCAGGAGCTATGGAAACAGAACTAAATAGTGCTTAGAGATAACAAAGCAATTAATGCCTAAGGAAATGCATTGTCTCATTTGCATTTTCTTCCAAGTGTGGGTTTTAGAGCCAAGAATAGGTGAGTTAGTTAGAGACAGGGCTAAACACGAAACTAAATATTGGATCATGAGTTTTAGTCGTGCCATTGTTACTGAAGAGGTCCTTGATCTTGGCTAAATCATTTCATTTCTCTGTGTCTCAGGGTTTTAAATCTACAGATTGAGACTTGTTTGCTTATTTAGCAAGCATTTATGAAGCCCCCATTATGTGCTAGGTTTGTATGGCCTTGCATATCTCTACAATTATGTCTTTAATGAAAGACTCTTCTATTGATATGAGAAACCGTTTTTAGCTCACATCCCTCAATTAAAAGATGGCTTAAACTGAGACCCAGACAAGTTAAATACATTACTTAAGATCTGTTAGTTAGGAACATAGATGGGATGAGAACCATGCCCCACCCCCCACCAGGACCCCACTCCGTTGCCAGGCCACCGTGCATTGTGTAGGCTAGAACGTGGAGGCTAAATTCATTAGGCGTCATGAGAAGTGGAAAGTTCCAGTTTATGTAGTGTTAATACGGAGTGCAAGTTCCTTTGCTTCATTTGGTAGAAAAAAAATATTAGCATGAAGTTATTCCCTTTTTAAAAATGCATAATAAAACCTCACTGTCTCTGTTCCTCTGAAGTACAAAGCTGTAAAGGAGATCAGATACTCTAATAAGACTAGTTAATCTTTGCGGAATGCACATTAGCTGCAGAGAATGTCCTTAGTTTTGTGTTCAGTAGTCGTCGGTCTTGTGAGGTCATTATGAGCCCCGTTTGTCGACAAGGCAACGGAGGCCTAAAGAGTGTAGAACCTTGGCGAGGTCATGGGACTGCCCATTGAGCTTGTCTGTGTAGCCCACCATTTAACCGCTCAGCAGGGAGAGATTTGAAGAATCAGTTTCTATGATCCCAGAACGTGGTCTCTCCAGGGAAGAGACGAGACGAGGTACCCACCCGTAGAGTGACTGGCTGAGGGGTGAAATTGGAAAGAACATTGAGTAATGAGGCCTGCGAGGTGGGAACAGATGCTGAACAGGTCGTGGAAGGTGATACCCTGAAGAGCTCCTAGACTTTCCCGGCACCAAACCGCAGCCTCTCCGCCCACTACACCGAGGCCAGGGAGGGGCAGGGCGGCCACGCCTCTTCCCTTCCACCCATACCGTTCCGGACCTTTGGGACTGCCTTTTTCCTTTCAAAGCTGTTAATTCTATCATGAGTAATACAAGTCGTAACATACGTAATAATATGAAACGATAAAATGTAAATAATATTTGAAGTATTTAAATGTATAATAATGTATTACACATAAGTGAATGGTATAGGTTAATAAATAAAATAACCACCATTTGTTGAATGCTTGCTATGTGGGAGGCACTATGAGACATATTTAAAAATTCATATAAGAATATGACTCCATTTTAGGAATTTGCCTAAGTTTAGCAACTTGCCTAAGGTCACCAGGGTAGGGGTGGTGAAGCCAGCAGTTGAGCCTAGTGTGTCCAATTCCAAAGCTTCTAGTTCTTAAATTGCTCCCCTCCTCATGGTCAAGAGCAAACAGAAGGGCATGTCATTTGCCTCACAGCCCAGGAGAGACTGTTTCAGACGTGCTGCTAGTTAGGCATGTTGGAGCAGGGAAGCAAGTTCACAGGAAACCTGGCAGGGGGGATCTTGTGCTGGGCCATCTGCTGTCAGAAGGCTGGAATCAGCACCAGGCATTTAATAGAGAGAAACTCATTATGTCTCAGTGACTGATTAAATGTCCGCATGTGAGTGAGCCTAGAGAAAAGACGTGGTCTGGGAGTCCCCGCATCCCCCAAACTGCCCCTGTAACCATGACCCCTTCCAGGGTATGCCCTTGACCCTCCAGGTTGCCCACTGCTACCCCACCTCTTCTGTTACCGAAGAAAGCACCCATGATAAATGGTGCCTGGAGGGTGCTAGGAGACTGAGGCTCCAGAGAAGGTCTGTTTTCTAGTAGTTTAGTGCAACCCTGGATGAGTGATATGCCCTCCCAGAGCCTTCAGTACCTTCCAGTCGGAGGAAGAGGTTGAACCAAGGGCCTGGAATAGTATTTTCAGCATGGCGAAGCAGAAAGAACGTTAGCTCTGTGTTTGAATGACTGTTGTATGATCTTGAACTTTTAACCTCTCTAAGTCTTGGTTTTCTCATGGGTAAAATGGGAATAATAATTGTTACTTCATAATGCTACTCTGAGGATTAACTGAATCTTGCCCATCTGGTATTTTTTGTCCTAACATCCACCTAATATTTGATTGAATGTGGATATGAAATGTCGGATACAGTGCCTGGAGAGACTAGGTGCTAAATAATGGCAGTGATTATTCTTTATTATTCCAGCTCTAGTATCCTGGGATTATAAAAAACTGACTAATTGCATAGCTGGCTTCTGGTTGGCACAGATCTTATTGTGATGAGCCTACAAATTTTACAATTTAAAAATGAAATATACACTGCAAAGGCAAAGACTTCTCATTTATAAATGGAGACAGGCTGATGGTGTGCCAAGTGGTGGGTCTGGGAGCTGACTTGACATCTAACCTGCTGTGGCTCGCGCTCTGCCCTGTGGCACCTGTTTGGAGATGTGATGTGTTTGATAGTGGGTCTGCTCCTGCCTATGCCTTCTGGTTTCCTTCTCTCATTGTCAGTCCCATGCTTGTGCTCAGGAGCCTTTCTTGATTTCCCAGCTGGGTGTGATTTCTCCCTTTTCTTCACTCTCAAAGCACCCCGCCTTGTGCTGTATTGATATGGCCGGTGAAAGAAATACAATCTGTGAGCACTGAGCTCCAACTAATTACTTCACGTGGTCATGAATGTTCTGTCATGTATGACTGCGTGTTATCCCAACAACAACCTCCCCATTTCATAGATGGGAAAACTGAGGCTCAGAGGCTTGCTCAGAAGTAGCAAAGTCCTGGGTCTATCTTGAGCTAAATTCCACGAGCCTCAACTTTACCACAAGACAAGGTTGCTTTGGTCTTACTTAAGGGTAGTAGACTCAGAAACATATATTTTTAACTTTCTGAATTTTTTTCAATATAGATATTGGAAAATAATTTAATGTAGTCAAGTCCCTTCTCCTTTTTTTAAATGGTGTCTGGATTTTGAGTTTTTATTCAAAGGCCTTTCCACTTTGGGATAATAAAACGGTCTTCCAAGAATTCCTTTTAATCCTCTTGTAAAACCTTCGCTTAAAGAAAATGTTGAAATCTTTTGGACATCTGGAGTTTATTTTGGTATAAAGAGGGAGTTAGAGATCCAAATTATTTTTTCCCCAGTAGCTACTTGTTAACAGAGATGTCCATCATTTTTCCTCTGATATGCAAAGCCACTAAATCCTAACTAAATGCTCATCTATATATGGATTTATTTCTGGACTGTCTCTTCTCTTTCAATCTACCTATCTAGACATATGCCAGTACTGTACTGTTAATCATTGTACCTTGGTAATATAGTTAACACTTTGGAGGGCTAGATTGCCATATTTTTTTTTTTTAGGAGAATGTCCCTCTCATTTTTTGCACATTTATTCTGCAATTCTTGCTTAAAACTTAACTTTACACAGATGACATATAAGTGTCCACATTAAACACATTGGTAACTTCACTGGGGTTTCTGGACACAAGGGCTCATGTGCTGCATTTAAAGTGTAATCTGCTCGTAGCTAGAAAAGATGCTGTGCTTTACACTGTCTGGTGCAGAGCTCAGGGCAGGTGGTTAACTGGGTAATAGATCAAGTTTCCAAGGGGAAACTTGAAAGGAGAGATACATATAGTTGGAAAGCAATACACAGTGTCCTGAGAATCAAGAATATTAGAGTTGGAAGGGGTCTCAGAAACTAACTTGTCACTTGATAGTTGAGGAAATGAACTGTTTGGAATTTAAGTGACTTGGCTAAAATCATGCAACTAATTGTGGCAAAATCAGGATGGAAACCCCAGTCTTCTGTTTCTCAGTTGAATCTTCTTTTTACTACATGATGTCACTCCTTCTAGAGTCCCCCCCTTTAAATGTTCCATAAAAGGTCCATATTAAAAGAAAATGTACCAGATCTGAAAATTCTGTCGGATTTTTTTCTTCATTTAAAGCCTACTTAGTAAGTTAACTTGAGTTTAAGCATAAAAACGAGACTCCAGAATGTTTTTTTATTTACCCAAATTAGTAAGAGTAATTCGTACATTTTATATGAATTGAACACATCCTTACCTTTGCTTTTCATTTTTTCCATTGATAAACTATCCTAAACCATCTGGAGAGAGCTTGAGCTTGGCTTCATTTCCGTTTAGTAGCAATTACACTTTGGGCAGTGAGGGGAGGAGAATGAAACGTCTCTGGAGTAATCAACTCCTCAGCTAATGACTGCTAGGCCTAGAGATAACTTTATATTTTTCTCTACAGTGATGGAACAGAAGTTTGCAAGTGGACCCCTCTGAGAGTTTGCTTGGGGAGCAAGGTCTCTCAAATGCATACTCACTCTACAGAAAAATTTGGAATGATATTTCAGACAGCTAAGAGGAGACAGATAACTCCTAAATTAAAATTGATGAAGAATAACTGAGTTTGCAGCTCAGAGCCCATGTTAATCTTCCAGGGTTAAATTTGAATAAAAAATTTAATCTCTGCATGTTATACTTATTACTTTGATGATATATATCTGTTAATTATTTTCTATTTATGTGAACAGCAGTTTAAAATGTGCTAAGATGTAAGCCCCATGTGTACAGCTTCCTTTCATTTGAAACAATTTTCTTATGCCCCATTTTCCAATAATACATCTTATCCCAGGAAGAAATTGAGATATGCAGCCAGAGTTAAGTATATTGGATATTAACAGTCTGTGAGTTGCACATCCTGGCTATTTATAATTCTCTATTTTTGCCATCTGTTCTTCACATTCTCTTGTCTGTTATTCTATGTCCTTCTTTTCCTAAAATGCTAGTTATGGCTCCTAAATTAATCTCAAAGTTTTATTTATATTTTTGGCTAGAGTTCCTTTTCGATATTTGATGTCATTCAGGAATTGTTTAATGAAATGTCATGCACTCTGCCCAACCCCAGATTGTTTTTGTTCTTCTTTGGCTCAATGCAATATGTCATGCAGCCTCTTTTCTTTGCCTCCCTTAGTCCCAGGTTGCACAGGAGCTTTGGAAAGGCCTTTCCCTGAGCTGGCTGAGTCACGAGGACAATCATTCTTTCTGCACCTCTTTCCAGCCCAGGCCTAACTTCTTGTTGCTGGAGCCAAACCATAGTCCTTAGAGTAGCTTCTTTCATCAAACCTGAATCCATTTTTAAATCACTAATTTTAGATGACATGATTTTCTTAGAGATCAAAGAATGCATGTCTCCCCATTTTTTGAAAGTGGAAACAAACTCAGAGATGGTAAGTGGCTTACAGAGGGTACACAAGTACTGGTAGAGCAGAATAATTTAATTAGTAGAATTTTACCCTATGTTTGTGACAGATTTAGAACATATAAGTGAGAAACAAATCTTACAAACCCAGTAGGAATAGCAAAACTCATGAACTCTTATTAACTCTCATGATACCTTGTATATTAGTTTGCTAGGACTGTCATAACAGAATATTGTAGACTGGAAGACTTAAACAACAGAGGTTTATTTTCTTATGGTCCTAGAGGCTAGGGGTCCAAGATCAAGGTGGTGGCAGGGTTAATTTCTCCTGAGGCCTTTCTCTCTGGAGACAGCTGCCTTCTTGCTGTGTTCTCACATGGCTTTTCCTCCGTGTACTCACCCCAGGTGTCCCTCAGTGTGTCCACATTTCCTCCTCTTATAAAGACATGAGTCACATTGGATTAGAGCTCAGCCTAAATGATAGCTGCATTTTAAATGATCACCTCTTTAAAGGCCTTATGTCCAAACACAGTCACATTCTGAGCTATTGGGGGGTTAGAACTTTGGGGACACAATTCAGCCCCAAACACCCTATGAGGTCAAGATTATTAATGTCTCCGTTAACTAATGATGAAAAAGTGATACAGAGATGCTAAATAACTTGCTGAAGGCTGCACAGAGAATAAATGATAGAGCCAGGATTTGAACACAGATAGTCTGGCTGCAGATAATCTGCTGAAACTATTGTTCAGTGCTCAGAGGCCTCTTAGAAATGATTCATAATGACACTATTAAAATGTTAAGAATCTTCCCTGAAAGGACAGTTTTTGTTCATTTGTCATGGCTTTTTCCAGTCCATTTCGTTTTTCTTCACTGAATGTAAGAAGGTCAGGGGTCTGTGTCACCCAAGGAATATATAAATACAGTTGTGTCACCTGAGACATGCATAAAGAGGAATGAAAAATGTATAGGAAATACCCAAAGCAGAAATGATTTTTTTCTTTTGAATACCTAATCTTAGATCACCCATAGCTAATTAAATTTGAGATCAAGGGTGTATGAATAATTAGTTTTAATCCCAGAATTTTCATTAAGAATACTCCACTACACCTGCATTTTATAAGTTTCCTATAGTGTATTATCATAAGAAATGGAAATGGTCCTATAATAGTCCTATAATCTAGAGAAAATTTCCCAAGGAAATTCAATAACACAACAAAAGGCGAGTTGAATGCCTATTAAGGAATGTTTTTCTGTATTGGAAAACTATAGATCCATCATTATTACTGGTCATCATATCATCTAAGGCTGCAGTAAACCTGTCAACTCACTTTTTAATTGTAACTTTAACACAGTGACAGAAATAGCTATCCTCACTTTCATAGATCTTCTACAGGAAAAATGACCTGCCCAGGCCTGCTATCATAAAATTTTCATGGTCACTGTCTGCTGGATGAATCCCCACAAGACAATGTCAGTGAAGAAAGAGTCAGCTAAAGGGAGGTCCAAAATTTAACTTCTACTTAACACTTGTAAGTGAAACAAGATTGAAAAAATGTGCACAAATTTATGCAACAACAGCAATTTTTTTTATAATATTAAAATAAAGGGAAAGTATTTTCCAGTCATAAAGATCAAATCTCTCAGTGAATAAATAAAAAAATGCATTTATAAATGTATTAAAGTTTTAATCCCTTCACTTCCCAACTTTAATAATTAAGTTCAATACAGTAGTCTCTCCTTATCCTCGGGAGACACGTTCTAAGACCCCCAGTGGATGCCTGAAATCACGGATAACACCAAACCCTATATATACTATGTTTTTCACTATACATACATACCTATGATAGAGTTTAAGTTATAAATTAGGCACAGTAAGAGATTAACAATAATAACTAATAATGAGATACAATAATTACAATAATATAGTGTAGTAAAAGCTATATGAATGTGGTCTCTCTTTTTCTCTCTCTCTGATAACTCATCTGATAACATAGGTGACTACTAAGTGAATAGCAGGCAGGTAGTGCACACCTGTGAATGTGCCAGGCAAGGGGATAGGTCACATTCCAGGTGGGACAGAGCGCGGTGGTGCGAGGCTTCGTCGTGCTATCAGAAGGATGTGAAATATAAAACTTATGAATTGTTTATTTCTGGAACTTTGCTTTTAACATTTTTGGACTGAGGTTGGCCATGGGTAACTGGAAATGCAGAAATGGAAATCTTGGATAAGGGGGAACTACTGAGTTACAAAATAAGATGAAAACCTATGCTATGGGAAAGTTGTCAATGACAGTAGAACAGATGTTTAATATCCTATTAATAATTTTATAAAATAAAGAAATTTCTAAAATAAAGCAAAGTATAAGTAAATATGTATATCTCAATTTTAATAGCTAACATTTAGAAAAAAATAGCTGTCATCTCTCTTTCATTGCTTTCCGTGGTTGACTTCCAGTTGTTTGAGTTAAACCTAGGTACCTCCCAACAGACCCTATCACATAAACTGAAGGATTATAGAGTCAAATTCCTGTTTTGTTTATGAGGAACTTTAGACCCAGATGAGTGTCAGCTGTCTAACTCATGCAGATCCTACTGTGTGCTGATGCCAGGACTAAAATCCATGTCTCTGGCCTTCCTTGTCAGCCCTCTGTCCATACTTGTCTTTATGGAAAGGTAGTACTAGAGAGTGATACAGAGAGAAACCTTCCCTGACATGGAGAACTCTTTAGGGTCTTTCAACTCTAGAGAAATTATGATGCCTTTACTGAGGACAGTTTTATCTGAGGTAACGGTATCATCTAAGTACTTCCATTAAGTGCAAATATATTTTCCCCTCGCTCCTAAGATCACATTCACTAAGATATTTACGGTTCTGAAACCAGGTGCAGCTTTTATAACTTGCACAATAATTAAGTATGGGAAGCAATCTGAAAAATTCCAAAGCATGCAGGTTTTACTGCAGCTGCAAACTTGTAAATTCAGTGAGTGAATACTTAAAAACAATTGTAGCTGATTAGTAAGAAATGCCAGCACACTTCTTTCTAAAAAGGATTTGAAGAGCAAAAAAATACCTGCTGGTATAGAAACTTCTACAAAAAATAGGAGACATTTATTACATTATTAAAATGGTGCCTTTAATAACCATATGTAGATTGGGTCTCTGCACAACACAGGATAGTTTTACAAAAAAACAAGACAGGCTCTTGGCATAAAATACTGCAGCATACTAGTGATCTGAATTGATGTGAGGGCCATGTGGTTAGGCTGAAAATCCATTTAAGGTTGCAGAGACCAGAACTAGCCCTTGAAATTTCCCCTGAAGCCTCTGCAGAGTGAGCTGTTCGGTAAGAATGGGTGTCTTGTCTGGTTGTCCAGTTCTGTTCATATACAGGCTATCTGGTGAGATGGAGCCGCTTGCAATTATGTACTATTATCCAAGTCAACACATTATTTGGATTTCAAAGGAAGAGCAATGATTCTGCACTGGAGGCCTGGGTAAATATCTATATAGGTGGAATTTGAAAGATTGTCCTCAAAGATAAGTCTGAAATGTTTTGTCAGGCAGAGCTGTGGAGATGTTGGGAGAAGAGTGGAGGGCCTTCTAGGGAGTAAACAACTTGAGCAAAGGCACAGACATGTCAAAGTGCACATCCTAGTCAGGGATGGGGAGAGGCCGGTGGAGGAGATATGTGCATGAGGAGAGAGAATAAGGCTGTGACTGGTCTTCAACTTCCAGTGGGGAGGCATCAGAAATAATACCATCAGAGGTGTTTCAAGTCTGGTTTCGTGGCATCACTGCCTTTTGATTAATTATTTATTTTTTTTAATCTGTAGGTCTGGATGCCATTGGTATCTCACCAAGGGATGCTTGGACTCTGCAATAACAGAACTCAAACCAAAACTGCCGAAAGCAGAAAATTAGTTACTAATGTGCTTTCTATTTGGTTGGACACTGTGGTCAGTTTCTGAAGAATGTACAGTAAAACCTTGGATTGCGAGTAACTTGGTTTCTGAGTGTTCTGCAAGATGAACAAACATTTTTATTAGGTTGGTGCAAAAGTAATTGCGGTTTGTGGTTATTACCAAACCGTTATTACTTTTGCACCAACCTAATAATACATTTTAACTTGGTAAACAAGTGATGTCTTACAAGTAGTTTATTTCCAGAATGAATTATGCTCACAAACTGAGGTATTACTGTACCTCCTTTCCAGTTAGATAGGAGTCAGAGATGAAATTATTGTCTTCTAGACCTTGGGTCCCTCTTACATTTGGACCTGGAGCCCTGTATCTGGTGATTGCAGAGAACACTATGACGGGCCTTTTGTGGCTTACACTGAGCAGCTCCGTTCACTAAAAAAGTTAGGTGGTCTGTATAGCTAGTACAGCAACTTTCGATATGATGCAACCAGATTGGATTTTTTTTTTTTGAAGTAGTGAAGAAATGGTTCGTAGAGTCACTGAAGGAGTAGAGCAGAGCAGTGGGAGTGCTCCTCTGAAGTTTGTTCTAGTGAGCCAGGGGCATAAGGGCCTGTAGGTCCGGGAACTATGTGCATCATCCCTGCGCATGTGTTTAGGGGGCTATTGACTCCACACACAAAACATAATACAGGCATCTCTGAGCCCCAGACACTACTGGGTTTAAATGCTTGCAAGTCCTGTAATAAGAAAAGACATTTCAAGTTCTATACTTGAGATAGATTTTAAAAAGTCATTTCTAGACATTCTAGGTCTTGCTATGGGTTGCATTGTATCCCCCATCTGAAAGTATATGTTGACTTTGATGATTAATTTTATTGCGACAACTTGACTGTGATAGGGGATGCCCAGATAACTGGGAAACATTATTTCTGGGTGTGTCTGTGAGGATGTTTCTGGAAGAGAGTTGAATTAGTAGAATGAGTAAAGTGATCCACTCTCACTATGGACAGGCAACATCCAAATTATTGGGGGTCCAAGTGGATCAAAAAAGGTGGATTGAAAGGTGAATTCTGTTTCTTTTTTTGAGCTGGGATGTAGGGAGCCAGAGGTCTGCAGTAAGGGTTAAGCCTGAGAGCTGGAGGTCTGTAGTAAGGGTTAAGCCTGAAAGCTGGCAGGCTGACAGGCTCTCAGGCCCGGGTGAGCAATGTGGGAAGGTTGGCCACTGAGGAGAAAGCAGCCAACGGCCTTGAGAGCTACAGAGTGGAAGGCCATCTTGTTAATAGTTTCTGCTTGTTATACTTTGTTTTGTCTCGCTTTGGAAAGATTGCTTCCAAGGAATTTGTTCCCTGAGAGGATGGGGCTACTCCCTCAAGGTCCCAAAAACCCCCTACCCTAGGAAAGTTACTTTTGCTATAAAAGCTGTATACAAATAATAAACGAGGCCACTTCCTGCCATCAGCATTGGGTAGACCTCCCATTCCCAGCTTTCGTCTCTAGTCTCTTTCTTTTCCAGTCTCCCACCCAGTCCTCTCAGGTACCCTCTCGGTGGGTTCCTGGTTGACAAGTCAGGAGTGCTCGTTTGGTGCACAGGTCGCATCACTGGAATAACTATCTCCTCCTGCTCTCAGACATCAGAGCTTCTCGTTCTCAGACCTTTGTCTTTGGACTGGGGATTACACCACGGGCTCCCCTGGTTCTCAGGCCTTGAAACTCACACTGAATTATACCACCATCTTTTTAGGTTCTCTAGCTTGCAGATTGTGGGACTTCTACGGCTCCGTATCTGCATAGCCAATTCCTATAATAAATCTCTCTTTCTCTCTCTCTCTCTCTCTCTCTCTCTCTCTCTCTCTCTCTCTGTGTATATATATATATATATATATATATATTATATATAATGTATATATTATATATATAATGTATATATGTATATGTATATATAATGAAAAAAATATAGGAAATATATATAGGAAAAAACTATTAAAATTATAATAATATATACTGATAACAAAAGATGAATACAAGTCAGTTTGACTTCTGCAATTACAAGAGGTACTCAGAGTGGTTACCATTGGTGTAATTTTAATATAGTTTATTCCTTGCTTAAAATGTGTATACTTTTTTTTGGCACCCTCTGTATATATAGTCTTGGTTCGTTTTCTCTGGAGAACGCTGATTAATACACCCTCAGCACCTCAGAATGTAACCTTATTTGACGATAGAGTCATTGTGGACTTGTGGATGTAATTAGTTAAGAAGAGGTGATACTAGAGAAAGGTGGCCCCTAATCCAGTATGACTGTTGCCCTTACAAGAAGGGAAAATTTAGAGACAGACATGCACACAGACCAAAAACATAATGTGAAAATGAAGGCAGAGGTGAAAATAATGCATCTGCAATCCAAAGAATGCCAAAGATTCCCAGCAACCTTCAGGAGCTGGAAGAGAGGTATGGAATATATTCTCCTTCATAGCCCTTGGAAAGAACTAACCCTAATGACACTTTGATTTTGAACTTCTAGCCTCCATAACTGTGAGACAATACATTTCTGTTGTTTAGAAAACTTGGTGTGTGGCAGCCCCAGAAAACGAATCCAGTTCTCAAGTGAGGAGGAGACCCAGCCCAGAGATAGCACCTTCCATGGAGAAGGGTATATCTTGAAAGGAGGTTGGTGGAAAGTGGTGGTTATTTTTCCAAAGTCTTCAGGGTTTTTTTTCCTCATAATCACTAACAGGACCACTGCTTGCTCTTTGTGAAATTTCTGCCAGTTACATTTTATCCAAATGCCAAAGTTCTCCATCCTACAGAGAGGTTGGCTAACAATCAAAGTCTGAACTTTGATATATTTTTGGCTATTGTTTAATTTTCTGCTACTGTTGAGAATCTGAAAAATTTCTCAGATTTTTCTAAACTAGAGCAATAGCTCTTATCTAATTAAAGTGTTCACACTAGTTTATTTTTTATTTAAACTGTTATTTATTTTGGACCTAATATGTGTAATATTTTATTTCAAGTACTATGGAAAATGCAGAGTTAGAATAAGATCCTTGTCTGTCTTCAAATTAGTCTATAATGAAAAACGTGAACTATGAATCAATAATTATAAAACAAAATTTAAATTGATAAGAGCACTAAGTGAAATTTTATTTCCAATAATTGTGGGCTAGGTTATTCAGACCAATTCTTCTTATGAAAATAATAAGTTATACTGGATAAAATATTTTTAAAATGATACCTTAAAAGCTTTGAAGGGATGACAAGGTAGTGGGGAATTGTAAGGCCAAATCTGAGGGTAAGTGGAACATTGAACAAGGAAGCCAGTCTTCTAATTTCTTCCCTTCCCTCCCAAGCTCCAGTGGTTGGTTCAGAGCACATAATCTATTCAGAACCAAGAATACATATTTCATTTGGGAAGGTTGGGATACTACTCCTTGAGTTTTTCCTGGAACAATGAGCTGTGAGACACTGACAGCTATTTAGCAGCTGAAAGGGGAGAGCATCTTGGAATGGAGCAAATAATAAGATGGACATACAATATTATACAACATCAGCTTCAGGTGTACAGTGCAGTGATTAAGCCTCTACCCCATCCATGAAATGGCCTCCCTAACAAGACATGTGCCCATCTGACACCCCACAAAATATTTACAACTTTATTAATTATATTCCCCATACTGTTTTTCATATCCCTGTGGCTATATTGTAGTTACCTAGTTATGCTGTCTAATCCCTTCCCCTTCTCCCTCATCCCCACCTGCCTCCCAACTAGCAACCATCAATTTTTCCTCTATATCTCTGAGACTATTTTTGTTTACTTTGCTCATTCATTCAGTTTTTTAGATTCCACATATAAATGAGATCATATAGTATTTGTCTTTCTCTGACTGACTTATTTCACTTAACATAATAGTCTCTAGGTCCAACCATATTGTTGCAAATGGTACAATTTCATTCTTCTTTATAGCTGAGTAATATTCCATTGTATAAATGTACCACAGTTTCTTAATCCAGTCGTCTACTAATGGGCATTTCGGTTTTTTCCAAGTCATGGCTATTGTAAATAGTGCTGCAATAAACATAGGGGTGCATATATTATTTTGAATTAGTGTCTTGGGTTTCTCTGGATAGATACTGAAAAGTGGAATTGCTGGGTCATAAGGTAGTTCCATTTCCAGTTTTTTGAGATACCTCCATACTGATTTCCATGATGGCTGCACCAATCTGAAGTTCCACAACAGTGCACCAGGGTTCCCTTTTCTTCACAACCTCGCCAGCACTTGTTGTTTGTTGATTTGTTGATGATAGCCATTCTGACCTGAGTGAGGTGGTAAGGGAGTGG
>NW_017731775.1:1629058-1680464 GCF_001890085.2 Hipposideros armiger
TTGAGGGGTAAAAAGTATAACTATTGCACTGTGTTGTACAGCTGAAACTAATTTAAAAATAATAATAACTTACTGGGAAAAAAAGTGGGGCACTGCCATAATGTAGAGTGAGTTTCTGAAACTGAAACATCCACAAGAATCCCCTGGAAATCCTGTTAAATATGATTCCAGGGCTCTGCCCCATAGGCTCAGTAAGTCTGGGATGGTGCCTGGAAATCTGCATTTCCGTAGTCTCCCACTTTAGGCTGCTACTGCTGATCTCAGCACCACACCTTGAGTAAAAATGATGTACAACACATACTGAAGAAAACAAGCATTGTAAAAGCCTCTTTGTGAAAGTGGTGGTAGAAACCCACATCATTTTAAGTAAGAAATCAAATCACCTTAAGAAAGAAAATGGATTTGTTGGAAGGAAACAAGAGTATGTAACTCAGAGTGTGAATGGAAAAGCTACCGAAGCAGGTAATGAGCGGAGGACCTCAGGGACTGAATGTGGGGACTCAATCATCATTGGAACTTTGTCTCTCTTTTTTCACTTTTATCTCTGCTTGGCATTGTTTTCCTCTCCTGTGAATAAATTTTCTTCATATACTAAAAAAAAAAAAAGTGGAGCTAGAATGCATGGAAAAAATAAACCAAGTCCTAGAGACATTTTTAGAACCCTGGATCAAACTGTGCCTGAAGTGTATGTTCAGTTACACAAGCTAAATAGTCCCCTCTTTGGCTTAAGTCAGTTTTGGTTCAGTTTTATCTCCCTTATAATGGAAAAATACTGATATAAGAACCATCTCTGTGATAAAAATAGTCGAGGCATGATTTGGATGGGTTATTTTTCAAGAAGAATGTCCAAATACAGGAATCTTGGAAACACCTACATTTGGGATCTAGGAAGAGAGTGAGAAGCTAAACATGAAGACCTAGTTGCCAGAGGCAAGAACCAGGAGAATACTCTTACATCTTCTCCTGATCTAAAGGAGAAGAGGGAGATATCCGCAGCGTCAACTCACACGGAGCTCAAAGACAATGAACACTAAAAGAGGCAACTGGGTTTGAGGACTGAGAGGTCATTGGTGGCTCCTGGGAGAGCCTTTTCAGGGGAGTCACGAGGGCAGAAATCTGACTGCAAAGGCTCAGGAACACACTGCTGGAAAGAAGTGAAAAAAACAACTTTTTTTCATTAAGTCTGAGTAGGGGAAAGGTGAATTGAAAGTTCCAGTTAATATGGAGAAGAAATGCGGCCAATGGCAGCCATTATAAGGATCTCTCTCAGAGCACATTAATAGAATGAGGCAATTTCAAGAAGGTGAAACATGATTCTTGCCTATGAAGATACCCACCTTGGAAAAAAAGTGCCTGGACTGCTGCACAGTTATTGGGCAGGGTGGCCAGAGTG
The DNA here is from genome assembly GCF_001890085.2 of Hipposideros armiger. Classification (NCBI taxonomy): domain Eukaryota; kingdom Metazoa; phylum Chordata; class Mammalia; order Chiroptera; family Hipposideridae; genus Hipposideros; species Hipposideros armiger. The sequence goes on from NW_017731775.1 coordinate 1,630,452, forward strand.
GAGAATGTGAGAGATTAAAGGGAACTTTTAAAAGAAGGAAACAGACTAGAAAAGTGTTTTATAGATAGGGGAAAGATCAGAGATGTAAAATAGAGGAATTTAATGGAGAAAGTTCTAGAGGTGGCAAAAGGAAATGAAACGGACAAATAAAGAATTAAGAAGAGTTGCTTCTTATTTGGGAGCAGAAATGAGAGGGGAAAAGATGGACTAAGGAGTGGCGAAAGGGCCATTGTAGTCATCAAATTGGGGGAAGATCAAGTATGAAGGGATGTGATAGGGCTATTAACTAAAGGGATGTACATGTAAATTCTTAGTAAATGTGAAGTAAAATATTTTTAGAGGAGAAAGGAGGGATGAACTGTTACTTGCAGCCCCACTATTTTGACAATGGTACAAAGGACTATTGCAGTGGAACTCTGGGCAGCTGAAAGGGACTGGTTTGCAATTCTTCAGGCTTCTGCTGCCCCAGGCAGCAGTCCAGGCACTTATTTTTCCAAGGTGAGTATCTTTGTAGGCAAGAATCATGCTTAACCTTCTTGAAATTGCCTCATTCTATTAATGTGCTCTGAGAGAGATCCTTATAATGGCTGCCATTGGCCACATTTCTTCTCCATGTTTACTGGAACTTTCAATAATTCCACCATCAGAATTAATTAGGACCTTTGTTCTCATAGGACAGCTTCAAAGGCAAGCTCTGCCTCAATAGTTGAATGCAGGCCAGTCCTAGCAGATCAACGTGGGTGGGGGAAGAGGCCACCGGGACCCCCAATTATATAAAAATTCAGTCCCATGAGCAAAGTAAGAACTCCTACTGTGGATGGAAAAGGGGCCACATGTTAAAACTGAAAGTAACCACATAGGATGGCGTGAACATAAAAATTCTTAACTTAAGTGAACCATGGGAAGAAGTCACATCTTTAGTCTGAAGCTTCCTTCATAAGGTCAATTTTTACCTTAAGTGAGCCTGTCTATTGTCTTTTTGCACCTAAGATAACATCCTTGGGAGGTCAGTAATCCCTTTTCCCAGACCAGAGAAGGAAACTACAGAATCTCTCATTATTATTCTTGTCCTCTTATTACCATTTCTATGTGCTGTAAAAAATGAACTGTTAACTATCTTGTACCCACCTGTGTAAAAGGGGTACCTGTCTCTCCAATTTACTTTAATCCAATCCCAGAGATTTCCCTGCTTTGCTTTGTCCCACTCCCTTAATCTACCACCAGTGGATTTCATGTAACCTTTCCCCTTTGGTTCAGGTATAAAATAAGCTGTAAGCTGCCATTTTGCAGAGAACTTTCTCAATCCATTGAGACTTTGCTTCCTAGCAATTGTTATCAGTTTGGCTCAAATAAACTCTTACAAGCTTTTTCTTAGGCTAGATGTTTTTTTGTTGACAGTACTCAGAATGCAAGATGCACATTCAAGGAAGTGCTCATTTTTACTGAGACAATTGATACCCACCACCCGTGTGCCACCTTCTGTGACACATGCAGTTTTTAGAAATGCATTAGGGTGTGAGCTCTGGGGAATGTTTCTATCTACATCTAGGACAATGTTAGTGTTTGTGTCTGAACATCTAGCCGTGCAGTAAGTTTTTATTTGTATTAGTGGTTTTCAAACTGTGCTTTACTTTACATCCTCATGACTATTTTGTAACTACCAATTTGTATTTCTTAATCCCTTTACGTTTTTCAACCTGCCACACAGCCCCCTTCCATTTATCACCTTGGTAAATCTAGTAACTATCTGATACCATCCATAATCATTATATTATTGGTTATATTCCTTATGCTATACCCCACATCCCCATGACTACTTTGTAACAACTAATTTGTACTTCTTAATCCCTTCCCTTTTTCACCCACTTCCCAATCCCCCTCCCATCTGGCAACCACCAAAATGTTCTTTGTATCTATGAGTTTGTTTCTGTTTTGTTTGTATATTTTGTTTGATAGGTTCCATATATAAGCAAAATCACATTGTTTTTGTCTGCTTCACTTCACTCAGCACAATACCCTCCACGTTCATTCATGCCGCTGTAGATGGCAAGAACCCATTCTCTCTGTGGCTGAGCAATGTTCCAATGTTATATGTACATCCTCCTCTTTATCCATTCATCTACCAATGAACACCCAGGCTGCCTCCACATCTTGGCCATTGTAAACAACGCTGCAATGAACACATGGATGCACAGGTCTCCTCAAAGTAGCATTTTGTGTTTCTTCAGATAAATACCCAGAAGTGGGATTACTGGGTCCTTCTTTGTCTCTTGTTTAGCCGTTGTTTTAAAGTCTATTTTGTCTGGTATAAGTATTGCTACTTCAGCTTCTGTTCTCTAACCACCCTCATTTTCATGAAATATCTTTCCCCATCCCTTTACTTTCAGTTTCTGTGTGTCTTTCAATCTGAAGTGTGTCTCCTGTAGGCAGCATATGTAAGGGTTTTGTTTTCTTATCCACCCAGCCTTCCTATGTCTTTTGATTGGAGCATTCAATCTATTTACATTGAAAGTAATTGTTAATATATATGTAGCAATTCCATTTTATTATTCATAATTTTGAACTTTTTTTTCCATCTTAAGAAGTACCTCTAAGATTACTTGTAATATGGGCTTGCTGGTGGTGAACTTCTTTAGATTTTTTTCTCTGGGAAGCTCTTTATCCATCCTTCAATTCTAAATGATAGCTTTGCTGGGTAGAGTAATCTTGGTTGTCCTTGCTTTACATCATGTTGAATATTTCGTGCCAATCCCTCTGGCCTACAAAATTTCTGTTGAGAAATCAGCTGACAATCTTGTGGGAGCTCCCTTGTAAGTGACTAGTTGCCTTTCCCTTGTTGTTTTTAGGGTTCTGTCTTTGTCTTTAACCTTTGCCATTTTAATTATAATGTGTGTTGGATCTCTTTGTGTTCATCTTGTTTGGGACTCTCTGTGCTATCTGGATGTGTGTGTGTGTCTATTTTCTTTGCCAGGTTAGGGAAGTTTCCAGTCATTATTTCTTTAAATATGTTCTCAATCCCTTGCTTTCTCTCTTCTCCTTCTGGGACCCATATGATACAAACATTGTTATGCTTGATGTTGCCCCAGAAGTCTCCTAAACTGTCCTCATTTTTTTGGATTCTTTTTTCTTTTTGCTGTTTTGATTGGATGTTTTATGCTATCTTGTCTTCCAAATTGCTGATTTGATCCTCTGCTTCATCCAGTCTGCTGGTGATTCCTTCTAATGTGTTCTTCATTTCAGTTACTGTATTCTTCACTTCTGACTGGTTCTTTTTTATGGTTTCTATGTCTTTTTTTATGCTTGCTATGTCTTTGTTGAAGTTCTCACTAAGCTCCTTGAGCATCTTTATAATCATTGTTTTGAACTCTGTTTGGTAGATTGCATGCCTCCATTTTGTTTAGTTCTTTTTCTGGAGTTGTTTCCTGTTCTTTCATTTGGGATGTAGTTCTTTGTTTCCTCATTTTAGCTGCTACTCTGTGGTATTTTTCTATGTATTAGGTAGATATGCTATGTCTCCCAGTCTTGGCTGGGTAGCCTTATGTAGTATGTGCCCTGTGGAGGCCTGGCACAGTTTCCCTGGTCACCTGAGTGTGACACAAAGAGTGTCCCTTGTGTGGGTTGTGTGTGTCCTCTTGTTATATTGAGTTTTTTTGCTATTGACATGTCAATGGGTGGGATTGATCCCAGGCTGATTGGCTGTAAACTTTTCCTGCTGTACAGGAGGATTACTCCAATGAGTGGGTTTTGCCCTGGCAGGCTCTCTTGTTGAGACCACTTTTGTTTGTGCAGCTAGTGGGGCTAATTGGGTGGTGTTCTGTTGTGTTCTGAAGCCAACCTCCAAGTATGCTGGTTTGGGGGCCTCTTGGAAGAGGAAATCCAAGATGACAGAGTAGACAAATACTGTGCCTGCTTCTTTCCCTGAACACATTAAAATTACAACTGTTATAAAACAGTTAACCTGGGAAACCATCTGAAGTTTAGCTGAACAGAAGTTTTATAACTAAGGATACAAATAAGAAGCATGTCAAGACTGATAGGAAGGGTGGATACATGAAAAGAACTGGCCCCAAACATCCATGTGGTGGTTGAGAATCAGGAGGAATATTTCAACTGCGGAGTTTCTTCCACCCCTTGGAGGAGTGAGGGGCCCCAGCCCCACACCAGGCTCCCCAGCCCGGAGTACTGGTGCTGGGAAGAGGAGCCCCCACTACACCTGGCTGTGAAAAACAATGGGGATTCTTACCATATGGGTGGGACAGAAGGCTGCAGGAAACCAAGACGTCATCTTAAAGGGCCCATGCACACTCACTCACTCACAGGCACTAATCCTGGGCTCCAGTGGAGGGACAATGACTCAGGGTGTCAGAGGCATATGGTGGGCAGACTGATGTATGTGGCTGTGGGGCAAAGGCTGCAGGACAGCCACCAATTACCTTGTTTGGCATTGTCCCACGTAGCCAGCAGATAGGTGTCATCTTTCCTCTGTTGATCCATCCCCTACAGGGCCTAATCTGAATCTGAATTGGCCTGGTGAGCTCCACTGGGACCCCACCCTACCCAACTCTCCCAGTGCTGGAGGCATTTTCTTGAGCAGCCAGCCCTGTCTCCGTTGCACTCTTTCTTGGAAAATTATTGAAGTCTCTGGGCCCCAGGCGGGTGGCAACTGGGCTTCGTGTGCTCTGAGCCTTTTTCTGAGTAGCTCCAAGCTCAGCACTGACAGCAAATCAGAATCTAAATTAACCTGGTGACAACTTTTTCTACTTTAGTGATTTCCTGAGACCCTGTTTCACCCAACTTGCATACTGCACAAGACTTTATCGGTGGCTGAACCTTAAGGGAGCTGGCAGGTGGCAGTAGGCCGCAGCATGTCCTGGCTTTTTGCAGAGCTACCCCAGGCCCGATACTGGTGTCAGACATCCTAAGTTCACAGCATTGCCTCTTTAACGTGCCTCCAGGTTTAGCACAGGCTGCAAAAAACTGCAGATCTCTTTGTAGCTCTTATTGTGTCTTCCTTGGCTGGTCATAGGCAGTGGGTGATGTAAGCCTGCACCAGAGCCCTTAATTACCTCTTTAAATATTTTACCTCTAAATGCAGTCACATTCTGGGGTACTAGAAGTTAGGGATTTAACATATTCACCTGAGGGAGACTCAATTCAGCCTATAATACCTATCAATGAAACAGAATTGTCAATGGTTGCTTGAGGATGAATCAAGAAGAGAGAGAAATAAGTTTGAACCAGACACTGATTATTTTGTGTCTTTCTTGTACTGTACCCCTAGCCCCATTTCATCCCTACCTTCAAATTGTCTAGACCACCTCTCACCCTACCAATTGATGTGGTACCTGGAGAAACTCAGGAATAAAAGTTACTAGGAAGCCCAGAATTCTAGGTTGAGCTTAGGGATTAACAGACTGGGTTTGGCCATGCTCAAGATAAGAAAATTTGATAAGACAGGGAGGAAGCTGGCATATGCTTTATTCTGATATAGGTCAGCTGTTGTCACAAAAATTTTGTACTGTTATCTTGGGACTCTTCTCATGAAGTGCTGTGAAGGTTTATTTCAGAAACTTCTCTGTATATTTTATCATTATAAATCAGCCATATGAATCAGCCACAGCAAAATACAGCATCCCACTAGGTTTCTAACTCCCTGTTCCTCTTCTTCCACCTCACTGATATTTCTTCCAATTTTGATTTGCGTAGAGAAAGGCATTAATCAGCATTTATCTTCTTAGGTCCAATTTGAATATATTTCTTAAAATTTCATTAAATATCTAGTTCTGTTTAAAATTATTGCTCAAGTCAATTTATAAATAAAGGAGCTGCTATTTGCCAAGTTTGGCTGCATTAAATTGTCTAGATACTGAAACATATATGCTATGGGCATGGGAAAAAGTAGGGAAAAGCATTTGTGTGGATATTGTTTGAAATATTTTGGGATCAGCAGCTCCAAAATATAGTACCTGTACCTGTTACAACATTTCCAGGGAATTATTTTACCTGTCTTAAAAAAATATTTGCTGCTTTTGGCAAAGGCTTTGCTTTCTAATTGCCCTACATTTCTTTTCTTGTTAAAGACACATTTAACAGTTGAATCCATTATCTCAGAAATTAACAAAGACTTTACTTTTTTAGCAACTGCTTATCATTGCAGTGTTCTCAAGGAAGTATGTGTATGAATCCCAAAATCTGCTGTAAAAATGTTATCTATCTAATTAGGTGTAATTAAAAGAAAATATAATTTTGGATTAGGGGATGGAGGGCTGTTACAAATTTCTATGGACTGAATTGTATCCTCCCAACATTCATATATTGAAGTCCTAATCCATAATGTGATAGTATTTAGAGATGGGGCCTTTGGGAGACAAAATAGGTCAGATGAGGTCATCAGGGTGAAGTTCTCAAGGAGAGATTAGTGCCCTTCTAAGAAGAGACCAGAGAGCTCACTTTCGCTCTCTATGACTGAGGAAAGGCCATGTAAGCACACACTGAGAAGGCAGCCATCTACTAGCCAGAAAGTGGGTTCTTACCAGGAACTGAATCTGCCAATACCTTGATCTTAGATTTTCCAGCTTCCAGAATTTTGAGAAATAAACATCTGTTGTTCAAGCTACCCAGTCTATGGTAGTTTGTCATAGCACACTGAACTGATGAAGACACAAATATTCACACATGATGATCATATTTGAGGACACTCCATAGTTCTAAGCTTTCTGAACTTCAGGGTAGGGAAAGAATTCAGTCCATTTGAAAAACAGACTCTATTCCTTATTATTGCAAACCTAAATGATGACCAATCTGTCTGTGCTGTCATATTGCTTTAACCCTGTTATTAAAATTAAACCATAAATCAGCAATTTGGGATTGAAATTTCTTTGTGTTTTATGTGCTTGGTCCTTTGTGAGGCAATGGGCACGTAATGGTTAACAAGACACATATGGTTCCTGACATCATTGCACTTATGGTTGTTGGGGAGACAACAAGAAAATAGACAATTATAATGACTAGTGTTCTGAAGGCAGAAGGACAGCATATAATGGGTCATCTGGAAAGTCATGAAATATTTTTCTATGTTTTTCAATTAAAAAATGCGTCATGATTTTCCCAATGACCCAATAGTTGGAGCTCCAGGAGTCCCTGGAGGGAACGTGCAGAGAAGCTGATATTAAAGGTAGTCAGGAGCAGGAAATGTTAAAAGAGAAGAAAGAATTCCTGGTGGAAAACTGTTTGAGAAACTGAAAGAACTTCTTTGTGGCTAGAACACATAGTCAAGAAAGAGTGTCACGAGAGATGAACCTGAAAGAGTTACCCATATCTAGACTATGGAATTTAAAGTTTATTTTAAGGGCACTGATGAACCACTGAAGTTTAATGACAACAAACTTGATCAATATTTTCATTTTAGAAAGATTTTTCTGGTTTCTATGTGAAATGGATTTGATTAGAACAAGAAAGGAAGTAATGATACCCAATACCTGGAAAGGTTGTAACAATCCAAGAGAGAGATAATAGAACTGGGCAGAATTTAGAGATATACCAGGGGTGTCAAAAAAATTTTGAGAGATGTTATCTATGTATTACTTTTCAAAGTTGAATTGAATTACGGTAGCAATGTGTAGTATGACATTTGCTCAAAAGATAACATTCGCTCAAATGAATGCTAGCATCATTCATTGTACTTCAATTTTGACACAGTTTTTTTCTTTCTTAAAATGTGTATACATTTCTTTGGCAGCCTCTGTATATGAAGTAGACTCACTTTGGTAATCGACTGGGTGTTGTTTGGAAGTGAGGAGAAGGAAGAGTCAAGGAAGACATCCGGATATCTGGCTACTACATGCTGATGAGCTAGATCAAATAAAGTAGAGAAGGAAGGTATCAATTGGACTTTGTCATAAAAAAGTCTGTGAGAAGCTTGGTGACAGTCATCCCAATGGCCTGGTGGCAAGACTGAAGTGGCCTGAAGAGTAAATGGAAGTTGCAGCAGTAGAGCTAACTAGGGAGAGCTATTCTTCATTGGAGTACTATTCACTGAAAGACACCATTGCCCATTTGCCATTTAGTATATATGAATAGTTGGGAGATAATGATGTGGGGAAATATAAAAAATATCATGTTTCCATGCTTCTGGACTTCCAGAATGAGGATTCTATGGATTGATGACGTTTCTCATAGTATTTTTATAGGTTGGGGTGAGGTTGGGACGGAGGGCATATTTGATAGCTCGTCACTTCTGTCATTCCAACATTATTGTGCAAAACCAGAGGGGTCCAAGTAAGCAAATAAGCAAACACTTACATATCAGAAGCTCCAAATCACTGTTTATTGCCTTGAGTTGAATTGAAAATAAAGAAATCAGTCTTCATGGAACATCTGATCAACCAATTCTCTTGGCCTGATCTCAGTCCTAATGAGGTTCCTGTACGGCATGTGTGTTCCTCCTCTGGCCTGACTGTCAGGAAGCCCCTCTATTTAAATCCTCAGCTCGTTAATTCAGTGTGATTCCTGTCACCCTACTGAGTTTGACCTTACTCTCTGCTCTTGATATCCTGATGTTGGTATGCCTCTTTCTGACCCAGTTTTGATTCTGCCCCCTGATTTTCATGAACCTCTCAGGACTCTGCCTTTTCCCAGAACTTCTCCATGGTCAATCTGCATATCTTGCTGTGTAGACTGTGGGTTTTCTGGAGAGATTTACGACTGGCACGATTCAGGTTTGATCGCATAAGAAAATGGAAAGCAGCCTAATTCACTTCTTAGCTTTTTGTTTACCTATTAGTTACTCACTTCATAATCATAGATTGGGAAGGCCCAGACATTTTAGTTACATGTGTTTTTGAATGGTCTCCGCAAGATATTTTTAAACCGCACAGGAAGTTGAAATTTTGGGGTAGGGAAGATAGTTAGGCCAGGGAATGCAAATAAAAGTTATTTCAGTGGTTCCAGACAGAAATAAGTAAATTTAGTAGTGTAATGCGAGAGACGATAAAGAAGTGAAATTAGAACAGTTGGGATAGATTTGAGACATTTCAATGCTATAATCAATAGAACTTGATGACAGATTGGGTATTGAGCAGGAAGGGGTGGAAACAATTGAAGATAACACTGAGATTTATAGCTTGGTGTGCCATTTACCCTGATGCTTAATGAATGAAGAAAAACTGTACATGATAATGACTTTAGTTCTTCATATGTTGAAATTCAGGTGCTTATGAAGTGTTGGGATAATGAAGTCTCATAAGAAGTCAAAATTATCTGTATTGGGTTAGGGAGACAGTTCAAGGCTAAGGATGAACAATATCAATCTACTTAGTTTTATTTACATGTTTTTTTTGCTTGCTTTTATGCTTCCAATTTTCAAAATAAATCAATCTGAGACAGTTTTCAAAGACCATAACATTTTAGAAAAAGAACATAAAATGAGGAATTCTCAGGGTGGAGTTGGCAATGGAGAACAGAAATGTAAGGATGTAAAAACCCAAAATCTGCTGCATACACACACAACATAAATATACACATGTGTGTGTACTTTTATATTTGTTAGAGGTAGGCTTCTCTGAGTTTCCTTTGAGCCAATGCAAAGAAGGAAACATTTGATTTACAGTATTCACATGATAGAAATGCTATATGAGGTTATAACTATCCTTAGTAGTGAGGTCTGAAAGACATTTCTTCTATGGGTTCTCATAAAGAGGGCCTCATGCAACCATAGAGAATAAGATTCTAAAAAATATCAAACAAAGTTAATAATCAGTAAGATGATATTTTTAAACGTCATTTAAAATAGGCCAGTGGCATAATACCCAAAGGCAGTATATTCAAAGCAATTGCTATGGTGAAGATAATGGAATCCAGGTTTACAAGCCATCTGGTTTCAACAAAAATAAAAAATATTATCTAGATCTAGAAAGATCACAGATTGTTGCCCATTGGCCATACCTGGTCAGTAGACTTTGTTTTTAGCATGTAGAATTTAAAAATTGAATTATTAAAAACATAACTCAGGAGTTTTTATATAAAAACCCACTTTTAATCTTATCTCATCTTATCTTATTTTATCTTATCTTATTTCATCTTATCGTTTTCTCTTGTTTTGCTTCTCTTGAACCATGAAAAGCCCTGGCACACGGGACCTGCCTTCTGTATGGCAGCTTTCTCTTTGGATGGGGAATGTGCTCTTCTGTTTGCCATAGTACTCACTTATTTACAATACTTGCCTGAGCCCTGTAGATATGAAATTTGCAACCTCTGATACAGAAAAAGATATAGACCACATGCCATTCAGGAAATCCTTAGTGTGTATTACTCATTATAAATTTAGATAACTAGTGTGCGGCAGAGAATATAAGGTTAATATACTATGACAAAAATTTGGAACACAGATAGTATATTTAGCGACATTTTTTAGAGTCAAGCCATACTTCAACAGCCAATTGCACTTGAGTTAAGGTTGATATCTTTTTATAGATTCAAAAGATTGTGCCTGAATGCAATATCACTCTCTGTTTACCCAGACGTGGGAAGAAGGAGGCCTGGTATGTAGGGTAAAAAAAGTTGCTCAGAAAACCATTTTGAATTCCCATCGACAGATGAAAAATTGTTAATAGAAACCCAAATGTCTACGTAATTGAGAATTTAACCTCAAATACATTAAAGTTGGTGTACCCCCCAAAATCATAATTTTGAGTAATGTCATTTTCTAATGATTCCTCCAATTAAACAAATTGTATCCTAGATAATTGAACATAATGACTTGCTACATATATTTAAATGTTGCTTAGATTTTGGAGAATATTTACAACACTTATGACCTAGATGTATAAATCTTAGTCTACTTAGTCAAAGGGTAATTAACTGGCAGGTTGTCTGTAAAGGCCTGACCTAGTTCGTGCCAGTAAAATAATTTCAGTGGAACACAGAATGTTTATTTCTAAATAAATGACTTGGGTAGGAAGAAAAAGGATGCATTCAATCTATCAAAAATAAACATTACCAGAGGGTAAGGGGGTAGGGGGGTGATAGATGAGGGTAAAAGGGATAAAAAATATGGTGATAGAAGAACAGACTCTGGGTGGTGAGCACACAATGTGATATCTAGATGATGTATTACAGAATTGTACACCTGAAACCTATGTAACTTTGCTAACAATTGTCACCCCAATAAACTTTAATTAAAAACAAATAAATAAATATTAGTTCATTAAGATGCAAGGTAAAGAGAAGGAGTAAGAGCAGAACACATTCTCATTTCACCCACTGGAAAGATTCACCAAGCAATACTTGATGGTGTTGACATTCACAGTAGTTTTGCATGTCTCATAAGAGGTGTCTATATTGAGTTTATACAGTCTATGAAGTCAAAGGGTAAGCAGAATCAATAATACTAACAAATAATCTTATGCAATTACTGACATGTTTCTCCTGAAGACAAAAACGAATGGACCAAGATCAGTAGTGAAATAACTGTACCCCAAAGCTCTTCACTTATTTTTATTTTTGAGAGTTAATTCAGTAACAGTAACATCTTTTAATTATTACTGTCTATTAGGTCATAGCCACTGTGCCAGATGATTCCTGTACAACATCTCTAGCTTCACCATAACCACTGTCCTTTAGATGAGAAAGAAAAGTTAGCTTTCAAGAATTTAACAAATTTGTCTATGGTAACATTCATTTATTCACCCCATTAAAAAAAACATGGTATAATGTCTACTTTGAAGAAACTTATACTTTTATTTTTTTGTACTGTTGCATGGGTAATGTAAAATTTGTAAATCCTTTCTTTAAGAAGAATAGAACAAAGGAAAAGGGAGAAGACAGGACGAGGAAGAGGAGGAGAGAGAGGGAGAGCCGGGGCAGAAATCTAGCGTTTTGGTTTTGTCTTGGCTGATTTCAGCACTATGGTAGGCAGCATAAAAATGGTCTCTGGAAAGATATAAAAGACAGGGGAGAGTAGACGAAGTAATGTCCTATAAATAAAGCAAAGAGTAAAAGAATTACAAAACTCAGGTGGTATTTTTAAGCCTTGGAGATAGATGTAGGGGTGTCTCCTTGAGACAGTAGCAAGGATGGTTGTCAATACAGATAGATTTTGATTTTCAGGAGGAGGGGCCAGATGCTATGTCTATCATTTTGGCTGTGAGATACAAAGGTAGCAAGGGCATATTTAGTCATATTTAGAGAAATGGTAAGGGAATTGCCTGGAAATGAGTTGAAGTAGTAATATTTTAAAGACAACACTGACATAATTAAATTGTTTAGATAATTGTTGGCTTTTGATTTTCTTATTTGACTGTGATCCCATTGCAGATAGTAGGGACTGTTATAATTTTGACACTATTGAATAACACACAAGTGGTTTCTTTGCAAGACTCCTTCAACCATCCTCGTTTCTGGCATGCATGTTTGAGGTGGCCATTTCTCATCTCTTTTAGTCCATTCTTTGATTGTCTGAAAACCCACGGCCTTTTCCGAAAGCCTTTCCATATCCAATCACTTTTTGTAAACTACCTCTAGGAACAAATTCTTCAGAGAAACTTTCAACTGCTCTCCTATACAATTACATCTTTTTCAAAAAATCTGTCAAATAAATTCAATTCACACCCAGCATAGTTGCCAATTTCATACTCACTGATCAACTGGTGTGTCAGACAAGACTAGTCTCAGGTAGCTGCGCCAATTTCTTTTTCTCAATATTCTTTGCTCATTATACCGTGGTTTGCTTGGTATTCTAATGTACTACTGTGTTTTTGTTTATAGTTTACAAATACAATTGTTTCTTCCTTCTTTATTTTCAAATTGAAGTTTTAACAATTAATATTGTCATTTAATAAAATAAAGACACTTTTAAAGTATTTATTATCTTTAGTTGTTACAGAGTGTTTCATATAAGGATGTACCATAGTTTATGTCTTATTGTTTGTTTTTCAGTTATTTCCAGTTTTCTCTGTTATAAACATCTTTGTATATACATTTTAGAATATTTGACTAATCTAGTAGGTTCACTATTTTTTCAGTTGATTCTTTTTTTTTGCAACTGTGTTTCTCTTTTAAGGGAAGTAATAGACACACACATACACACACACACCACACACACACACACACACACACACCCCTCCTTAGCTTACATCCTTATCGATTATTCATTCTCTCTCTCTCTCTCTCTCTCTCTCTCTCTCTCTCTCTCTCTCTCTTTCTGCCTCTTTCCCTCCTTTCCTCTCTCCCTCCCTCTAGCTCTATTTTATATTTGAAATAAAACTTAGAAAGTATTTCCTATCTCAGGTGATATATATACTTTTTGTAGTTGTACTTTTTCATAGTTATATCGTTAATCAATATGATCAATTTTGGGGTAAGAGATGTCACCAGTGGTAAGCTGGTTATCCTGTCTGTCTATTGAAGAGGCCACCCTTTTTCTATTTATGTAAAATTATCATATACTAAATTCATTAATCTAATATGTACAGATTCTATTTCTGGACTTTTAAATATATTCTTGGCTGGTAGCACACACTTATGTAACTTATAATAGGCCGGGAAGGCAAAGTTCCATTAATACTCTTATTTAAGAATGAAATACTTGCTTATTCTAATACTTTCATTCTTTCTATAAACTTTATAATCAGCTTTTCAAGTTGTAGAGCTTTGTGGCTTTGTTTAGAGTTACATGATGTTTCTAGATTATTAGGGGCAAACTGCATTCCTTATCAAATTAAATATTCTAATTCAGGAATTGATATGATATACTTTTTAAAAAAGTTCTCCTTAAATATAAATTTTATTTGTTTACAGATTACAGTAATAATACCTACTCATTGTAGAGAACATATAAAAATACAGGCACTTCTTCTCCTCCTTGTTTTTGGACCTCAGGTGGAGAGAGTTGAGATCATCATACTCCTTTTTGAGCTAATTGCACATCAATGGTCCCTGAACTGCTCCTTTAAAAGTCAGAAAAGGCTAACTGCTGCAACAAATACCCCAAAATACAAGTAGCTTAACTCAAGAGAAGTTTATGTTTTGCTCATGTCCATTTTGGTTCAGCCAGGGTGGTGTGGGAGCTCAGCTCCGTGCGCTGCTGCAAGGACCTTTCCACGCTGTGGCTCCTTCCCCACCCAGCTCTCATGCAGGCTGCGCTAGATGCTCCTAGTGCAGTCTGTACAGAGCTCTACTTTTGCTTTTTCCACTAAATAATATATAACTAGTGTATCTGGACTTATTTCCTTACTTGACTGTATTCTTTCAGAAGAAAATGTGTTTTATTCACAGTCATAACTCCAATACCATGCATGTCAAACAGTTGTAATTAAAAAAAAATGTTTGGGGCCGGCCAAGTGGCACATTGATTAAGAGCTGGCTTGGGACGCCAGAGGGCCCCGGTTCGGATCCCATATGTGAGGGACAGTGACACTGCCTTCCACAGCTAAGATGCTGAACAACAGCTCAACCTGGAGCTGGGTTGCTGTGAGTCCCCGGCGATGGCGTAGGCTGCAGCCCTTGCTGCAGTGGGTTGCCATGGGCTACCGTGTGTAGCCAGCAGCCAGCGTGAGCGGCCAGCAGCTGCAGTGAGCGGCCGTCCAGAAGCCGGCGACTGATCTGCCTGCCCGGGAAGAGCGCAATGATGGTGCCAACTTGGGCCAGTGAAGCAACGTCCTCCACAACTAGACTGAAGAACAAAAGGACAGCAACTTGTCTGTTCCCTTTCCCCCAATTCCCCAGCGCTGTTCCCATCTCCCAATTCCCCAGTTTAAAAAAAAAAATCTTAAAAAAAAAGTTTGTTAAAAATCATAGTGGAAAAATACAAACGTTTACAAAAAAGGCTGAAAGAAGTATATCAAAATGGTGAGCATCAAGTAATTTTTACATTTAGCATACATTACTATTATAGTCAGGACAAAAGAAAACTAATAAATTTAAAAAGAAAGAAGTGATTTCTTGAATTTTTTTTCATTTCTTTGTTCCTTCTAACAGTTTTATTTATCTGTTTCTATTTGTTATCCATGGTAGCTTCTACACTTATAGGCAGAGTTCATGCTATAGTTTCCTTTTGATATTTTACAAAGGAAGGCTTTTGTAAACCAGTAAAACAAAATGAACAAAAAATTTAGGATATTTTAAGAAAAACAATTATATAAAGCATAAATCTTAATTTTGTAGAAAAATAAGGCACTTAGACGCATCATTTTTTTAAAGTATGTTTTTTCATTGACTTTTTTTCCTTTTATTAATGCTAAAACAAATTATTTTGGTTTTTAAGCCTCTTTGTGATCTGAAACATCTCTTTGTTTTTACAGTGGTTTTAGGGACACATTCTTCAGCACTTTTCAGATATAAATAAGTAAAACATATCCTAGAAATCTATATAATTTAATTTTAAATTTAGTTCAGATTTGACAATCTCATTTCTGTTTATTTTTAGGTTTAAATCACATTGTCTTGGGACTATGTTTTTGAATATGCCTTCTCCTCCTATCTTCCGATCTTAGACCCCCAGTGTCCTGCTCTTTCTAGACTTAGAAAGAATCAGGGACTCAGACTTCTTTTAAAATGACCACAGTGTACTTTATTTAATGATTTTGGTACCTTGTGTTGCAATAAAATAAAAAAAAATCTACAAAATCCAAATATATAAAATTTCAAGTTTTTTTTTAAAAAGTTTTACAAGAAAAATCATGTAACCAAGGAAATTTGTTCATTATGAAGCACTACTTTCCACTTCATTTCATCACAAATTGCAACTTACTTAACAGACCAAAATAACCATGGTACTGTAGTACATCAAATACTCCACATACTGTGCTTTCCACTAGAGCACATGGGATTGTGGCCCAGAGACAGTGGCCTCTAGCCAATAAAGACACTCTTACACTCTGAATGCTAAAGGAATGTTTGGATACATGGAGTTTGAATATATATATATATATATATATATTTACAAGAAGGAAAAAAATTAATAACTAGTTTAATTCTTCATTTCAAATAAAATTCCAAATACATTTGTACAATGTTCACAAAGTAAAAGCACAAGAACTGCCAAGATTATCATTCGGGTCCAGGCACTGTGCTCGTACTGGGGGAAATGTCTACACCATTCCCTAAACACACACACAGGGTCTCTCAGACCTTATTTCTGTAATGGTCACAGGAGAGAGAAACACAGGGATGGCAATTCCGCGTAATCAGAATGTCATGCAGAGAGTTGACAACAGGGAACTGAGAAATGATTTGTCCATTCTCTTCAGTTTGCTGTTCATCTGCCACCTGTTACATTTTCTTTTCAGAGATAGATTTTAAACGAAAAAAAAACAAACAGAACAGGGAAAGGAGCACAAAATGTTTAAGGCAAATTAAGCAAATATAGAGCAGCTTCCCTTGGTGTTGAGTGGAAGTGAGGATTTTACCCCAAATTGAATTTAGAAACAAACGAACAAAATGAAGTACAACCTCTGAGGCTGAGTTGCTTATGTCATATACAAATTTTTGAAAATTGCTTTGCACCAAGTATCCTTTTGAAATTGTAAATAAAAAAATTGTTGGTTACAAAGTGCATGATTTCATGTTTCTAAATTAAACAACAGTAGCTGAGGTAGTTAGATGTGAAACTTACTTAAAATAACTGGAGAATGAAGAACAAATGTCAGTAGCAAAAATCCTTGTCATTTGGAAGCAGGTTTACGTTTTACAGTGGTATAATGCTGAGCAAAATGCTTCTGTTTTCCTATTAGATATTATTAATTTAACCAGAATATTAGTGGTAATAGTATTTGTTTCCAATTTGCTTGCTTGGTAAGATGTCTGTACAAAAGAAGTCTGTATCCCCAGCAATTTTGTTTATAACTCATGCTTTCATCATTTCCTCATTGAAGCTATAACATAAAGTGGCATTAGTTATTATCAACAGAAACTTCTGATCTAAACTGTAAGAAGAATTTAGTAAAAACTGAGAAAATAATAGGAAGGATGATTTTGTGCTTACTTGTACAGCATTTTTGTCTTAGCTCTAAATTCATTATTCTATTTGGCTTTAAAGGGGGAGGGAACCTCTGGCTCACTGGTTACTCTCCTTGTTCTGAGAATGGGAAAAACCAAATTTGCGTATCCTCCATCATCATCATCATCATCATCTCTCTCTCTCTCTCTCTCTCTCTCTCTCTCTCTCTCTCTCTCTCGGCTACTTCCTGAACTGCCTGGTAACTGAGAAGAAAAGCAGGAACAATTTGGTAGAGCAAGGTTCTCATCCAAGGTCCTCTCTCTTCCTGCCTGGCCTCTTTACTAAAGAGAGGCTTCAGATGGGACCTTCAATAAGCAATCGACCAAAAGCTCCATTTTTCAGCTATTTCATATCATCTAGATATGAAAAGAGAGTCACTTCTTTTGAGCAAGAGAATTTTCCATGTTTGTTTGTTTTTTTAACCATTTGTTTATGGGATAAAATATTAACTGGAAGTAGTCATGAAAGTTGACAACTACATTTAAAAAAGCATCACACGCATGAGGATTACATAATGACGGCTTCACGGCTGTGTAATCACATTTATCTTTGCTAAAAACTAGTTTTCTAAGAGTCCCTTATTTTCAGGGAAGACTCGGGAGAGTTTCATGGGGGCTGGAAAGTCTTAAAAAGAGTAAAATACATGGGGCATTCGAATGTCTTTTCCCCCGGTAATTAGATGTATAGCTTATGTCTAATAACATGTTGTCTCCCCTTGATTTTTCTTCTAAAATTTAGATTCTACCATTTCAAAAAATTGTCCAGCTCTAACACTGTTAGGTTTTGTTTTTGCTCTTTTGTGGTAAAATCTCACAACCACATATTCTGTCCACAGCCCTCATTTCTTCCCGGCTAGTCCACCTGAAAATTGTCACGCCTTTTCCTACTTCCAGGCCCTTGCATCTAGTCAACTTCGGTTTTCTTGTGCAAAAACAAAGGAAGGACATGGATATTTCCCTACATAGCAATAAGGATTTTCTGCCACACTTTTGATTGTAAAAGTATTGATGCTAGGAACTGGAAAAAAAAATCAGAGAATTCCAAATTATTCTGACTCACTATTCTCATATTTTGAATCTAAAAAAATAAAAAGACTTATCTTAAGTCTGGCATGATGACATAATTTTTTTAATGGATCAGGTTAATTGCCTAGGTTAGATTCATGCTTCTGAAAGCTTAATACCATGCATTAGAAATGTTCAACCAATCTGAAATTTTAAGCCTTTGATATACCACTGCCAACTAGATTTTGGAATCCAGAAAAATTGTGTTGAATGTATACATTATGTCAACTCCAGGTACAACATGATTTTAAACCCACTTATCAAGATAAACTTTCTGAAAACTTATTTCATATTTTCAAGAGCATGCACATTTGTTTTGCAAAGGAATATAATTATTAAATAAGGGCAGAATGATAATATTTATGTACAACAACTTTGCTTCATGAAGTCATATCATTAAAACATTATCTGCATTGTTAGTATAGTTCATGGGTGTATTCTTACTATACAATATTGCCTCCATGTCTCAAAAATGACAAATCATGTTATTTAGCACTAGTTATTACCAGGACTAGCTATTAAAGCAAAAGAAAACATGTTACTTTGAGGGGAAGTTTTCCAGGATAATCTTGTGGTGCTTTTCCCACCCTTTGTCCTTTAGCAGTACTCCTATCTGTGTACATGTAAGCATATATGTATATGTGTAGCTGAAGCCCTTGTGTAAACACTTCTTTGAAATATTTAATACATATTTATAATCTGAAAAATTAATCAACTCAGGAGTTCCAAGTAGAAATAAAGCTTTACATTCTTTCACTGGGTTGTAAAGGGAGAGATATATCATGTTAGGGCTGAAAGAGGATCTCACTGTAAACAACACAAAAATCTAATTTCAGTAGGATCTATTAAAAATGTTCCCTCCTGGTAGTGAGCGTTCCAGAATACCACTTGGCAATTAGTATTGAACTCTGGTATCATGCACGCGTTCTGAAAAATGTAGCTTGGGATCAGGCATGCATGCAACCTCCTTACTCATCAGAAGGAGCCAAGTTTTCTGGACACATCTATGAAATGTTTTGTAAAATTTAGTTTATCTAAGAGGAAAACTGTCATTCTATATGAAGCTTCTTAATGTTTGTATGAAAGGAGTCAATTTTCTCATTAAAAAGTTGATAATTAAAACAAAATTCTATGTAGACCTTCGAAGAAAAAGTTTCACTTTCATTAAGCAATCAAGAATAATTACATGCCTCGTCTGGTGAGTTATTGCTGTTGTGTTTCTCAGCTGGCTCCACCTCCTTCACCATAGTCTATTCCAGGGCCACACACAGATCTCCTTTGTGCTAATACTAGTTATCAAGTGTCAGCATACTTTGAGAACTGCAATCAACCTTCACAACATCCCTATGAGGTAGGTAGATAAATATTATCTCTCTTTTACATATGTGAAAAATGGGCTGTAAGGTGAGATTCTGAGGCTAATGTGACTGACCAAGGATGAGGACTGGAGTGCTCAGAGTCCCAGAGTTCCCATCATTGAACCACACCCCTCTATGCCTTTGTCTCCAGAAAGAAATATATTCCATAGTGTAAAAAAATATTGTGTCATAGAATATATTTAAGTATATGTAAAACAGTCCTTATATTCAACACAGGGACTTTTAGTTTTTTAGTAAACCGTAAGTTCCAGTCAATTATCACATAATAAAAGATAACTGAAGAAAAACCAAGAACCTAATGTTTTTGTAGTTGCCCACTGATTGCCTCTTTATTGCAAATTCACCTAAACATTGAACTAAACATTCTGTCAATAACATGAAGGTAAAAAGATTTGGAAAAGGGTTTAGTGAAGTAAAAATCTCAAGGAAAAAGTAAAGTCAGATGGGTTTTGGGAGTAGCAGCTCTGTCTCCTGGAGCCTGTTATAAGACTGTGACTAGCCAACAAGGCCTGTCCTCGAAAGACTTTACAAAACACAATTAGCACAGAGCGATGACACCCAGTGGCTGGAAGCCTTTGGTACACAAGGTGAAGTATCTATTTGATTTCTGGGGAAACTTCTGCATCTGCTGGGTGGAGGGACCCAACAAGAAAGGGGACTGCCTGCCCATGAAGTCATTCTAAGTTGTCACTAAATATAGAATTTGACACAATCAAAACACTACCTAAGAACCTACAAACTTTCAGATTTTCTCTGGAAATCCTCTTATGACGTTTGCATAGCTGAATATCTTCCAGGGCTCTGTGTATCTGCTTGTTGTCAGTGCCGGAAGCAAGTTCTGCAACATAAGCGCACTTAAAAGAAAATTGGTCTGAATAGCTTGCCTGTTTTTCTGCCCAGCTTCAGAACAGTAAGTGAGGTAAGCACACAATTTGAGAAAATACACACGCTCACCAATCCAGAGCCGAATGAGATGAAACAAGGAAGAAACGTCCACAAGTAATCATAAATACAAGAGTTGTATGAATATCTCAAACTTTCCTTCCGGTAAGTGAATTTCCCTTCGATGTCATCTTTTTCTTTTTTCCTGTGACTACAAAGAAAACACTAATATTCCAATGTGTGATAACCAGTTAGTCCTTGGCAATCAAAATGACATCAACAATGCAAACCAAACAAAAGAAGTGTATTTTTTTTAATTTGGGAAAAATAGCTTTTACTTCTATAGACACCATGAAATTTGCCATGAAATAATTACATGAAGCAGTTTAAACTGTATTTACCATTAAAGGCATAAGAAATCCTTAAAATTAAAACTCTGATTTGAAGAATAAAAGTTAACAAATTTGTATATCCTTTGACAATTCTGTCAAGTAAACTTTGTGAATGATTAAGAGTATGTGAAGAGCAGAGAGGCAATTATAAAATAATGAAAGATTAAAAAAGGGCTGAATTAAAAGGTTTGCTGCCAGGAAGGGATCGAGTGGCAGGCCTCCAGGACTGTCACTCTGAAAGAGGTCTGCGGTGCAAAAACATCTGAATACACCCAGGACAGCCTCTCAAACCTCTCCCATTCATGTGTTTGCTGAAAGCAAATAAAAATTAAATAGCATTTGCTCTGCATTATTTATTTCTCTTTGCAGGACAAAGAGATTTTTAGCAGCAGAATATCATTACCCATAGATTACTGCACAAGAAAGTTAAATTATATTACCTATAACACCTGAGTATTTTCTGTCTCTCTAGTCAATACCAGACAACCAGATGAAAACTGCACGATTCAACGTCTGGATTTTCCCAAATATCCAGATGTTTGACATCACAAAGATCAAATTTGCTCCTTGAGTGACATACTTCTTCACTTTTCATTGGGATATTTGCATTTATGTGGACAGTCTTTATTATTTAATAACAACATAGTGTCTATTGCAGTTTAGTGAAGATGGTTTAGCAATCATCCAGAAAATTCAGATGTTGAAAGCCCCCAATGTAAAGAAATTCAGTAATGAGGAAAAATCAGAGCTTCAGGGCTATCAGTGGCCTAGTAGTTTTGTCTACATTGACAAATTGCTTAACTGTCCACTCTTTTTCACTTCCATTATTCTGAAAATTATTCCCACAAGAAATATTTTTCTAATTTGGGGATAGATGCACAGACTAGGTGATGGCAGAATCAAGATCTAAAAATGTTTAAACAATTCAGCTAATACTTGAAACCTAGTTTAATGAATTTGAACACAGGGGTTCTTGTGATATCATGGTATATTTACAATGGGGTGATGAGTAAGGCCATGGTAACCCTGAATCTCATTGTTGTTAACATGAGGGATAACTCAATGGTTCATGTTCTACAAGCAAGAGTACTTAAAATTCTTTAAAATATCTCATTTTATAATCCATCAGAAGCTCTTGGCATGCAGAGCCAGCTTGCGGCGTAGGGCCCAATGACCAAGAAGGACTGTCATGCGGGAAAGTTCCCTTAAGGATAGAGTTAGTCTCAGACATGAAACCACTGACATCTCTATCTTTCCACTTCAGTCATGCCTTGGCCTGTCATAAACAGACGCATCTTTTGTCATAGTGATAAAATGGCAGGGGCTACCGCAACTTCTGCTCTATAAAAAGGCAAATATTACTGATGAGCCACTAAGAAGTTTCCTCTTCAGTCACCACACCTGGACCTCTACATGAATTGAAAGCTTATGTCCCAATACCACTCACAGTCACTCTCGTTCATGAACTTACTTTAAGAGGATTGCTTATTGCTCCTGTGTCCCCACAGTCAACCAACTCATTGTACATTACAGAGTATCTTTGTGTCAATTTTGGCTTTGGAGTTCAGGAAATTAACATTTTCTTCGATTTGTTAGTTTTCATTGCCTTGCAATTGAAAATAAGTCACATGGTGGTAGGCCACTTTTTACCATTAAATTTCAGTGCTTGTGCCAAGAGCTAGTTTTGAAAAATGACTTGCCAGTGTAGGGGATGCAGCACAATACTGGCACCTGTACTGGGACTGTCGCTCAGTAGCTCTTGGTACATCTTGGAGATAATCACCAAGATGATCACTTAGGAAGAAGAAACATCTTTGAAACACAAGAAAAATGATCCCTGCTTCTTCTAATTTTTCTGTTAGATTGCTTATTAGATAACTCCAATGACTTTCACTCATTCATTTGGGGTTAACTCCTAGAATAGTTATATCAAAAGGTTAGACAGAAAACTTGATAAGAATGTATGCATGCCTGACTCCTCGCAAACTCTGAAACTATACTTCCATGTGAAGTAAATTCATTCTTACCTCGCAGCTCAAAGTTTTCTTTAAACAGAGAAGTGATTGGAAAAAAAACTCACAATTTTTAATTATGAGACTACCTGTTTACTTTTAAGTACATTAAGAATGTGAGATTGGTGATTTTAGACCTTACAACCAAGGTTTTGCAAGGGTCTGAGAAGCAACAGGAGAGCCAATTCCACACACAAATGAATCTCAGTTCGAAACTGGCAATGTCACCACCTAGGAAGGCAGGAGTAAAATTATTCAATAGCTACCGGTACATCTATGCAGTTTTTACCTCTGAAATGGAATTATAAATTCAGTTTTTATAAACTGGTTATTACAGTGCTGACGACAGTACTCTCAAGAAATGAAGGGCAGCAATTGTACTCAGAGAGATCAATCATTAAACAGATGACAATGATTTTTTTTTTTCGTTTCCAAACACAAGTAGATTTGTATCCATTTAAAGTAAGTCTTATGACCTAGTACCCATTCTCTGAGCTATGCAAGCCCCCAGGAATCCATTGACTTTTTTTTCCTTTTTTTTTTTCAAAGCAGTGCTTACTGGCCAAAACTAATGAAGTGGATGAATATTCATAGCATGAATGATGAGGAAGCAGGTAGCACGAATTCATTAGTGCTCTGCCTCACAGGGGTCTTTCTCTTCTGGCCTGGGCACATCACCGCACGACATGGAACGAAGTGCTCCTTTCCACTAACTGATTCATTTTCCCTTGCAGTAGCTTGGCTACAATATTACAAGTCAAGAATTTGCAAGATTAAAGGGTCTGTTGAATTAATTAACGCAAATCACCTTCAGTAAAGCTTGACAAGTTCCAAGATGGTTCTGTAAAAAAAAGAAGGAATCAGTGGCATCAGCAATATGCAGCTTTGTGACAGACCAGGCTTGCTTTCTGAGTGTGACTGGCTTGCTCGCCCACCCTCCCCCTTTCACAGGGCAGGAAGAGATTTCTTTCTTTTCACAAAACACCAAGCCTCTGATTCAGACCAAGGAAAATGTTTCACCCCAGGCTTTCAAAACATATTTCAGAGATCCATTTCCTTTTTCTATGTACAATACATTAGAAAGGATAATAAGGGGAAGTGAATATTTTAGTTGTTTGAAAGAAGGATATAAAATGACAATTCTTTGAGTAGCTGACAGGTCTCCTTTGGTTACAGGATGATGTGCTTTTGCTCCCAAGTTGAAGAGAATAAGAACTCACAGTGGGTTGGATAGAAAGTCACAGGTCACGGGTTAACTGCTGAGTCAATGCAGCAGTACCTAATACACCCAAAAAGAAGTGCTCAAGAATCACAACGGATTGAAATGCTTGTGTTGATTAAGACATGTTCTACCAGTTTGTAATCAAAATAGGAATTTCTTAAAATAATAAAAACCTGTAATATATTTTCAGCACACTTAGGGGTGTTTTACTGATAAATGAATTAATTTGAAATAATTAAGAATTAATTTGAAATAAATAACTCCATGCCAGAATACTACTAGAACAGTAAATTAAATTAACTGAAACACAACATCTCCATTTGTTAATATTTGTAGCATTTAAATGAAATAAGAATTTGATTAGTTCTATTTTAATGCAAATCAAACAAGAGAGAGAGAAGGGGGCCACCAGTTTAATTTGGTAGGTGGAAGTATAATAAAAATGGGGAAACCTTACATTTTCTGAAATTCTAGTAAGAGTAGGTGACAGGCTTCAATAATAACACAAGAGAACATTTTGTGTTGGTACTATGCTGGTAATATTTGCTTACCAAGTTGATTAATTAGTTTTTATGTTGATCTGTTTTGTTAACCATGATTTTTGCTCTGCAAACATCATATCAGTAACTATTGGATTGTCAGAAAAGTCATGACACATTTTTGCAATGAAAAACATAGAAAAAATATGTCATGAATTTTCCAACAACCCAATATACTCTTCTTGTGTGGTGCAGTGGCTAAAACAGCAACAGTCATCAGGGTTGTGAACCACCAATGGTGGCATAAACCTAGAAATCATGCCTGGGATCTCGCACCATTATTAGGTCAACTGTTTTATTGCTGTTTAATGGGACTCAACAAGGAATTCTTTGAATTATTCTGTGCTTGTAAAAATTAACATGCTTTTTTTCTCTCTTTTGTTTTATTCCATAGAGGACCTATGGGTTTACACATTCCCTAACCAGAATTATTCACTTAGAGAAAATTAGTTATGCAAGTTAATAGTTATCTTTAAACAATAAACTCCTTAGATCTCTGAGAAGCCAGTCACTCTGGGCCATATGTAGGAGAGACTCGGATTGGGTGTAACCCAGCATGAGGATCCACGCAGGTTGGGTCTGGTTGTCTCAACTCCTGATGGCAATGCAACACAGGGCTGCTCTTCTGGGAATCAGAAGTATGGCTTAAGCCAACTTCCCAGGTTACATACAATAACTGAAGTTCATGCCTGGAAATTTGTTATTCCTAAATAACTGCTATGCTGGAGACATTGTAAGTGCTAATGAAGGATGTTTCCTGAATATCAGAGAACTGGCCTATTCGAAACTTCTTCAGGCATTTTAGAGGCATCCTAATTTCTTCTTAAAAGAAATTCTCAGGAATACCCCCCAAATTTATTCAGTGATGATTGTTTTGAGTCAAATACTATATGCCAAGAGAGTATTCTCATTTTTGTTGTTGCTGTTGTTGTTGCTATGTGACCGTGATTTAAAAATATCTAGTGCTGGAATGGCATAAAAACATTTATAAAATTTCTTTTTATAGGCAGTCATCCATTGTTGATTTATCTCTGATTTATATCATTACCTTGTGTTTGTCATTGTGTTTGGCAATTGTTAATTGTGAGGCTTACATAATACAGTCTTGGAAAAGCTTATGTTTCTTTATTGTTCTAGTATAGAATTAAATGTAGATATTAAAAAGAAACGCAGTGTGGTAGAGAAGAAAAGAGGTAGCGCTGAAGTCAAAAGACTCTTATTCTGCTACTATTGTAATAACCAAGTGTGAGTTGCTGGAATGCAAGATTGCTTTTGTACTTGACTATGTATTGGCCATCAATACGAGTCATATAACTTAATAAGATTTGCTTAAATCTTATCAAAGCAAGAAGATAGATGATTGTTTGCATTTTTAATATGTTAAATTCAGATTGATTATCGTCAGGGTTGAGAAAATTTTTGGTTTATTATTAGCTACCTTTTTAGCATCAGTTCAAACATCACACACAGCTTACTATACAACATCATTGAATGGGTTATAACTCTGTTTCCTGTAGAGCACAGACTTGTTACATTGAAGGTGAGGAGAGAGATGACACATTATTTTATATGTTTATATTTTAAATATTTGTTGAATTGCCAACAAATATTTGGCAAACATTTATTATGTTGTTTGCATCTACCCTTTCAATCTAAGATAAGGTTCCTACAGTTCTATGATGGGTCAAGCTAGTGGTATGAAAATCTTTCTAAATATTAAATCTTGTGACCTGCAAGATGTTAAATAAATAAAATTTAGGGAAAAATTATGGCAATGAAATAAAATAATGTCACTTCAAAGATTTGTTGAAGACTTCCTTCCTTCCTTCCTTCCTTCCTTCCTTCTCTCCTTCCTTCCTTCCTCTCTCTTTCATTCAGGTTCTTTAAAGTAGGTAGTGGCATTTAGCTATTTTTCAGCCTGCCTTACAGGATGACAATAGCATATATGTATAGAATACAAGAGAAGAACCATCAGGGTTAATTTATATATATTACTTACTTTAGTGTAGAATAAGGCCATGAAGAAGGAAATTTGTCTGGGATGGAAGAGTAGCATTTATCTGCCTAGTAATTCCCTAACGCAGGGTTTATAGTAAAATTCAGTTAAAAGGGGACAGAGACTTCCATTTCTCATCACTGGCTTCTTTATTTTTAACTTTTCATTTTGAAAGTCATTTTTGACTTTTTTATTTTTCAATTACAGTTGACATTCAAGAAAAGATATCTTTGACTTTTAAATGAATTTTTTGGAAAACTTTGATCATCAGATTATGATTTTGTTTCTCTTAAAACCTTGCCAAAACAGAAATAGATTCTGGTGGACAATATTCTTTGGTCTTCTAGGAGAATTTGTGATTGTTAAAAGTTGTGTAAGACACTCAGCTCCACTTTTTCCTAGCTGTGGGACCTTTGGCATTTGTTAATATCGCTGAGCTTAAGTTTTGTTATCTGTAAAAGGTACTTAGCTCATAGATGTTTGTAAGGATTAAATGAGATCACGTATATAAAGCTCTTTAGCACACACTAGGCACATGACAAGCTCTCCATCATGGAAAGCTTCTCTCAATATGGGGAACGGAACTGCAAGAAAATCTAAGAGGAAAAAAATAACCAAAGCAAAAATTTGATTTAGCTAGTGTTCTGACATGTTATGTCAGTATATTAGTTATGTCAGTAAAATATTTTAGCAAAAACAATTAGACACTTCAGGGACATTAAACCACTCCTTATTTAGCAGAACACAGGCCACAAAGGGTTGACTGAAGGTTTACATTTCTGGGCTAGATCGTTGCATACGATATAGCAAAAGCCTGATTTTTTTTTCTTGTGGAATTTAGAGAAAGAGCTTCAGATGGATGGTGAAACAATATGATACCTCAAACACTCAAGGGAGAGTTTCTGACCTCTCCTTTCTGTGGGCAAGTGGCTGTTTGCCACTTCTTCTGTCTGGCTTTCTGCTGTGAGAGCAGATTGTGTGAGAGCTAGCCTAATTGCTACAATTGGCAAAATTAAATGGCTCATCATGTTTTTATATATTTCCACCCACATTCCACAGAGTTTTACTTCTGAATGAGTAATTATACTGTTGAGGCTGTTGACTCAGGCTTATATTGGGCCTTTCCATGTGCCCATTTTTAGGATAGCAACTGGACAAGACACCTGTCCATAGAGAGAACACTGCAGTGGACAATGTAGACTGCCTGAGTGAGGAGAGGAGAAGCAGCCTGACTGTGAGATCATTTCACAGCCACGCAGGTAAGGGTCAGAGACCCGGAAATGGGAGTGGGGATGGGGGTGGGGTGGGGGTGGTGGGACAGGGTAACAGCCCATCCTTAGCCATTTTGAACCGCTTCAGCAGTAACACCCGTTTTCAGAGGTCACAAGCTGACAGAAGCCATCATTTTGATTGTTTTCAAAAGTGACATTGAATTGCTGAAGATAAATGAACATGAGTTGATCTGCATCCATCACTGAAATTACAGAAACAACCACTTCAGTCCTGCTGCGTTTTCACCATGCACTTCAACCATCCTCTCAGCTATATTTCTGAAAGGCAGTCTGAGCTATTTTTAAAAAGGCTTTAAGGACTTCTCCTCAGAATCATAAAAATGCAGGCATCTCCTTCAAGCTTTATATAGAAACTGAAACGGCTTGGGAAAGATGTGTGAGAATGCAGGGGAACACATATTTAGTCTAGAAAATGGTCCATTAGAAAAAAATAACCTCTGGATTCTCGTCTAAACATTGTGTCAGAATTTCTTTCCACCGAAATGGCATTCCGTTCATTTAAAGGCCAGTGTGCAACCTTACACAGTTCTGGTAAGACATCAGAGGTTTTCTGGACTCAATTCAATCAATTCAGAGAAAGAAACTGAAATGACTCAAAACTATTCTCTTCAGCTGCTTAACAGATGAGATCCTTAAGGAGTGATAAAGCTCATTCAAGCTAAAGTGCTAAATTGTATCTAGGTATTACCAACTGATTTTCACAGGTGCGTTGATGTCTTATAGACAGGTATTGTAAGCTTGGGCTGATGTTGAAAACGGATGAAGGAAAAGCTTTTTATCTAAAAGTTCATGTGTCAATAACATACTCATTTATACGCATGAAAGGGAGCATATACTTTACCTTTTAATCTGTTACTTTTTGTGTGTATGATATATAAATACACACATATGAGGTCTGACAATTAAGTTCGCATATATATATATATATATATATATATATATTTTTTTTTTTTTTAAAAACAGTCATTGAGATTTAAATTATTCCCATTCACATTTTGTTTTTACTTTTAATTGGTCAGTGCTATCACTTCATTTATTCATAGATCAAAATAAATTGGGCATTTAGAAATTAAGAATAAACCCTTCATTATACTTTATTTTCAGATTATATTTTATATTTTGCTAATACTTGAACTGCATATTCTTGCCTTGTCAGTAAGAGAAGTTATTTCATTTGTTGAGTTCACAGCATTATCAGAAATGAATGAATAGTAACTGAGTGTCTGCAAAGTCAATGTTCTGAACTAGACTGCAGTTCAGTAAGGCAATGTAGATATATAAAGAGAATTTAAAGAACATAGTCATTTTGGGGGACCAAACTTTGACTTACATGAAAAAGAATTTTTTTCCCACACAAATACTTAGTCGTGGTGTGGTTTGATCTTAAATATGGTTTCATTTAGAAATGCTAATTAGAAAAATTTTTTTAATTCATATATTTTTTAGAAAATTTCATGGTCCTACACAAAAAGTGATTATTAAGTGCAAACTCCTTCTCTTAAAGGAATCTAATAAACTCATGCACAGCATGTTGGAGCTCACAGAGAAAAATAATCCAGCATTTCCAGTTTGCATGCTAACTATGGCTCTTTCTTTTTGGAATCCCCAGTTACTTTCTATGGAGGACTTAAAGGCAGATTGAAAACAAAATCTTAGGAAAAACTAAAATATACATACAAAAATCAAGTTTGGTTTCTTTGTACATTGACGATGTCTTTTTAAATCCTAATACTTTAAACTCTCTGTTATCTGTGTACCTAGAAACTAATAATTTGTTATCACAATACAGTCTAATGGCAGTGCAGTGCATTCTAAATCATGGAAGCAAGATTAAGTCATGCTTTACCTTGGAAGTAATTTTTGTTGTTGTTTTAATCTTGACAAAATTTGTAATTGATTACATGTTGCAGATGTCATTTTCTTAACAAGTTTTTTTTGACTAACTAAAACATCATAATCTTTTAGTATGTTGGATAACAGAGTATTTACAGTATTTGGGAAATTATTAAAAAATTCAAACTTCTTACACCCTCTTGACTTCATTCTCACCTCCAAGACAAAATACAGTACATTATTTTTTTATTCACATAGCACTTGTTTTAACTCTTAACATGTTAAATGAAGGATCAAGTTGAGAAATAATTTAGGACTTACATGATTGAAGAGTGATGGGGCCTGTTGCCTTTGTGTTGATTGACACTATTATACTGGTAGCTGTTATTTGCTCATGGAATCAAAGGTATAGTTCAACTGAGCAACTCAATTTCCAAAGATCATCAATTAAAAGTTGTCTCAGAAATAATGAAGCTAATAACTCTTGGTTCTGCACAAAAGTGAAAAATTTGGCAGTACATTTTTTCCTTCTACAATGTGGGTAGAATGTTTTCACCAACGCTGACAAGAAGAGTGTCTTCTTGGACCTTTACTGGTGACTAAGTAATCTTTCACATCCGAACAAAAGGCTATTATATTTTAGTGAAAATCTTGCTTGGAGGATCAAATCATGGCGTACTAGGAAAGTATGTCTACCGATAAAAATCATCTACGTTTTAAACATCACTTTGGGACTTTGTATCAAAAGAAGTCCTAGGTTGAGTGCTCTGTCATTTCCTGTGGACATCATCATGGGGACAGCAGTCTCTGAATGACACACCCACTAGAGGTGGTGGGTATAGAACTTGACTATTTTAAGTGAATCAGACAGTCCCAATAACTGAATAATTAAGTTTAACTGACTCTTTTCCTTCTTTTCTTTTCTTTTTTTTTTTGGTTACTTGATTAATATTTAATATGTCAGTTGGGTTAATATAAAACCAGGGAAGGAAACTTAAGACATCTTCCACTGTGGTCAGGTTTGTCATAATGGATGGATGAAAGTAATCACTTACATCTTTGATTTCCTGGGAAACAATGGCCAGTCTTGACAAGCCCTTTCTAGTTAAGCTGATTCTCTCATCACCTGATGTTCTGATAGCACCCCTGGCCAGGTTCCTGGGGGCACCGACACTGCAAAGTAAGGTGATCTTGCAAGAAACAAGTGTTCTCAATCTGCTGAGGCAGGCTGATGGAATTTGTGGACCAGTTTCTGACATCCCAAGTAATTATGATTCTGAAAGTATTTTAAACGATTCCACATCTATAAAAAAAGTGATGATGTCTATATGTATACCCTATATTTTTTATTACAAAAATATTGAAATAATCCATGAGTTATTCCACTCTGCACCAACTATAAAAAAATACTATCAAAGTTTGACCGGCACTTTTAATGCAACAAAAAGCACCATGACCGAGGACACTGGGAACAGAAAGCGGGGAATGTTTACTTGCTTGTACGGAGGTATTTAAAACCAGAAGCTTGTTGTAAGAGTGCGACTTTACAAATGATTCAAATACAAATCTTAGCTGGATCTAGTGATAAGCCCTCACTCAGTTCAGAAGGGTTTTTCTCATAGCATATTCACTGCGTTTGTCTGCTCATACTTACTAAGAAGTGTCCCAAAGCCTCTAAAAGCCTTTGACCTTGAATTGGTGGTCATGGGGGACTCTGTACACGACGGAGAACTTGAGTGTTCACTCTAGCTTCTGTTTTTGTGGGGCTCGCGCCATTCATTCTCAGTTGTTCAGGGCTTCCATGTCAATCCTGTGGTTGGACGATGTTTGGCACTAGAAAGATGGGGCATGGCGTGTTCTGGAAAGGTGCCTGCCTGCGATCATAGAGCAACCATGCATTCCACGACCTGAATGCATCCAGTTACAGGCGATTCTCTCCTGCCGCCCTGACTTTACATTCCAACGTGAGCTGCACAGCTGGGAAATCGGATGCTCATTTTGCCTTCCCACCCCACCGCCCATTTCTTCTTCCTGTATGTATTAAATTTTTGCAATTGAATACTGAATCATGATTACCATTTAATTTACATCACTAAGTTATGGATCTCCTTGGTCTTGCCAAAATCCACACATGTGCTGCATAGGATTTCTGTCATAAAAGATGTTCTCAACTGAAAACTTTAAATAAAAACCAATCCTGAAATGTGTTGAAAACAAACCATTTCATCAATTCTAATACACATGTAAACACTTGAGTTTGCTGTCCACTGGATAGGCTTTTCACTCATGGTATGGGTTTCCAAATGAGAATGGTTTATGAGTTTTTTCTAAGCAGTACTGTTTGTTTTTCTGGAGTCTTGAGGGATATATTGCCTCTCTCTTTGTTTTTATATTCTTGTGGGAATCAGCACTTTGCATCAAGAAGAAAATCACCTAAGCTATTTTTACAGAAGACTGGTGTTGTGTGTGTTAGTATATGTGTATGTGTGTGTGTATGTGTGTATGTGTGTGTATGTGTATGGCTGGATATATTTTTATGCAAAGATCAGTTAATTCCATCAAAACCCTATTGATCAGAGGCAACATTTTCCATAATCATAGTACCCTCTGGTGCATTCACTGAAAGACAATGCAGGAGGAGTTGGTAGCAACCAGGAGTCTACTGAGCTGACAAGTTCTCTTCAGGTGGAGCAGGAGACTCTCGGGGCTGCTGTTTTGAAAGGAGACCAGCAGCAGGCAGTCAGCTGATGGAGGGTCAGACAATAATCATGATAATGTGCAGACTAAGAGCATGACAGCTCATTGCCCTACTTTAGGATGAAGTTTCATTATTGCCACAGCCCTGTTGTCACCCCTTTATCTGGAGGTTGTGGCTCCTCCAAGTCCTTTTGTTTTATAAAGTGGTTTCATACTCCAACCGCTCCTGAATAAGAGCATCATCCTTGTACTGCAGCCTTGGAGGAGATGGAGAGCATTCAAAGGCTAAAATGGCCTTTCGGAGACTTCGGTCTAAAACATGTCTCTCCCATGCTGGGTACCTATTCCTGAACAGGTCAATTTTAATGACAGATTCTTCAATTCGTGGTGGGCGAGATGATGGGGTGGATGGGGCTGTGGGCCTCACCTGAAAGACAGGTGCACACCCATCCCTCTCTGCAAATTTCTGGTCACGGTCACTGACAACACTGCGGTTGTTGGAGATGGACCGTAGAGTGCTTGTGGCCACTTCTGGAGGCAGAGTGAAGGCAGTGACTGGGTCCTCACAAGCACAACTTGGTGACTGCCCAAATTTGGGTCCGTTAGGGTGAAAGAAGGCATAATACATCAGCATAAAAACAACGCCAGTTACAAAGCTGCTGAATACCACACACAGCGCTGGGATGGCAAATGCATCTGCAATCTGGGGAGCCTTGTAGAGGTACCAGAGGGCACTCAAGGCTGTGTTTTCCAAAAGGATCACAAAATAGTAAATGAAGAGCCTACAGCGTGTCCTGCCTTCCTTGACGTTGAACCAGCTAAAGATGTAGATGATGCCCACCACCATGTCGAACACGATCTCTTCCCATTTGGTGATACAGAATTCTGTCTCACAGTGGACAATCCAGAAGGTCATGATGCACCAGTGAAGAACGATGAAGATCCCAAAATAGAGCTGGAAAACTGAGGCAAAGAGGGCAAAGGTGATGACCCTGGCAGCGATGGTGAAGAAGTGCCAGCAGAACTGGATGACGACAGCCATGTAGCTGATGGGCTTTTTGTCATCTCGAGAGTCCCGGAGGGCCTTCTGGTAAGAGGCCAAGGCCCAAGCCAAAGACACAAGGGAGGCTGCCGCTGTGAAACCTACAAGGCAAACAGGAAGACATTCTGTCAAAAGTGAGATACACTATTGTCTCCTGGAAATAAGTCATGTGAGCTGGGGGCTTGAGACGGGCTAGCTTTGACCTCAGCAAAGCTTGTAATTTTGGGGGTTTTAGCTGGACTAAACATGCAGATGGTGCTCCTACTATCTGTCCTCTGTGGGGCCCGACCATGCGGAGAAGTCGTGAAACCATCATGGGGTGTGGGATCTGGAAATGGGGTGGAATTTAACTTTCTGTGTATTTGGTGTAAATAGACTAAGGAGGTAGTTTTGTGCAGTGAAAATATAATGGTGCATTGGCGTTTGACAAAACTGGTTTGCTGTTTCAACTTTGCCACTTATCTATCACTGGTATGACACTTTGGAAAGTCATTTAAACTGGGTCCTCATTTATAAAGTAGATGATCTCCAAGGTTCCCTGTTAGCTTTGAGATTCTGTGATCAAAAGGGATAACTAATCCCAGGAAACTTGAGGGGCTAGCTGGTTTACTTTTCTGCTTCTAAAGAATAAATATAGTTCATTCAGCAAATAAAGTTTAGTGTTTCTTAAATATAAGAAAATGGTCCACAGAACTGTCTGGGCAGTGTTTCTTGTGATACCTGGTACACAGTTTGTCCCAATACAATCTGATATTCTTCCTACAGCTTTTGTATGTTTCTTACTGCCATTCCCTTAGAAGATTGTACAGAAATCACTTCTCAATCACTTCTTTTATCATTTTATGAGCCTCATTTGGTTAGTATTACACCTCAAAGTATGCTTCCAAAAGGTAAAAATCATGTTTATTGCTTCCCTCCACTCCTGCTCCACTTACTGTGTCTGAGACGTCACCTCGATGGTCCAGACATGGACAGGGCTCACTAAAAATGCCCTGCCTCTTTTAGGAGAGAGTATTTTTTATGGATGTCCACTTTGTCCCTGAAAAGTTATGTCAATTCATGTTGCGGCTGGTTTAATGAGTTGTACCAAGACTTATCAAGACTAAGAACGATATTTTGTATTTTCAAGTTCTGCTGGCTTTTTTTCACCAGATTTTATTATTAATCATACAAGCCACAATTACAGTCTCACTCCCTCCCCATAGAAATAATAGAAGAGGGATTTCCAAGAATCTATGATGGAATTTGTGCTTTTCTTTTAATATTTTGATATAGAAAAGCTCTTGTCTATGGTCCTTGAGAAATGAATTTTAAAAAAATGACTCTTGTGGGAGAGAGAGCCATGCTAATTGATAGAAAAAACCTTCAAACTCAATAATCATTTCTCACTGGCTCTCCTTGACTAAGATGAACTCCAAAAAGCAATTATTGATAAAGAAAATATTTTCCAGCAGTCACTTCTCATATCGACTCCCAGTAAAATGCCAACATCTTACATTGGACTTTCAGGTTTTAGTTTTCCGGCTAGCACAAAAATCTTTTATCGCCATAACTCTCAGGCAGTTATGGCAATATTCCTAAATCAGTGAGAGACCACTACACAAAGGAGTTTGCATTAATATAATTTCTATGCAGTGGAAACACCTATATCAATTATAAAGCAAATTCAGGAGTGAAAAGAGAGGGAAGGAGGAAATGTTTCAAACAGAAGAAAGAAAGTAAGAGGATGGGAAAGAAAAGGTGATGGGATCATGACTGTGTGACCAACATACTTATTACCAGTTTAGGATATGCGGACAAAAGGTTATGCCATTTTAATTTCAAGACTTTTGTGTGGCATAG
Source organism: Hipposideros armiger (assembly GCF_001890085.2). NCBI lineage: Eukaryota > Metazoa > Chordata > Mammalia > Chiroptera > Hipposideridae > Hipposideros > Hipposideros armiger. The sequence continues at coordinate 1,665,637 of NW_017731775.1, forward strand.
AAGCTGCTTATGAGCTCACTCCTTATCTGTGCCATTAGCAATAGTATGGATTGCTTCCTGAACAGGCTGTGTTCTCCTTATGCAGTTAAGCTGTGCACCCATTCCATTGCTGCTTCTCCACTGGCATGCCCCTCCTTTTTTCACATGCCAGCATCCTTTAGGGAAGCGCCTAAGCACAGGGTTACCTTCAGGAAGATGACTGCATAATTTGTCAGGCCCGAGCAAACCAAAGGAAGAGCGAGTCTGACTCAGGGTAGCCAGATCAGGGTACCAGTTTGCATAGGAAATTGTTATTAAAGACTGTTTTTCAAAGCAGTAAAAAAGAGGAAAACAATTTTATGCACACAGCATCATAAAATTATCTGTTGTCAGATTTAAAACAATTGGAAAATTAGCTTAGTCCAAATTCTCCTATAATTTTCATCCTTTTTATTTCATGTCTTAAAAAAGTAATCCAGCCTGCATTTAACCCTCCAGGAACTTAAGACACTATTCTGGCAGTAGAAAAGTGAATATTTTCCATCAGCTTTGCTCTCTATGTATCTTACAATTTAAGAAGTCTATACCAAAAGCAAATTTCATGTCTGTCATGAACACTTCCTTTATGAATTATCTGCTTTATTAACTATTAGAATTTCCCTTGCTCACTTGATTATGATTTTCATTTTCTTCTGTTCAGCATTTAGTTTTTATAAGACAAATATATTCCTGAACAGAAAATATGGGGCCATTTTAGAGTTACTCCTCATTACAAATTTATACCTGCCATAAAATGCTTAGTTCTTTTGCTTTTACACAAATATCAGTTCTAGTGTTTCAAATGCTAAGAAAGACTCCCTCAACAAGGCACCACATTATTATTGGAGTAGAATTCTCTGAAACTTCTGATGCAACTTGGCACAGGGCTGGAGCACAGAACTCTAAACACTCCTAGCTAACAATGTATATTTTAACTTTTAATTTGAAAATAATTTTAAACTTATAAAGAAATTGCAAAGGTAAAAATAGTAAACTGAACACTTATATACTCTTTGCCAGATTGTCATTTGGCCTTGCTTGCTTTATCATTTTGTGTTGTCTCTCTCTCTCTCTCTCTCTCTCTCTCTCTCTCTCTCTCTCTCTCTCTCTCTCTCTCTGAACCATTTAAGAATACAGTGTATAAATTATGGTTGCTACTGTCTAAATGTTTGTGTCTCCCCAAATTTATATGTTGAAATCCTACCCCCTAAAGGTGATGGTATTAGTAGGTGGGGCCTTTAGGAGTTGCTTCCGTTATGAGAGTGGAGCCCTCATGAATGGGATTAGTGCCTCATGAAACAGGCTCCAGAGAGATTCTTAGCCCCTTCTACCATGTGAGGACATGGTGGGAAGGCATTAGCTATGAACCACCACGAAAAGGGTCTTCACCAGAATGCGATCATGCTGGCATCTTAACCTTGGACTTCCAGCCTCCGGATCTGTGAGAAATAAACTTCTGTTATTTATAAGCTACCCAGTCTGTGGTATTTTGCTATAGCAGCCCAAACAAACTAAGACAATAGCCCTTTACCCTAAAATACATCAATGTCTATTTTCTATGGAGGTACTCTCAGGTAACCACAGTAAACTTATAAACTTTAGTCAATTTAACATTGATACAGTATTTTTTCTGATCCACAATCAATATTCCAGTTTAATAAATTGACTTTAACAACGTCCATTATTGACGTGATGTCATAGGAATGGCGGCGGGAGGTGAGCCTCTTGAAATCTCCCCTGGAATTTACAACAAATGAACAACTATAATTCCACAAAGGACTCTCTGCACAGTAGACAGGCAAGACTAAGAGACGCGCAACTGAAATCATCTAAAGGTGGGCAGATTGGGCGACTATGGGAGGAAGGAAGTGGGAAGAGCCGAGACACGGGCCGCATGGGGCCGCGGGGCGCAGACCGGAGCCCCGAGCTCCCTGCGTTCCGGAGCTACCGCAGTCACGGGAGAGGGAAGAACTGGACTGCTGGCACTCCCCTTATGGCCCACAGTCCCGCCTGAGGGATCAGCGTTTAACACGGCTGAACCCAATGTTCTCGGCTGAGACCTCAAAGCAAAGAGGGAAGAAGGGTGAGAATGGTGATGGAAGCCCTCACTGCCAAGCAGAGGACTGAAGGCACAGGCACCGAGCCTAGCCAACACCTCCCTACTCGCCCAGAGCTCACCCCACCTCTGCCTGCCCAGTGATAGAAGCTGAAAGATAGCAGTGTCAGATCAAAAGAACAGAATATTTGCAGTTCTGAAAACTGTGGCCCACAGCCACAAACTTGCAGCCCAACTATTAGTTCTGGCAAAGGGGAGAGAGCCTTGGGCGCAGGACTAGCTGTGCTGGTGGTTGCTACCATTGCTCAAAGCCACCTCTCACAACCCACCCCGCCCCTGCCCCTACCTCCCTGGGTGGATACCTCCATGGGTAAACAGCTGCTGAAACACACAGGCCCTGAATCTGGTGCAGGAAGAGCTTCGGAACTTCAGAAACTCTCCACAACCCCCAACAGAGGTGGTGCCCTGAGACCCAGGTGGCCTGCTCACAGAGGAGAAACCCACCTTCCAGGGAATCTCCCCATGTATGAGAAGTCGGAACAGTGCAGAGAAAACATAACACTACAGCATAAGAGAGAATAAAAGGCTGCAGTAGAAGAGAAATTAAATCATTATGCCAATACCTATTGGAAAGCAAAAGAAAGACATCTTCCTACCAACCTGTTGCAGAACCCACTCTTGTAGATGCCCAGGAAGAGAAATAATAAATCATTAATTGCTATGGATAACCAAGGTAACAAGGCAGCTCAGAAAGAAAATTAAAAGTCTCCAGAAAATAAAGTTAAAGACATGGAAATATGTGACTTAAATGACAGAGAATTCAAGATTGCAGTTCTTAAAAAACGAGATGGAAGAAAACACAGACAGGCAGTTTAATGAACTCAGAGACATAACCAAAGAACAAAATGAACATTTTACCAAAGAGATTGAAATTTTAAAAAAGAACCAAATAGGATTTCTGGAGATTAAGAACTCAATAAAAGAAATGAAGAATGAAACAGCCAGTTTAGGTAATGGAGCTGATCAGATAGAGGAAAGAATCAGTGACATCGAAGATAGAAATCCGGAAAAGACACAGATCAAAGAAGAGAGGGACTTGAGAGTTCAAAAAAATGAAAGAGCTCACAAGAACTTTGTGACTCCATCAGAAAGAGCAATATAAGAATAATGGGCATGCCAGAAGCAGAAGAGACGGAGAAAGAATAGAGAGGATATTCAAACAAATAGTTGATGAGAACTTCCCAAACTTCTGGAAAGAATTGGATTCTTGAATCCAAGAAGCAAAGAGAACACCTAATTACTTCAATCCCAACAGGCCTTCTTCAAGGCACATTGTATTGAAGCTGTTGAATATTAACGACAAAGAAAGAATCCTCAAGGTGGCAAGGGAAAAGAAGACGGTAACCTACAACGAAAAGCCCATTAGATTATCATCAGATTTTTCAGCAGAAAATCTACAAACCAGAAGGGAGTGGAATCAAATATTCAACCTATTGAAAGAGAGGAATTATGAGCTAAGAGTAATATATGCAGCAAAGATATCTTTTAAATATGAAGGAGGAATAAAGACATTTCCAGACATACAAAAGCTGAGGTAATCTTCTAACATACAACCTGCACTACAAGAAATACTGAAGAAAGCTATTCAACCTGAAACAAAAAAGCAAAAGAATACAAAACCATGAGTAGTGTTATAGACAGACAGAATGAGACAACGGCAACCCTTACACCAAATAAGACACTATACACTTAAACATAACATACAGTAAAGAAGAAACTAAAACAAAACATTTTTTTTAAAGAGGAAAAAGACAACTTGCTACTACAGAGCAGAAATCAACTCACAGCATAAATAGGGATAAATTGTGACAACAAAAACATAAAAGGGGAGAGAGCAAAGGTCTGAACTGGCACAAGGGAATAGAAAAAGGAAGCAAGCTGAAGAAAATGGAATACTCTAAATATGAAACTTTCTTTTACATAAACTTAATAAAACACACAAAAAATTCAGAACTGAAATATATAACAAAAATAGAAGAAACAGAGGGAAAAATCATAGAATACCACCACACTGAAATAACAGACAGCAACAAAAAGGCAAAGAAACAATGGAGACATAGTCCTATCAGAAAACCAAAATAGATTGATAGGAAATCCTCATATATCAATAATCACCCTAAATGTAAATGGACTGAACTCACCAACAAAAAGTCACAGAGTAGCAGATTGAATAAAAAAAACTAAACCCAACGATATGCTGCCTCTAAGAGACACATCTCAGCTACAAGGACAAATATAGACTCAAAGTGAAAGGGTGGAAATTGACACGCCAAGCAAATATTATTCAGAGAAAAGCAGGTGTATCCACACTGATATCAGATGAAACAGACTTCAGGATAAAAACAGTAACAAGAGACAAAGGTGGACATTTCATAATGATAAAGGTGACTATACAACAAGAAGACATCAATATTTATGCCCCCAATCAGGAAGCACCAAAGTATACAAAGCACTACTAACAGAACTAAAGGGAGAAATTGAACAAAACACAATTATAGTAGGAAACATAAATACATCATTGACAACTATCGATAGATCATCCAAACAGAAAATAAGTAAAGAAATATCAGCCCTAAATGACACATTAGATGAAATGGACATAATTGACATATATACAGCACTTTGCCCTAGAACATCAGACTATACATTATTTTCTATTGTACATGGAACATTCTCAAGGATAGACCATATATTGGGACATAAAACTAGCCTCAGCAAATTTAAGAAGATTGAAATCAAACCAAGCATATTCTCTAATCACAAGGCTTTGAAATAGGATATTAACTACAAAAAGAAAGCAAAACCCCCACAAATAATGGAGATTAAACAACATGCTTTTAAAGTGTTGGGAGCCATTCGAGAGCAGTGAAGCTGCAAGCTGAGAAAGCGGCAGGCCTCCATGTTCTGTGTGCTGAGAAAGCTGCAGAACTCCATGTTGGGTGAGCAGAAAAAAGGGAACTGCTGGAGAGACATCTGACCCAGCAACGGCTAGCTCATGTGTGCCATGGAAAAACAGCAGTCCCCTGGAACTGAAACCACCGGGCCCTCGGAAAAACACCCTCCAATATGGACTCTGATGCTTTGGGACTTTCCATCATGGACTTGTTGATAGTTTCTATTTGCCTCCGTTTAACTTTGCTTAGAAAATATCATTGGTCTACGCTGTGCTTGATGGAACTTGTTGCTGGAAGAAATTGTTTCTCCAGACCTCCAAAACTTTGCATAAGGGACATTGGTTCCCCATTCCCCAAAATCCCCTATGCTTTAAAGGAATTGATCCTTACAAAGAGGAAATTGCTTCCTGTATATAACCTGAGTGTAATCAATAAACGGTGTTACCCTCCGCCACCCGCGGCAGAGTGTTCCGCATGATCCCAGCTTTTTATCTCTGTGTCTTTCTTTTCTACTTTCTTTCTTTTTTAATCTCCCACTCAGTCCCCTCTGGGACCCTCTAGGTACCTGGCTTGCATGTGCCAGGTGGCCACTGGATTAGCGGGTCTCAACATTAAAGAATGACTGGGTCAAAGAAGAAATAAGAGGAGAGATCAAAAGATACACAGAAACAAATGAGAATGAAAGTACATCCTACCAAAATTTTTGGGATGCATCAAAAGCAGTTTTAAGAGAGAAATTTATATCATTACAGGCCTCAAGAAACAGAAAAATCCCAGATAAATAACCTCATGTTACACCTTAAAGAACTAAAAAAATAAGAACAAATGAAACCCCAATCAGTAGAAAAAAGGAAATAATAAAAATCAGAGCAGAACTAAATGAAATAAAGCACTAAAAGATAGTAGAAAAAATTAATGCAACAAAGAGCTGGTTCTTTGAAAAGATTAATAAGATTGACAAACCCTTGGCTAGACTCACTAAGATAAAAGAGAAAAGTCACAAATTAACAAAATCATAAACGAAAGAGGGGAAGTTACCACGGATGCCACAGAAACACAAAGGATTATCCAAAAATACTATGAAGAGCTATATGCCACCAAATTCAATAACCTAGAAGAAATAGCCATGTTCTTAGAAACATGTGGCCTTCCTAGGCTGAATCATGAAGAACTGGAAAATCTAAATAGACTGATCAACAGTAAAGAAATTGAATCAGCCATACGAAACCTTCCCAAAAGCAGAAGTCCAGGACCAGATGGCTTCACTAATGAATTCTACCAAACATTCAAAGATCTAATACCTGTCCTACTCAAACTCTTCCAAAAAATTGAAGAAGAGACACCACTCCCTAACTCATTTTATGAGGAGAACATTACCCTGATACCAAAACATGGTAAGGTTAACACAAAAGAAAATTACAGACTAATATCTCTAATGAATACACATGCAAAAATCCTAAATAAAATTTTAGCAAATCAAATGCAACAATGCTTTAAAAAAATCATACATCATGACCAAGTGGGGTTCATACTAGGGGCACAAGGATGGTTCAACATATGCAAATTGATCAATGCGTTACACCACATATAATAAAGGACAAAAATCATATGATTATATCAATAGATGTGGAAAAAGCATTTGACAAGATACAACATCCATTTATGATTAAAACACTTAATAAAATGGGTATAGAAGGAAAATATCTTAACATAATAAAGATCATCTATGAAAAACCCTCTGCTAATATCATAATTAATGGTGAAAAACTGAAGCCCTTTGCTCTACGTTCAGGAACATGACAGGGCTGTCCCCTGTCACCTCTGCTTTTCAACATAGTATTGGAAGTCCTGGCCAGAGCAATCAAGCAAGAGAAAGGAATAAAAGGCATCCAAATAAGGAATGAAGAAGTTAAATTGCCACTTTTTGCAGATGACATGATGCTATATATAGAAAACCCCAAAGACTCCACCACAAAGTTATTAGAAACAATAAATGGATACAGTAAAGTTGTTGGCTACAAAATCAATGTACAAAAGTCCATTGCATTCCTATATACTAACAATGAAACCTCAGAAAAAGAACAAAAACAATTCCTTTGCAACTGCAACAAAAATAATAAAATACCTAGGAATAAACTTAACCAAAGATGTGACAGACCTATATGCTAAAAACTATAAGACAATTTTAAAAGAAATTGAAGAAGACACAAAGAAATGGAAAGACATTCCATGTTCATGGATTGAAGGAATCAACATAGTTAAAATGGCTGTATTACCTACAGCAATATACAGATTTAATGCAATCCCCATCAAAATACTAATGGCATTTTTTAAAGAAATAAAACAAAACATCATCAGATTTGTATGGAACCAAAAAAGACCCCAAATAGCCAAAGCAATCCTAAGAAAAAAGAAGAATGCTGCAGGTATCACACTCCCTGACATCAGCTTGTACTACAGAGCAACAATAATCAAAACAGTATGGTATTGGCAGAAAAACAGACACACAGATCAATGGAATAGAATCGAGAACCCAGAAATAAACCCACAAAAATATGGACAGATAATTTTCAACAAAGAAGCCAAAAACATACACTGGAGAAAAGATAGCCTCTTCAATAAATGGTGCTGGGAGAATTGGAAAGTCACGTGCAAAAGAATGAAACTAGACTGCTATCTGTCACCATGTACCAAAATCAATTCAAAATGGATCAAAGACCTAAACATAAGACCTGAAAGAATAAACTGCATAGAAGAAAGCACAGGTACTAAACTTATGGACTTTGGGTTCAGAGAGGATTTTATGAATTTGACCTCAAAGGCAAGGGAAGTAAAAGCTAAAATTAAAAAAATGAATGGGACTATATCAAACTAAAAAGCTTCTGCACAGCAAAAGAAACCATCGACAAAATAAAGAGGAAACCAACTGAATGGGAGAAGATTGTTGCAAACAATGCCTCTGATAAGGGGCTAATATCCAAACTATATAAGGAACTCATACTACTCAACAATAAAAAGAAAACAAAAACAATCCGGACTGGCCAAGTGGCTCATTTGGATAATAGCTTGCTCAAGAGTATGAGCTCTGAGAAACAGCGTTGCTGGTTCACTTCCTGGCCAGATGAGCTGCCAACAGGTGGCAGGATGGCTCAGCTAAAAAAAAACAAAACAACATAAAAACCCAAACAATCCAATTTAAAAATGGGCAGAAGACCTGAACAGACATTTCTCCAAAGAGGACTTAATGATGGCCCATGGACATATGAAAAAATGCTCAACATCATTAATCCTCAGAGAAATGCAAATAAAAAGCACAATGAGATATCACCTCACACCAGTTAGAATGGTTATCATCAACAAGACAAATTATAGCAAGTGTTGGAGAGGCTGTGGAGAAAAAGGAATCCTCATACACTGCTGGTGGGAATGCAGATTGGTGCAGCCGCTATGGAAGGCAGTGTGGAGATGTCTCAAAAAATTAAAAATAGAATTACCATATGACTCAGCAATCTTTCTCTTGGGTATCTACCCAAAAAATCTGAAAACATTTATCTGTAAAGATATATGTGCTCCAATGTTCACTGCAGCTTTATTTATGGTGGCCAACATGGAAATTACCAAACTGTCCTTCGATAGATGATTGGATAAAGAAGTTGTAGTATATATACACAATGGAGTACTATTCTGCTGTAAGAAAGGATGAAATAGTGCCATTTGCAACAATGTGGATGGATCTTGAAATTATAATGCTAAGCAAAATAAGTCAGACAGAAAAAGTCGAGAACCATATGATTTCACTAATATGTGGTATATAAAACTGAAAACAACAAAAGAACACAAAAAACAAATGAAGAAACAAAACTCATAGACACAGACAACAGATTAATGGTTACCAGAGGGTAAGGGGGAGGGGGCTGGCAGATGATGATAAAAGGGATCAAATATATGGTGATGGAAGGAGAACTGACTCTGGGTGGTGATCACACAATGTGATATATAGATGGTGTATTACAGAATTATACACCTGACATCTATGTAAATTTGCTAACAATTGTCACCCCAATAAACTTTAATTAAACAAACAAACAAACAAACAAAACCAACTTCCATTATAGGATTCTTTCCTCTGGTACAGAATTTAGTCTAGAATTAGGTACTGCATTTAATTGTCTTATCAATTTAGTTTTCTTTAATCTGGAATATTTCCACAGACTTTCTTTGCCTTTTATGACCCTGACATTATTTGAAAAGTACAGTACCTAAAAAAAGAAAAAAAAAGTGTTTCTCTTTTTGGGTTTGTCTGTTGTTTCCTCATAGACTTAGCTTATGCATGCCAAGCTGGAATTTGTAAGTGACACTGAACAATACTTTCCCTCCCCACATCATTAAAATACTAAAATATAAGGGTTTCTTTAGTAGTCCCAAGAAGTATATAATGTGTCTGTCAGTTCTCTCTTTCAAAATAATGAATAGCCTTTCACTCCTGAAAACTTCACTGCAAAATCAAACTACAAAAATACCTACAGAGGACTCAGTGTGGGATTACGTTATTTATTAAAATGTTAAAATAGATAATAGGACCTCAGAACTTACTTAGTGCAATGATCTCATTTTATAGAAAAGAAACTGAGTCTTACTTTGAGAGGTTAAATGATTTATCTTCCTTTTTTCCCCTCTCCTTAGCTCTGATGAAAATTGTCATTCCACTCCAAAACGAACGCTCCTGCTTCCTAGAGAAAGGGCTCCCGTCAGCTCTCCCCTCTGAGGGTGTTCAGCTCTCCCTCTCCAAGAGCTCTTTCCGCAGTGATTACAACCTTCCTTTTATCCCAAGAAATGCCCTTCACTGGGTTTATCTCTTCACCATTTTTTTTTTCAGACTTGTCTCTTTTTGGTTGTTCCTCCCACTTTTCGTTTCTTGTTTTCCCGTTTTTATCTGCTTATCTTTGAGATATTTGCCTTGCTGGTGGTGCTGCCCCGGTCCTCTTCCATATTCAACCTCTGTCGAGTGAGTCCACACACTCCTATGCCTAGAACCATTTTCTCCAACTCAGCGTCCATTCCACCACCAGCTGTCTCCAACCCCACAGCTGTGCGTCTGACTATCTGAGACCCCACACGCCTACTCTCTATGTGTGCTTGATGTACACATAATTCAATACTTGGAATCAATCTGGCAGTAGATCACAACACTTGCTTTTTTGTGGAAAGAAGACCATTGTTCTTCTCATGTGTCCCTGGTTGTTGGTGTAATACTCTTCTCAGAATGAGAGGGAACATGAATTTTCAGGTAGGCTGCCACAGTTCTAAGAAGATGGTTTTCTGTGCAGCTTGCCTGAAATCCCATTTTGCAAAGCCACTCAAATCCAAGTGTTCACAAAATGTGCCATTTTGGTGCATTACATCGAAGGGGTCCAGAATAAACCATGGTGGCATAAAAGTTATTTTGAGCTCAAGGCATTTGAGTTCCTGAAATTCCTTAACTGCCTAAAAGCAGAGCCTCCCAAAAGAACGCGATTGTCCTAAATCCTCTCCCTGGGAGCAACTGCAGTTCTTTCTGAGAAGCCGGTACCACACCCAAACAGACATAGTCACAAAATGATCACATCTCCTACCTATTTTCCTGAAAGTCCTTTATCTTTCCCAAAAGTCACTTCTTTTGCCATGAATTCTCTTGTTTCCTTTCTCAGTAGTCATTTGTTCAGAGGGTACGCAATCCCCAAATTCTAACCACCTCATTGGCTGTTTCTTTGTGAACTTCTGTGTGATACATGTGTAATTGCATATATAATTTACATATTTATATACATAATTACATTTGTTTTTTGTCTTGCTGATCTGTCTTTATCAGTTTAATTTGAACCTAATAGAGTAGAGGAAAAGATTTTCCTCCCAGAAAACCTCTGCCATTAAATTGTTCCAGGTGTTTTTGTTTTCTCACTGCACTAAAGCCCAAACAATTGATCTGACTTTGAATAAAACAATTCACTTGATCATAAAGTGTGTATGACAGTTTATTTCATCATTTTGAGCTGATTTTATATATGTATATATCTTAAGATAAGGATTGGTAAGGGATATAACACCCTTGGAAATACTATAATTCAAGAATTTTTATTTTAAAACCTCTAAACTAGGAGAAGGCTACTTCTAGCTTCTCAGATCTGTGAATTTGAATTGTTATAAGTACTGCTGAGTAACTCAGAGACTAGTTTCTCAGAGGAAGACTAAGATATTTGTCCATTTTGAATAAAGATTTTTTTTTTGAGAATAAGGGTTATAAGTCTAATACTAGCTGGTCACTAACCAGCATTTCAAAGGGAATGAACAGAAATTGATATCCAAGTGAACAGCAAAGTTTTGAATTTCTTCCTTGTTTTCTCTTCGCGTCTTATGGATGGATGTCTTTTCCCCTTATGGTGTTTCGCTTCCTGTCTTTTTCTTTATTCCCTTTCTTCTTCTCCTTCTACAGATGGCCTCTTCTCCACTGCTTTGCCTCTGCTCTACCATTCACTCTATCTTTTTCCCTATTCCCTGCTTCCATTGAACATAAAATGGAATTGAATTATTTAAAAAAAATAGTTGTATGAATGAAATAACACTTGGCATTGCCCAAATCTAAGCTCACAACTGTTTCTAAAACTCAAACTCAAGATAAGAAAAGAAGTTACTTTAAATGTCAATGGCCTGCTATGACTACTCTTTTCCCTCCTCTGCTCTGAATCTTATGGCTTTGCTCCAAATCCAGATTTGCTTTCAAAGCTTCCCACAGCTCCCATTAAAGGAATCATCACCACTAACCTCTGTTTTTCATCACAAGTAACTTTCTTTCCTATATTATTCCTCTAATTTGGATCTAAATGCAATCTTAATAAGAGTTACAGAGAATTCTTTATATTTTATTTAGGGTTATAGAAAGTAGCTTAGAGTATGGTTGATGCTATGGGAGGGGGTTGTGGGAAAAAGCTTATTACCTCATTTTAAACATTATTTCCTCTTGGAAATAATGGGTAAGGGGTTAGTATGGTATATAAGACCCTTGGAAATATTATAATCCAAGAGACCTTTTTGAGTTTGAATCCTTTAGACAAGGAAGGGTTACTTCTGGCCCTTGAATGTAATTAGTTATCTGCACAAATATGTTTTCCTATCAAGTACCCCTCTTCCTTCAGACCACTTATCCCAGTTTATAATTATGTTTCATTTTGTGCTTCTTTAATTATTGTGTTTCTCATTAGAGTGGACTGTTAGGTAAGGATAAGTACCTGCCTGTTTACCTTACTGTCCTCTAGTGCCTTGCACAGTGCTTGGTGTATATTAAGAACTGGCAATTAGAAAGAAGGAAGGAAGGAAGAAGAAAGGAAGGAAAGAAGGAAGGAAGGAAGGAAGGAAGGAAGGAAGGAAGGAAGGAAGGAAGGAAGGAAGGAATTTAAATATAGAGTCAGAACCACAAAGAGAATGAGATATTAAAAAAATTTGCATAATTATTCATTGTTCTATTCTACTTCTTTGAAATTTCAGTCTGAGCCACAAATGCCCGAACACTATGAAATAAAAGCTGTACTTCTGTTGTGTTGTTTGTGGTCTGGGTGTGAACAAGAACTCCTAGAAATTCCCAGAGAATGTTTTATAGGGTTTATAGCCTAATTCCCTAGATGTAGGAGATTCTGAGAATTGAATCAAGTACTCCAATTCTTTGATTCTTCAACAAACAGGATGAACCCATCCCTTTCCTTCTCCTTAGGGAGGGCATAGCCACAGCCCTTTCTCCACAACAGGCCAGCGAAGGTTACAACCTCAGGGAAACACCTGGCCACTGGTCCATGTTTACAACCAAACTGCAGTTGGTGAGAAAGAACTTTTTATTTAAGTTAAAAATGTATTATCATGTAAAATTTCAGACACACATAAAAGCAGGAGAATAATACAACAAATACACCCTTCATCAGAACCCACCAACGGGCTCTTACTGAGTTCTGAAATCCATTACAAGGAAAGCACGACGTTTGGCCAGCCTCTTGGTGGAGCTTTGGATCCGTTCCTCCCTAAATCTTCCTGCATCTACCCTTCCCTGAATGCTCCTTGCTCTGTATTGGTAGCAACGGAAGAGCTGTGTTGGAAACTAACTGTAATTATCTCCCTGTGCTGGTGGTGATGGACATGTCTCCCCAGGAGGGCAGATCTGCATCATTGACTGATCATTGTGTCCCAGCATCTGTCACTTTGCTCGTGTGTCAATTTCTGAAACTAGTACATTTGTCATCCAGTTGCTGCTCCCATATTGTCTCCCTATCTGACCACCATCTTGATTGCAAACATCTTGACTTCCCTTCCTTTCGCCCCATTTCTCTGGTCTGTCTGTAAATTTCAACACTTTTGGAGGAAATTTAAAGAATCTTCTCACTAATAGTTTGGGAATGGATGATTTACAACATAACCCTCTTCAGCTATGAAAGCCAGATTATCATATGACCATTCGTAACATACGCAGTCTTTTCATCACAAACACGATAATTTTTCTCCCTAAAGGTACAGCCCCTAAACAAAAAAACAAGAAACAAAACATTGAATTTTAGATGACAATATAATATTGACTTCTTACAGTCAAAAGTTTTATGGATTGTTTTAGTGAATTTGAGGCTCATAATCATAGACAAAGAAGGAACAAGCATTTGTTGGGCTCCTGCTTTGTGCACAGTGATGTGCTAGGTACCCACATCCTTTGTCCAATTTAAATGTCATGATAACACTTTGAGGTAGGTACTGTTCTGCACTCAGGGAAACAGACACCAAAAGAGGTTAAATAACTTGCCCAAGCTTATGGGCAAGGAGTGCAGGCATCGGATTGCACAGATTCTACACTCTGTCCACCACAATAGACTGGTATGGTTATCTGTACCAACAACCAAGGAGATGAGGCATAGATGAGTGCAATGAGTTTTTGAATCTCTCACAACGTGAACTCATTAGATAACAACATGGTGGGATATAGATGACCCTGGAATAGGACCACCTCTTCAGCATCTTACTCCCAAATGTTCAGGCATCTGACCCCAAAAGGGCTCCCATCAAACCTACTCCTTTAGTCTCAGAGCAACCATAATTGTTCCTGGGTCAAAGGATCCTATTTTGGATTCTTCTCACAAAATGGTTCAGAAGAAAAACACCTAGGATGAAAACCGTGCTTTTTCTCTTCTTCACAGTTTCTGAACTAAAAACAATCCTCCTAGTTTTGCTGGATATCTACCTGAAGAAAAATGTTGCCCAGTTGAGTTGATTATATGACCTAAGAGTAGCAGGTCATAAAATAAATATCCAGAACCAGAAAGGCTTTCCTTTTCTTTAGCATGTTTAGAGCTTGTCTCTTAGTTATAGATATAAAAGCAGTAGATCCACTTGGTTGGACTCATATCAAATTCACCTAGTTTAAAGAATGTAATAATTGAAAAAAATGTAAGCCCTCTATGCTCTCATCTTTGTTGAGTGCAGTGAAGGTGAGATAAGTAAGACAAGCTCTACTGGGTCTAAGATGTTCTAAATCTTCTTGCATTGAAACCATTTTATCTCTGTTTTAAACCTTGTAATAGTTCTGACTAAAAATATTTAAATGCTTTAATATATTTAGTTTGGGTAGGGATATGCATCCTTTTTTGTAAGCCATTCTGAGGATTTCAACTTCTTTGCAAGGCAAATTGTAAGGCTGCTGAGGTGTTGATAAGAGAAACACTGAATTGAAATTAAAAAGTGTTTTAATATGAACGTAGTTGAAGAATATTGTTGGAAGAGGCAAAATGTCACTCCTT
>NW_017731775.1:1686199-1693142 GCF_001890085.2 Hipposideros armiger
AAATTTATATAAGTAAGTTGGCTTTAAAATGATTTTATACCCTCTCCTTTTGTTGAAAAACTAGAGGGTTGCTTTATATTAAGAATTACCTCAAAAGTAAGGTATGCACACAAATTCTCACTTCAAAGCAGTAGGTAGCCCAAATTTGGAACACATTTAGAGACCCCAATAAATAAGCAGTAATTATCCCTTCACAATCACTTTTCACACTTACTATGCTTCTTTTTAGATTCCTTCACACTCACTTGTTCAATTCCACAAACATTTACTGGGAGTCTTCCCAGCCTACCTTGGGTCTGCCATGGGGCTCTGCTGGGAACACTCAGAGAGATCCTAGTCCTCCTCCTCTCTTGAACCTCTTGGTTTTTTGACCTGTATCTGGGCCTTAATCTCCATCACATTCCTCTGCTGACTGCTCTGTAATATCTGCTTGAGACATGCCTTTGGCAAAACCTATTCTGCCCTCTCTCCACTGTTGGCCAGAAGACTGTGCTCCGTAACCACCTCTTGTACAACTTGATTTTAATTTTCGAGCTATTTATTAGCCTTTCTCTTTATGTGGAATCTATGAAAGTAGGGACTGAGTTCTGTTCATTGTTGTACTTCCAGAGACTCAGAAAATGCCTAACACATTTGGCATTTACTTGACAAATGGCACTAAATTGAACTGAACTGAATTTGGAGATGTTCTACATTAAAGTATTGCTTGGATGCCATTCTTGTTTATAATAAAGAGATACAAATGACCTGTATCTAGGACTGTTTATTAGTGTCCTGGGGCTGAGTTAGCCCTCAGGGACAGAGTGTATAAAACATATCATCAAGATTCCAATGTGCATTACTTCCCTGACTAAGACATGTTTCTAATAGGACAGAAGTAAATTAAATGCATGCTATCACCAGCATAAAGGTTTTTCAATTAGGATTTTGTACACTAGCAAGCAGTAAAAGAACAGTAATTTCCCAAGACAGAGACCATTAAATGGAAATGACCAACTCCAGATTCAACTCTCTCCAAATCTTATAAAATTGACCAGAATAAATTATATTAAGCTTTTTAAATACAAAAAGGGGTGATTTTGATTGTATTAAGGGAAATTTAAGTCTGAGTTTTCAACAAAACTCTGGGATTANAGAAATGACTACTCAAGAGACATAAAATAAGTAACCTGAGATGCTCAATAGAATCAAAATTTTCTTTAGAATAAATGTATTTTCTATACTTTTTTTTTTACCATTATACCATTATTTTGTCTTAAAGTTTTTCTTCTTTGTATGGTAGGGGGTATAGTGGGCCAAAATGAAGTGAAATAAATAGAGGAACAGGAATAGAGACAGGCAGACAGAAGCTGTGCCCTTTTCTCACTTGTCAAACAGGGACATGACTGGATAACGGCAAGATTAAAATAATAACTTTAAAAATCCCAGCATGTATCAAACATTGCTATAAGAGTGAATTTTTCACATTTATCAGCGCATTTATTTTTCATAGTATCATCTCTTTAATGTAAGTATTTTGCCCATTTTATAGATGAGGAAACTGAGGCTTACAGAGATGAAATAATTTTAGGCAGGGGCTGGCAAACTTTTTTTGTAAAAGGCCTGATAGTACACAGTTTGGGCTTTCTGGGCCATAAAGGTCTCTGTCACAAGCATTCAGCTTTGCTGTTGTAGTGAAAAAGCAGCCACAGACAATACTTAAATGGGTGACAAAAGGCAGGGGGCTGAATTTGACCCACGCACGTTAGATTCCTGACCCCTCAGCTAACCTGTGGTCACATTTTTAACAAGTAGGATTTATACCTACATTTTTCTGACTTTAAGTCCTTATACTTTTCCCTAAACTCATTGAAACATTTTGGGCCAATCATGAAACCTGGTAACTTTGGGAACACTTTGTTAAGTGGCTGTACTGTGATGGTTGTCTGAATTAAAGCCCAGAGGCCCTGTGACCTACCAACCAAATGAACAAACAAAACTAGACTAAGCCTCTTGGTGTCAGTGTATCCTACACAATGGATGAAGTTTGGGCAGGAACAAACCTCTGGAAGATTGTGTCTTTGCATCTAAAGTTTTCTAATTGGAACACAAATGCCACACCTCAAAAACTTCTTGATCATTTCAAGGAAAGCAGGTAGATATTTGCAAAGTGAAGGGCTTACTGGCTCAGGCTGGTCTCCTGTACACTGTCTTGTTCCTGCCTGGGGAAAGGCCATCTCCTGCACCTGGCTTGGCCCCCAACTACACCAGCAGAAGCGTGTAAGATAGAATTTTTAGTTGTTTCTCCCTCCTTATGTTCCCAAGTTCCCTTTGCAGTCTGCCACGCATGTGAATTTGATGGCCCACATGCCACAAATCACCTGCTAGTGTCACCAGCATTGATAGTTACCAGCTTATTTATGGGAATCTGTAATTCAGGACATCCATGGGAGAGTGACAGAATCTGGGTCATCAGGTTTATAATCAAGTGTTCACTTTAATGAGAATTACTGTCTAGGCACCCACATTCAGAGTTATTCACGCTTAGAGAACGTGGATGGGGTCCAGAAGATGGGAAATGGTGACTAACTGTGACCCGGGTAAGTAAAACTAAAGAGAGTGAGGCATACTTGGGGTGGCAGGTATAGGGATGGGTGGCATGGGGTGAAGCCGGAGCCAAGGATTTGTGGGACAGTGCTGGCATGAGATGCTCCTGATGACACAAAATGGCATAAATATTTGTGCTTACGGACATCGACTGCCAAAGCTCCTTTCTAGTAGGTTAGTCTGTTGAAATGTGACTCTACCTACCTTGGAGAGAGGAAGATAGAAAGAATGGCCATGAGGGGAGCATTTCTAAAGGAGAGACCATGGAGAGAACACGTGGCCACGCCCATTTGTGGAGATGTGCGGTTGGCGCTATCTTCTACCCACAAGAATTTTGTGCGTCTAGAAGACCCAAGCTCAGGTCCTCCCCTCCTTCCCTTCTTCCCTGTATCTCTGTCCCAATTCTTTTCTCTTGCAAACCTTTACTGAACACCTATTAAGTGTCAGACACTGAGTACACAAAGGCAGTTCCCTAGAGGAACTGCAAGGCACTGTGGGAAACAGATATGCATTGGCAGTATGCAGATTTACAACCTGGTGAGTGGAGTGTAGAGAAGAGAAACAGCCTTTGCGCTGAGGTTGTGTCTAGGAGGGAAAGGCAACCCAGGCAGAGACGGCAAATGCCAAAGCATGTAAATGTAGCAGAGGCCAGAGTGGGGTGTTTGAGAAGGAGCAGAGAGCCCGCCAGAGGACACAATATACCAGACGCAGGACTTGGACTTAGGCCTCATCCTGCAGGCAGTGGCACCTACGATAGCCTCAGGGTAACATGTGTGAAAGCTGAGGTGGCAGGGTGACTGGAAGGGAGAAAGGTCCAGGCAGAGGTGGGAAGCTTTGCAATGCATCCAGAGGGGACAGCAGAGAGGTGGGCCGGTGGGTGGATGGGTGGAGGGGGCTTCTTACCAGCTGGGTGACTCTGAGCAAGTCACTTGATTTTACCTATTCTTCATAGGTTTGAGTGAGAATTAATGAAGTAGTGTCCATTAAAGTACTTTGTGAGTAGAAAACTTTCTATATAAATATTAGCCATTCCAAATCCTAGCTTTCCTCTTAATATTTTCCCCTTCTATTTCTTAGTAGCTCTTTTATGCCTAGACTTAAAGGAAGTTTTAACTGGAGGAAGTTGGCTTTAACAGAATAACAGGGCTGAGAAAGAACAGAATAAGTACAAACTATAGAGTAAAGAATATTTTTTCTCTGTGCAAATATTAAAGAAATTCTTTTAACAGGATACTATTTCTACAAATCATTTCAAAGTAGGAGGAAAAAATGTTTGGCGTTATTTACATAGGTGGATTGTATACTTCATTTTACTTGGATTAAAGTTCAATAAAATAGAGACCACTCAGTGGAAAGAAGGAGAGGGTGTGGGAGAAACGGTTTCAGGGTTTGCAGTAAAGTATGAGGCAGGTACAGATTTCAGTGGCCTGGTCTTGGGACAGCCCATGTGACAGGGACAGTGTTGAAAATCCACAGGATTTTCCTGAATTATATACAAAAAGGAGGGTTCTTGAAGGAGAGCATGGCTTGGCTTAGAGCACAGGTGACCTCAAACCCCAGAACTCCCAGGCTCCAGATGAGTCCCTCCTAAGGCTGGAAAAAAGGCAGTGGTGATAGGAAGAGGGCAGGGCAAAGGGGACTGGTTGGAGAAACAGCAAGGGAGAGGCAATGGCTGCCCTCAAACCATGTTGAGGTTCTTGGGAAGGGCAACAAACACTTCATTTATCTGCTTTTGATTGCTTATTTTTCTTGGCTTCATTTCTTAAACAATTTCTGGCAGAAGTGGATCCCTTTAAAATGATCTTCCTTTTTACAGGATGTAGCTTTCTCTAAGGATTTTGAATGTCTAATTGTTTCCCTGGCCTGCTGGGTTCAAGGAAAACAGAAAAAGGCCAATTTTGGGGGTGGGGATTGGAACCCCCAGCTTTTGCCCCGTTTTCCAGTGTCTTGCCCTTTGGCTTGTCTCATTTTTACTCTGTCAATAAAAAGAATGTAGCTTGCTGCTGGGACCATTTAATAATGCAGCAATGAATTGTGCTTTCAAGCCTCGCAATGCCTTTCTAGGTGATTTACAAAAATGACTCAATACCTCAAGGACATGGATTTGTAGCATTATCTGTTCTCATGGTTGGACTGGCTCAGAGAAAGCTTCCCCTGCCAGGACCCAGAAGGGTTCACAAACGGCCCACAGAAAGGGAGCCTAGGTTGGCCTTCCTAGCTGCCCGTCCCCTCACTCTGTCTTCCCCCTGCTGGGACCCGAGTCTCTTCCCTTCCTTCTTTGGAGGGTCTCTGGGCATACTCTCTTTACACTGCTGTCTCTGTGAGACATCAGTGTTTTTCAGAAAGGAAAGATGAGTGTTTCTAGGAGAATAAAGGCTATGAGAGCATCTGATAATCTGATGAATATTGCCTTGGAGAGGAGATAACTAGCTGCTCTTTCTTAGGCGGCAGCAGCAGCAGCAGCAGGTTCTGAGCTGACACTGCCCAGGATTTAGCATCAGAAGGGGTGAGGGTGAGGGTGGATGAGTGTGGGGTCCTGCAGGGCTTTGGGCAATTTGACTCCTTTGCATTCGCACCTGGCCTTCTCCTTACCTCCCCCAGATTAGGACCCCTTCAGGCACAGACTCTTACCTGGCCTTGGTCTCCATTTCCCAGCTTCCATTTCACTTTGTGGTTAATTAGACCCGGCCGCAGTGGACTTCTGATTAAATGTCTCCCCAGCTGATAACCCTTCCAGGGCTTCCTACTGCTCTGTAGGATAAATGAGGTACCAAGGTCTTCCACAACTGGACCTGCTCGAACTCTTCAGTTCCCCCTCACTTTCTGCCTCGGCCTCAGAGCCCCGTCCTCGGTCTTGCTGGGAGGACTCCCGTGCACCAGAGGCCCCATCTCACAGGCTCCCGGCTCCAGGTGTTGCCTGGCTTCTCCCCACCACCTCCTGAGGCCAGAGCCCTCTGTACTGCCTTCTGGCAGCACCTGTCACCCCTGGGAATCGGCCAGTGCCCAGCCTCCCCACGTCTGGCCCCCCAGTGTAAGACACAAAGGGAAGAACCATTCAGTGGTGGTGTGTGGGCGCTTCAGTTTCAACATAGGTGAGAAGGCTCAGCTTTTAACTCCCAGAACTGAGGGGAGGAGTAGGGGAGAGTGGCTGTGAATGTGCTTTGTAAAGAGTTTTACACATATTAGGTGTCTCCATTACCCAAAAAATGACATCCAAAGGAAAGAAACTCACAGTCTGGATTACTGAGGACCATTGTGAAATTTCTTTTAATAAATATCTGAGTGCGAGAGATGCCTTTCTTTCCAAAAGGATATACTGTCAGACCTGTCAAGGGTCCTTCTGGTCTGGGAGTCCTAAATGACAAAATGTCTGGCACTTTGGGAGTCCTCAAATACTTGTGAGTGATAACCAGCTCCCGGGTCCTCTGTCTATGGATACTGAGACCGATTCAGCCAACCTTTTCTAGTATAATCTTATTTTACAAATAAATGAGCCCTTCACCAGCTCAGGTAAACCAGTTCTGTATGTACCATATATTGACTATGGCAAGGTTCCTCACCTACTCCTAAGAATAGAGCGAGTCGCCTTCTATCTGAACTGTTATATTTTTGAGTTGCTCTCTCGGTTATTATTTGAACCACAATATTCTGTTTGGGGAGACACATATACATGAAATAACCTACATCACTGCTCATTTGGGATGATTATAGAGATTTACTAACAAAGTCAGTAAAAAAACCTCAATTTAGGAATTATTCCTGGAAGTCTGAGTTCACAATTAAGTTTGGGCTCTGACAGAGTTCAGGACATGCTACCTCCAAATACGACACCTTGGCATATTGAATATTTCTGAGAGAATTTGAGAAGCAGCAGGTACAGAAAGGATTTTCTCACCATCCCCTGAAGCAGGTCATATTGCCCTCATGTGAGAGGAGGTGCCCTCCGTATACCAGGAGGAACGAAGCATCCTTATCTCTGAAGGTGGAGGGACCTGGAGAAGAATCTGAATGAACAGGCCTCGCTAAGTTTCCACCGTTCACTACACTTAGCTCCTATCCCTTTTGTCCTATTACATTTTCCCACAACTTTCCCATTTGCATCAAACCTACCATAAAAATGCTCAGGTTTATCTGCTTCTTTGGGTCTTCATTTCCTTATGAGGGCTCGCATGTCATGTAAAATTTATATTAAATAAATTTGTATGCTTTTCTCTTGTTAATCTGTCTATTGTGACAGGGGCTCTGGCCAAGAATGTAGAAGGATAGAAGGAAAAGGTATTTTTCCTCTCCTACAGCTTTTACAAATCAGCTTTTTCAAGCAATGCAGTAAGTGGTTATGAAAATAACAGCAAATAAG
>NW_017731775.1:1698642-1701016 GCF_001890085.2 Hipposideros armiger
CACCACACACACATACAAATCTAGTGGAATAAACAAGCTGCACATTTGTTACTAGGGTCCATTGAAAAACATTAAAATAATAAAAACAAAAAATCCACCCACAGCAGTTTTGTAGAATTCTTATCAGAGCCTTCTTCATAATTATATTTTGATTAGCACGTACAAGTTTATAGTCAATCTCTTGTTTGACTCTCAGTGTTTTGAATAAGTGCTAAAAATAATAGGGAAATGGTAATTGGATGAATGGGCATCTGGGAAATTCTGTTCAAAATTGTGATTTTAGCACTCAAAAATAATTTTTCACTGATCATTGAAGAGAAGCCAGACAATTTCATGGAGGAACTGCATTCATAGGTCAATTTCCTTATCCTGATTCATATAGGATGAATTACTTAACTTTTAGGTATGGCATTGGGGAATTTCCTGGGCAAGCTCTTATAGATTTCATTTTTCTGGTTGAGATCACTACTGAAAGACGAACAGATTGGGTAGACTGGCATAAAAATTTGACTTATTTTTTTCCCCCTGCAACTATTCAAATCTGTTGAATAAATCCTGATATATCAAATGCTACTTTATTATAATAGGGTTATAATTTATGAAAATATTTCAAACCTTTGAGAAGTAGTATTCTAGGAATATTAATTTCTCACTTCATCCAGAATTAAATATTGAGTTTTTTGTTTGAGGTGTACTCATAGTAAGTATAACACATAGATATGCAAATATAAAATCACATTCAAAAGCCAAATAGACTGCCTTTTGGAATTTAGCTTTCTGCTTTACTTTTTAAAGAAGCTAATTAATCCAGAATTGCCTGTAATTGCAGGTTGGTTTTACAATAAAAATATGCATTACTTGTGTGAGAAGTACTATGCTACCTGGAAGCCTTATTCTCAATGCCCCTAAGTTTTGTAGGAATCATCTGAGGCTAAGGAGGCTGGCTGTTTTACGCCTACTGACTACCCACCCTTTGGAGGGGACAGAATCAGAATATGAACCCAGGTCTCTGGCAGGCTCAAAGGTGATACCTCTTAAAAACTACAATATAGAGGGGATGGGGTGGGGCTTGGACTGTTGTTCAGAGAAATATTCATGTTACCAGTCCCTGGTCCAGGAACTGGCTGAAATGCTGAATAAGAGATGGTGATTCTGCTAGATGTGGAAAGGTTTCCAGAGTGTTAATATTTATCCATCAAGCATTAGAACTTAGAAGGGTTCTTGTTAACCTGAACAGCTTCATCCACTCATTGCCCTTATTCTATTACTTACCATATATCAAATGACTACAGTTGCCTTGGTTTCCTTACAGAATACATTATCAAAGCTGTTCTAGCAACAGTCAGACTTTCAGAGGGCCAGCAGGGGAGCCTTGATTGAATAGCTAAATTAATTTATAAGCAAACATTCTTGAGTTCATATTCTCAAGTTAATTTGACTTTGATGTTACGCCTGAGGTAATTTTTCAAAATATTCTCTTATGGTGATTTTGAGGTGTGTGAACATATGCATTTGATGAAGAACTTGTTTTACTGTGAATGGATGGACACAAAGGTTATTAATTTACACAGTGCTTTGGGACTACAAGAAATTAATATCAAGGTGAGCAGAAAATCAACACAGTCTTTGTCTTATCACTCCCTGAATGAAAAAGTGAGAATTGTGTGAATGGGTAGGATTGTTGGGTAAAGGGCACAGTTACCTTTATAGTCTGTTTCTGTAACTCAGCCCAGATATAGGTTGGCTTTTTACTCTATTGTTTCTTAACTAACAATAACAAAAACCACATGATTTATTGTGAATTTCCTATGTGCCAGACTTTTCTAAGAGGTTTATAAACTAGAGCTCTTTTAATTCTTGTAATAACCCTATGAGGCAGGTACTATGCTATTTTATGGATGAAAAGACTGAATCTTAGTTGGTGGAGTAGATGATCTAATAAGCTGCCTGTTGGCACAGTCCCATACTTGTCTTTTATACTCTCCCCTAAACCAGTGTGGCTGGAAACCTGCAAACTCCATTTTCCAGACTCCTTGCTTAGCTGACTGAGCTCTATGAGAGGCAATGGACGGTACTCATAACTAACTAAATGTGGGAAGAAATAGAAACGGCCCTGTTTCTGGGCATGGTGGGTGACTGCAGACTAATGGAGCAGTTGCCAGCCATTCTAATACCACTGGAAGATGAGCATGGACTCCTGCAGAGGCATTGCCCACAAAATCCCAGGCCTTCTGGAGCCTACATGCTGCAGCAGGCCAGAGGAGTGTGGGCTCACCTGAGCATTTCCTCCTCCAGGATGACATGGCTTTCTGCAGTTTCTGATGTCTGGGGACCACAACATTCTCATCTTTTGCTCTTCAGTTCCCAGGTTCTG
>NW_017731775.1:1705561-1707326 GCF_001890085.2 Hipposideros armiger
CCTCTTCACAAGTAGGAAGGCAGCATTCAGAGATTTTAAAAAACAAAAAACAAAAACTTGTGTTCCTTGGCATTCCAGGACCACTTTTCAGTCTCTGCCATTCAGGAAACAAAAGCTTTCTATAAGACTGTTCTCATTGCAGAGGCTTGGTTTTACACTAAGAGATTCTTGGCCTTAGAGTCCCAAATATGGTCTGGGAAATCTGATTTTCAGCTGCAAAATGGTATGTGAGAGAGACAGAATTCAATTTGAATTCTCAAGGGGCTTTGGTTCAGAGGATCCTCTTGGACTGACCATAGATTTTACACCTCAAAGGGGGAAGATGCAGCATCCTAGGGCATCCATAAGGGTTTAGTGCTTTGCTTCCTGCTTAAAACTAGGGGAAGAGATCATGTCCCAGGATAGCCACTGTGGAGAGTGCACAGTAGAGTAGATGTAGTGGCTAGACCCTAGATTGTGTTGTCAGTTTCAGCTTCTGAGCCTTAGAAGCTGTAAGTAGGGAGAGCCTCTCAGGGTCCTGGCTTGGATCAATTAATAGCAAATGCTTGGAGATGAAGTGAAAGGAGATGTTGTAATTAACTACCTGAATGGATGCCTCTTCCCTGATACCTGAACAATAGCACTTGTAGGTGTTAACCCTAGAAACTTAGATCACCTCCTGGGGGATTCTTAAATTTGACCTAATATGTATCCGAAATAGACAAGATTGTAAAACAGGAGGGAGCTGAGTTACAATGAAGGAGTGAGATTAAGTTTTTTTGTTTCCCTTTCCCCTGCCTTCTGTGTAAATCAAAGCTCTTCAACAAGTTAACATGGGTAAAATAAAGTTCCATTCTGTACAACTGATGAAGAACATAAGATTTTGCATCTTCTATACAAGTCCCTGTGTTACTTCTGGAACATGAAACTCTTTCTTTGATTCTTTTTTTTTTTTTTTTTTTTTTAGCTGAGCCATCTTGCCACCTGTTGGTAGCTCAGTGGCAGATCAGCTGGGGCCAGACTTCGAACCGCTGTTGCTCAGAGCTTGCACTCTTGAGCGAGCTCTTAACCAACTGAGCCACTTGGCTGGCCCTCTTTCTTTGATTCTTAAAGTCCGTACTGTCCAATTACAGCATCCTTTCCCTAACTTTGTTGCCGGGACCTCAGGTCCAATACCAGGCATGAGTTAAGCATCTGCTTATGTTCTTCCCCCCTTATCGCATTCCCTGACAGCATTTCTAGACATTTCAATATCTTTGTTGACCCTTTGTTACTGCCTCTAGCCTCATGATTTTTTGACCTGCTTGTCATGACAATCTCCTTCTCCAAATAGCAACCACAGAGTAATAACTTTACTGTTACATGATACTGCTCTGTTTTCAAAAGCTTGGAATTGGCATGCTGTTCTCACACTCTTTCCCTTTCTATGACCCTAATTCAGCCACTAACTATTGGGACCCAACCAACTTATACTCTTCAGTAACCTGCTTCTGGTCTCACCTACTTTCCTGTCCAATTTAGATACTATGGTCAGGTATTTTTAACTTGTCTTCATTAATATTCCAGGCCTTCCTAGTGTCTTGCTGTAACCAATTTACTATCATTTTATATGATTCATTCTCATTTCTGCTTCTGGGCTACAGATCATTGCCAAAGAAAATGCTGGAATTATGCCAACCTGATCTACTACACATCATGTTAACTTCAACTGGGCCTGCATTTCTGCTCAACAATCCCCTCACGCATGTCTTTTTTGTCTCCCTAGAAGACCACAATGATCTTCTAA
>NW_017731775.1:1709293-1714552 GCF_001890085.2 Hipposideros armiger
TCCCAAACAATACAGAATACCATGACTTGAGAATGTATGATGAATGTCTGTGCCATCTGAATGAATGACTCTTTTCCCACTTCATTTGCTCTGAGAATTTGAGTAAATTCTTCTTGTTTTCTGAGCTTCTTTTGAACACAGCTAATAATCATTCACTTACAAAATGCCTAGGGTAAGAATATCTCCTAGCTGAAAAAAAAATATATCTATATATATATATATTTAATTATATATATAATTAATAACAGCATAGTACAAAGTTTCAGAATATTATTACAGTATTTAATCTGAGAGAACAAATACATGTAACTGAGGCCTATTAAATAGTGAAGAACAAAAAATTCTTTTTGGAAACCAAAATATATTCAATGAAAATTATTAGGTAACAAATTTAATGCAAACAAATCAATTTTATTGTAACCCTTTGAATTTATTCTGTACTCCCTTCTCAGTTGAGAATGGAAAAATGTGGAATTAATATATTAATAAAATAAATAAAATAGGATTTTTACTTTGTGATTTAGAAAGGGGAGATATTAGACAAGTCTTAGCACCTCAATTTTCATCTGCAAAATAAGCACAATAATACTTTCCTATCTACTTCCCAGAATAGCTGTCAGGATTAATTTAGGTCAGGTCAACTGTAATGAACAATACAAATGGTATTTTTTTTTTTAGAGAAGGTCCCCGTTTTAAAGCCTATGCTATATTTACTCTGACGATTCAGACATGTCATTAGAGTATGTGGGGCAGGTCATGCAATATTGTGAAGGATAAGAAGAACCCTGGAAAGGAAACCATCCTAGGTGAAGAGAGAATTAAGGTGAGCTCAATTGTTGTCTAGGATCAATGGCTCATATCAGTGGGTGGGATGGTTTTATTTATAGCATGCTAGCTCTTTCATGCCACACTTATGCTAGGGCCCTGAGGAGAGAAAGTACAAAATTTAGAAGAGCTGTTTCACTGAAATTTCTGTAAAATACTGAGAATGTAAGATGACTCTTTTGTAACCTAGGAACAGTACAAAGCATAAATGTACCCTTGCTGCCTCCATTTCCTCACCTATTTTTGTTTCAAACACTTCACTCTTCTTAGTTGGTAGGTCAAATTGACCTCAGCTGCTCTACAGCAAAGACTTTGAGAAAGTTCAACAATGGCTGCCTAAGAGCTAAGTCCAAGGTCTCTCTCACTAGTCTCTCTGGAATACAGCTGTGTTCATCACTTGGAAATGTTCTTCTTTTGCCTTGTGGGACACTATCCTAGTACCTCCCTGACTGTTTATTTCTCCTTTCCCCTTGCTGGTTTCTCTCTGGTCATTTCTCCTCCCTTCTTGCTGGTTCCTCTGCTGCAGCCCACACACCAGGATTGGAAAGAAAAGGAGTCAGCCTTTACACCTGTCCTCTTTTCACTATATACACTTTAGGATTCTGTGTAATCTGTTTNTTGCTTCCATATCTTGGCTATTGTAAATAATGCTACAAAGAATATAAGAATGCACATGTCTCCTCAAAGTAGCATTTGTGTTTCTTCTGATAAATACCCAGAAGTGGAATTACTGGGTTCTTCTTTGTCTCTGTTAAAGCCTTTGTTTTAAAATTTATTTTCTCAGGTATAAGTGTTGGTACCTGAGATTTTGGTTTGTTTGTTCCCGTTTTTTTCATGAAATATCTTTTTCCATCCCTTTACTTTCAGTCTGTATGTGTCTTTTGATCTGAAGTGGTCTCATAGGCAGCGTATGTAAGAGTCTTGTTTTCTTATCCATTCAGTCACCCTATCTTTTGATTGGAGCATTTAACCTATTTACATTGAAAGTAATTATTGATAGATATGTAGTTACTGCCATTTTATTATTCATATTTTTGATATTTTTTTCTTCTTATAGAAGCTCCTTTAATATTTCTTATAACACTAGTTTGGTGGTGATGAACTCTTTTAGCTTTTTCTTGTCTGGGAAGCTCTTTATCTGTCCGATTCTAAATGATAGCTTTGCTGGGTAGAATAATCTTGATTGTAGGTCTTTGCTTTTCATCACTTTGAACATTTTGTGCCAATCCTTTCTGGCCTGCAAAGTTTCTGTTAAGAAATTAGCTGACAGTTATGGGAGCTCCCTTGTAAGTAACTAACTGCTTTTCTCTCACTGCTTTTAAGATTCATTCTTTGCCTTTAATCTTTGACATAATAATTATGATGTGCCTCGGTGTGGGCCTCTTTGGGTTCATCTTGTTTGGGACTCTGTGCTTACTAGGCTTGTATGTCTATTTCCTTTGCTAGGTTAGGTAAGTTTTCTTTCATTATTTCTTCAAATAGGTTTTCAATTCCTTGCTGTCTCTCTTTTCCTTCTGGTACCCCTATGATATAAATGTTGGTACACTTGATGTTAAGCTACCCTAATTTTCTCAAATTTTTTGGATTCTTTTTGTTTTTGCTGTTTTGTTTGGGTATTTTCTGCTACCTTATCTTCTAAATTTCTGTTTCGAACCTCTGCTTCTTTTAATCTACTGGTGATTCTCTCTAATGTATTCTTCATTTCTGACTTTTTGTTTTTATGTTTTCTATCTCTATTTTTGTTTCTTATCTCTTTGTTAAAGTTCTCGCTGAGATCACTGAGCATTCTTATAACCAACTTTTTTTTCCTTTTTAAATTTGTTTATTGGGGAACAGTGTGTTTTCTCAGGACTCATCAGCTCTGAGTCAAGTAGTTGTTTCAATCTAGTTGTGGAGGGCGCAACTTAGTGGCCCATATGGGGATCAAACTGGCAACTTTGATGTTATGAGCACTGGACTCTAACCAACTGAGCTAACCAGCTGCCCCTATAACTAGTGTTTTGAAATCTGCATCTGGTAGATTACTTGTCTCTATTTTGTTTAGCTCTTCTCCTGGAACTTTGTTCTGTTTTTCAGTTGGGACATGTTTCTTTGTCTCACCATTTTGGCTGCCTCGCTGTGCTTATTTCCATGTATTATGAAGAGCTGTTATGTTTCCCAGTCTTAGTAGAGTGGCTTTATGTAATAAGTGTTCTGTGGGGCCCATTGGCACAGTCTTTGGTCATCTGATCTCCAGGTGCTCCAGGTGTGTCCTTTCTGTGTTTTTTGTGTGCCCTCCAATTGTAGTTGAGCCTTGGTTGCTGTTTGCATGTCAATAAGATAGATTGGTCCTCAGGCTGATTGGTTGTTAGGACTGGTTGTAACTTNGCTTTCGATACTGGTGAGGATAATAACTTATGCTTGCAGAAATCTGGAGAAAAATTAAAGCTAGAAAAAGAGGAACTCAAGGATTATGAGCTTACTATTTATTTTTTCCTTCTCACTGCAATGTTCTAATTTCTTTAAGGCTTTTTTTTTTTTGGCCCAGTTTGCAGGAGTAGATGTTTTTTCCCAGAACTTCTGACCAACTTGCTCCTAACCCTCCCTTCCTCCCTGCAGCACACAGCTTTCCAGGGGACACATTTTGGGCAGTAACAGTCCTTCCTCTCGCCTTTACTCTCAAACTCTAGAGCAGTAGGATGGAAGAAACAAAAGAAGAAAATGAATGTTATCAAATTATTAACACTATAATTTTTCTTCCCTTTTACTTTCAAGAGATATGCCTGTTCTGTTTCACATAGAAAGGAGGAAGGCACACCTAGGGATTGATAAATTCGTAAAACGGAGAAAAATCTTTTGGCTCCATCCTGAATTCCAGCTGTAGCCCAAACAAAACAAAGCAAAATCAGAAAGGAAAACTGTGAACTCAAGACAGAGCAACAGCTGGATATTTAGCCGACTACTGTGTAAATAAATAATTAGAGACCAAATTAGTATGATTAGTGCATGATGGCTTTTCTTGCCAAAGTGCTACAATCAGTTGCTTTGAATTTGCCCCATCATCCTTGCAAGTTGCAGTTCCACGGCCTGATGGATCCTGTGGGTCTCACAATAGGACACCGCAGATGTGGAGAGCAAGCGCTCTCTGCCTATTAACTGGTCACACTTCTAGAACACTTTTCCTTCACTTGTAAATTTGTAAAAATAATACCAGAAAATATATTTTACCAGTTATTATTTTCTTCAAAGATAGAGTCCTCTGCAGCTTTCATCTCTGTTCCCAGGGTTCCAGGGACTAATCAATGTGTGTCACAGGGTAGTTGGGAAATGCTTTTCAAATGGTAGAAGGAATGATATTGAGAGAAAGTTGGTTTAATTTAAGGAGCATGTTAATAACCCATTTCTTTAATGGACCTCTATAGTCTTGGCATTTAAAATAACAATAATGATTCCTCGATCTCAAGTAATATAACAGTACATTCACAGTGTTTCTTCTTAGTAGACTGTGGTTTGATGTTTTTCACATTTAATGTTTAACTTTGGTGCTTATAGTTTTCATAAGATTACTGTCTAGAAGTCAGTCAACACTCGTGAATTCTGAAAATATTTGTTAAAATTTCCTCATCTAAGCAGGAGAAGGTAACCAAATTTAAAACAATGGCGTTTTAGTTTATGTTGGATTCAAACCCCAGCAGATAAATTTGTGGAGCCTGTATTTATGGCCAGTGAAGACCTCTTTCTCATTCTGAGCTTTGCCACCTCAGAAGGCTCTTGAATAGTCCAATGTTTGTCCAAAGTATGACCTACAAGGCACTCTCCTGGGTGTGAGCCCTGGTGTTGTGACATGAGGCAAGTCACTCCACATCTCAGTCTCAATTTCCTCACCCAGAAAATGAAGATTCAGTTATTCAGCAAGTTTTCATGAACTCTCACTTGTAAATATCCAATGCTAGGAATGTAGCAGTGAGCAAACCCCAAATATCCATGCTGTCCTAGAACTGACATTTTATGGAGGGAGGAAACAAACAAATTCCAGTGGGGGTGAACACACTCTGAGGAAAATTAAGCAGGGAAACCCGACAGAGAATGATGGGCCGGGAACGCTAGTTCTCTAAGGTGGTTGACAAGCCCCTGATAGGATGGCGCTTTACAAAGCCCCTAGAGAAGTCCGAGATGAGCCCTGTGGGTTTGAGGAGTGACTGTCGCAGACAGAGGAAGCGGTCATTGCAAAGTCCTGGGATGGGGCCAGCCTGCCTGTTAGAGGAACAGCGAGGAGGCCAGCAGGGCGGGCTCCGTAAGTCGTGGCTGGAGCTGCAATCTTCCCTTCCCGCCGGCCATCACCACACCTCCCAGCAGACGGGAGAGCCCTGGGCACTGCAACCTTGGCGCCACGGCGCCGGGGACCTGGCGCGGGGCTGGTGTCAGAGCCTGGGAGATGCTGGGCCACGCGGCCAC
>NW_017731775.1:1720365-1728704 GCF_001890085.2 Hipposideros armiger
TTTGTGGAAGTGGTTGGGTGGTGCTGTAGTGTGGTCTCAAGCTGGCCACCAGGTGTATTGGTTCTGGGACTCATTCAAAGGGGCTCTGTTGCAGGCCAACTTCAGCTGCTCCTTGTGCCTTGACCAGAGCCACTTGGTATGAGCTACAAAGTGATCTGCAGATGTTTGCCACTTTTGCTGGGCTTTGGAGTTCATGGGAAAGGCCAAGTTGTGAACTGAGGCCGGCTGCCACTCATGCCAGGTTTGGGGCTGCTTAGCAAGAGCTATCGGGCACACTGAGGCCAGATGCTGCTTGCTTGTGGTTTGTGAACATTTGAGAGAGTTTAGGAAAGTCTGCAGCATGAGTCTAGACAGACCATTTGTATGGAAAAGGCACTGGAAGTGGCTTGGTTGGGCCTACAAGTTGGGTGGCACAGGGTTTCAGGGAATCACCAGGGCAGGGTGAACTGGAGAAAGTACAGCAAAGCAAGCCCAAAGGGAGTGCAAGGAAGGAAATAATAAAGACCAGAGAAGAAATAAATGAAATAGAGACCAAAATAAATAATACAAAAGATCAATGAAACCAAGATCTGGTTTTTTGAAAAGATAAAATCGATAAACCCTTAGCTAGTCTCACCAAGAAAAAGAGAGAGATGACCCAAATTAATAAAATCAGAAATGAAAGAGTAAAAGTGACAACAGATGCCACAGAAATACAAGAAATTGTAAGAAAATACTACGAGCAATTATATGCCAACAAATTTGACAATCTGGAAGAAATGGATAAATATCAAGGAGTGCTATACTGAATTGTACGGTAAGAGTGTTTAGTTGGTAAGAAACTGCCAAACTGTCTTCCAATGTGACTGAACCATTTTGCATTTTCACCAGGAATGAGTGAGAGTGCCTGTTGCTCCACATCCTGACCAGCATTTGGTGCTGTCCATGTTCTGGGTTTTGGCCATTCTAGTATGTGTATAGTGGTTTCTCATTGTTATTTTAATTTGCAATTTCCTGATGACAAAGATGTGGAGCGTCTTTTCACATACTTATTTGCCACCTGTATGTCTTCTTTGGTGAAGTGTCTGTTCAGATCTTTCGCCTTTTTTTTATTTTTTATGCTGAGCCATCCCGCCACCTGTTGGCAGCTCAGCAGCTGCTCGGCTCGGGCTGGGAATTGAACTGCTGTTGTTCACAGCTCAAACTCTTGAGCGTGCTCTTAACCAACTGAGCCACTCGGCCGGCCCCTCTTTTGCCTATTTTTAATCAGGTTGTTTGTTTGCCTGTTGTTGAATTTTTAGTGTTCTTTATGTATTTTATATAATATTCCTTTATCATATATGTGTCTTTTCAAATATTTTCTTTGAGTCTGTGGATTGTCTTCTCATTCTCTCGACTTTTTTTTTTCATTGAGCAGATGTTTTAAATTTTGATGAAGTCCAGCTTATCAATTATTTCTTTTATAGGTGGTGACTTTTGTATTGAAGACACAATTTTGAAAGAAAAATGAGTTCAGTTTTGTCCTTGTCGAATTTGAGTCCTTTTGGAACTCATGAAGAGAGGCCCCCTTTGGACATCTAGTTGGACACAGCACACTAATCTCAGGAGAAAGGGTTTGGCTCATACATCAGGTTTTGTTTGTTTGTTTGTTTGTTTGTTTTTTCTCTTTGTCTTCTTCCCCAGTGCTCATGGAAGCTTAGTTCCTCCTAAAGTCACTGCGGTGCATGTCACTGTCTCTCTTGGAGGCCTCCTCACACTGCAATTAATGGCCTCCTCTTCACAAGTAGGAAGGCAGCATTCAGAGATTTTAAAAAACAAAAAACAAAAACTTGTGTTCCTTGGCATTCCAGGACCACTTTTCAGTCTCTGCCATTCAGGAAACAAAAGCTTTCTATAAGACTGTTCTCATTGCCGAGGCTTGGTTTTACACTAAGAGATTCTTGGCCTTAGAGTCCCAAATATGGTCTGGGAAATCTGATTTTCAGCTGCAAAATGGTATGTGAGAGAGACAGAATTCAATTTGAATTCNATCATATCCATTTAGCCTATATTATCTTCCCAAGCCCACTTCTCACAGTCTAAGTGTGGATAGCTAGTATCTTTTTTCTAGTCTGAAGTTGGCATATTCGCCATTGTCCTGCTCCTGAGGATCTCAATGGCTCTATCTGTACCCACAGCTGTTTAAGGCTGGGCTAGCACAGTGGTCACAGATTCATGGAGCCCCTGTGTCAACAGAATGACTTCAGATGTTATAGCTACAATTTTGATAAAGCCACGGAAAATATTTAAAATTCAATTGAATATCAATATATCATCTGTAAGTCTTGAGGCTGAAAATGCAGAATTCCAAAGAATTTAAAGATCTCTCTCTGTCCCTCTCTTTCATTTGTAGAATGACAATGTGCAAAATCTGATTAACTGATCAACCTGAGTGGGAGTTGCAGACATCTGTGAATAGACTGAAGAACTAGGAATGTGTTTAGCTTGAATACATGGATGTGGGTCAAGTGGCGCTTCTTTTGAGTTACAGCGTCGTTGACATAGCGATTATAAGTAGGACTTGTGAGTCTCCTCAGCA
This sequence comes from Hipposideros armiger, assembly GCF_001890085.2. Taxonomy (NCBI): domain Eukaryota; kingdom Metazoa; phylum Chordata; class Mammalia; order Chiroptera; family Hipposideridae; genus Hipposideros; species Hipposideros armiger. The sequence continues at coordinate 1,722,923 of NW_017731775.1, forward strand.
CTGCCAAGAGGAACACACTGTGCTGGTTAACATCTGTTCAGTTAGCTGGAAAGGCAATTCTCTTCCCTAATGGATGAGACTCTTTCAAACAGGATTAAGTATAACAATGGTTAAGAGAAGTAAAATCCTGGCATTACCCCAATAAACTTTAATTAAAAAAAAATCCTGGCATTAGTATTTTGAGGTTAAGAAGAACTATGAGTATACTTAGTGTTTAACGTACTTGTATTTTTAAAGAAAATATGACCTGTTAGAAAATCTTACAACTTATGTAAGTTTATACCATTTTGACAGGCTACCCAGTAGTTGAATTTCCCTCTTGCCATAAACAACTGGAGAACTGGACAAAATATATCAAACAACTGTTTCAGATGCTGGAAAATAGACAGCAGAGACCTGTAGCCTAGAAAGAAAGAAAAAACTCAGGTGAAACCAACATTTTCCCTGCCTTTTTACCTGGAGGCACTTTCTTTCTGTTTTTATAAATAAATATATTTTTATTTTTCATTACAGTTGAAATTCAATATTCTATTAATTTCAGATGTACAATACAGTGATTACACATTTATATACCTTACAAAGCGATCACCCCAATAAATCCAGTACACATCTGACACCATACATAGTTCGTACAATACTACTGACTGCATTGCCCATACTATACTCTACATCTCATAACTATTTTGTAATTACCAATTTGTAATCNCTCTTGAGCGAGCTCTTAACCAACTGAGCCACTCGGCCGGCCCTATATCTTCTTGATTAATCAATTCTTTTATCATTATGAAGCATCCCTCTTGATGTGTGGTAATATTTCATTGCCTTCAAGACTATATTGTCTGATGTTAATATAGCCATTCTACTCTCTAATAGTTGCTATTTGTGTAGTCTATTTATAATATCTTTTTACTTTCAGCCTATTCGTGTGTTTGAACCTAAAGGGTGTCTCTTACAGACAGATTATAGTGGGATTTTGCTCTTTTATCCAGTCTAACAATCTCTTCCTTATGAATAAAGCACCTGCTCCATTAACAGTTACCATATTTTGCTGTGTATAATGCACACCTTTTTGCCCAAATTTGTGAAGGAAAAAATAAAGACGTGCATTATACATGGGTGGTACTAATTCTGTATCTATATAAATGTTTTTAATTCTTTTATTTATGCTTATGAGTTAAAAGTGTAACTCTAGAAATTGATAACGATATCCGTAAGCAAAATTATACCCTGGAATATGACAATCGGTTTTGTTGAATTTCTGATGAACTTGCAATGATGAAGAATTCTTGGCTTTCTATGTGTAAATACCATAAATTTGTTGCTGGTACATAAAATTTCTTGTATCATAATATGTTTAAAAAATGCTAAAATTTCTTTATAATATAAAAAAACACAAGTACCTAAATGTAAGCAAATAAAAATTTGAGGTAAAAAACTAAAAAGAAAGTTTTTTTCCCTGAAATTTTGGGCCAAAAACATGGATGTGCATTATACATGGCAAAATACAGTAATGTAATTACTGGTGTGATTGGATTTCTACGTGCTATTTTAGTATTTGTTTTCTATGTCTTGTGTATTTTTTGTTTCTCTGTTTCTTCTATAATATTCTCTTTTGTGTTAAACAAATAGTTTTCAGTGTTATCATATTATTTCCTCTATTAACTTTTTGAATTTTTCAAAGTTATTTTGTTACTAGTTATTCTAAGGAATGAAAATGCAAGTCTACCTCAGGTTTATGCTGACTTAATTCCAGCAAAACATAGCAACATTGTTAGCAACGTAGCTCCATTTTTCTCCTCCTCTTTTGTCTATTACACACACACACACACACACACACACACACAATCTGTATGTTACATACTCAACAATAAAGTTTTACAATTATTATTTAAAAGTATATTTTTAAGGAAATTATGAAGAGTTTTAATTTATGTACATATTTATAATTTCCAGTGTTCTTTATTTCTCCCTGCGGATTTTGGTCTGTGCCTGGGAACACTGTATTAAGCCTTAAGGGCTTCCTTTAGTGCTATTTGTAGGACAGGTCGGCTAGTGATACATTCTCTCTGTCTTTGTTTACTTGGGAGCATGTTCATTTTGCCTTCATTTTTTTTTTTTGATACAGAATTGTTCGTTGATAGGATTTTTTTTTATAAATCAGCACTTGAATATGTCATTCTACTGCTTTCTTTCCTTCATTGTTTCTAATGACATCAATCATCAATCACATTGTTTCTCTGTACATGATGAGACATTTTTTTCTTTCTGCTTTCAAGATCTTCTCTTCATTTTTGTGTTTCAGTGGCTTGACTATGATAAGTCCAGGTGTGAAATCTGTTTTCTATCCTTTTTGGTATATGTGGAACTTCTAAAATTTGTTGATTATTTCTCATTAAATTTGGGAAGATTTTAGCTATTATTTCTCCACATATGTGTTTCCCCTCTTCATTTCTCTCCTTTCTTTCTGGTATTCTCATTTCATATATGTTGGTATGCTTAACATTGTCCCACATATCTCTGAGGCCCTATTTATCTATTTTTAATCTTATTTTGTTTTTTTCAGGCTGGATAATTTCTGTTGATCTATCTTTCAGTTCACTGATTTTTCTCTCTCCTCTAAAATCTTCTGTTAAATATAACAAATGAATTTTTCATATTGATTATTGAACTTTTCAACTTTAGAATTATCATTTGGTTCCTTTTCATAGTTTCTATTTCTCTGTTGAGAATCTCTATTTGTTGAGTCATTGTCATAATATTGTTCTATAATTCTTTGAACATGATTTCCTTTAATTCTTTGAACATACTTATAATAACTGACTTAAAGTCTAAGTTTGATAACTGATTCATTTGGGTCTACTCAAAATCAGTTTCTATTGACTAGTTTTTTTCCTGAGTATGGGTCACACTTTTCTGATTCCTTGCATGTTTACTAATTGTTTTGTTTTAAAATTGAAATTTTTCATAATAGGTAAGTTAGTTGTAACAACTCTGAATTATGACTTATTTTTCTGAGGATTTTGTTGTTTCTGTTTAAGTAACTTCCATGGTCTTAAACTGTATAACGTTTCTTCCCCATGACATGGCAGCTACTGTGGTTAATCCTGTGTCACCATAGCTTAGTGGTCAGTCAAGATTTGGGCAGAAATTTTTCTCAAATATTTTGAGCTTATAAGGCTTCCACTCTCACTAATCCAGTCTTTGTGTGGGTCAGGAAGCACATTCAGAATTCTACCCTTCTCATCTCTGCCTGGGCTTTAACTTCCCATCGGGCTCTCTTGAGTCTCCACTGTACACATGCATGGGTTCCCAGTAGGCCAAGGACATGTGGGCAGCTCATCTACTCCTTTTTATGAATCTCTCGTATCCAAGGTTTCTCTGTTCAATGTTTCATTGATTTGCAGCTTGTCCCAACTAGGATTATAACTTCAAGGCTGGAAGAGCTACAGGTTTCTTCTTTGGTTTCCTACTGAGTTTGACACTTTTAATGGACAAAGCCATGGGATTCTGATAATCCCCCAATTGAATCAGTCCCCTTTGGTACCAAAGTTGGTGGTTTCCATGTCCAGCCTAAGGCCGGTAAAACTACTGTTCTCACTGACTGAACTGGGAGGAAGGATGGAAGCAGTCCCTGTGAGGAAGGTCACAGACTCTCACTGCCCTTACCTGAAGTTCTACAAAACTTTTAAGGATAAACGCATCTCAATTTGTNACTTTTTAAATTATTTGCATTTTCCCCCAAATGCCTCTGCCTAATTCATGCTCTATGCCATTGGTTGTGTTTGCTCCTTGTTGGTCAACCCTAGTGAACACAACTTCTCTTTTTATATCAAGCCCAAGGGTTCACCTCATCTATGAATTCCTTCTGCTTTCTCCTGTCATGTCAGGTAGACCTGACTCCCTCCTTGATGGTTTTGTCTGAACAATGCACAGTTTCTATCACAGCACCTGTTACTTTTTATTACATGTATCTTGGCACATGTATCTCCTCCTTCTCCTCGACTATGTTCCTGGAAAGTAGGGCCATTTTTCAATTTCATATTTCCAGTATCCAGTATATCACACATTACAAGCACTAAATACCTATTTATTGAGAAAATGATGGGCCAGGTCCTGTGAAAATGCAGGTTTTGGTATTTCCTTGAGCTATAGAAAATGTTGAAATCTTTGGTCTAAGATTTGTTTCTGAGTAGCTGTGTGACCTTAGTTGATTCACCTCTCTGACTTTGACTGAGGGTGTTGGAGTAGAGACACTCAGGAGCCCATTCAGCTCTAACACACTCAACCCTCAGTGTCTTCTGCATAGACTTTTTATTTTAAAGTGCTGCCATATTTCATAGGTACGTAACATACTTTTCTGTCCCAAGAAAAAGAAATGAGTTTTCTAAATTAGGATAAAGATTTAAAATTATTACTTATTTATTTATTTTTTTTTAGCTAAAGCAAATATCCCGGACATTTATAGAAATTTTCAACACTGAATAAAAAAATTCAAAGTCAAATGAAAAAGGCAAGACAATAGCAAAATACAGGATATAGTCAAGAAACAGCAAGTACCTTGGGTGGCTGAGACACTGGGCATAAACGTGGGGGAAGACAAAGAAACGTTTGGAAAGCTAGGCTGGGCAGATTGCAAAGAGGTTGCATAGTCAAGGGACAATAGGGAACTATAGGCATGTCAACCTAGCTACACTATTTTGGATTAATCATATCAGGGAAGATAAAGAATTTTCAATATTGAATTCTGGAGTGACATACTAAGAGCCTGAACTAATATGTTAGTAAAAACTGAAAGAAAGTTAAGAAGACAAATATTGCAGTGAACAAATACTCTGGCCTTGGGTACTGATTAAATATGGGGATAGATAATGAGAAAATGACGCCTTATTTCATGTCTGTATACTGAGAAGGAGAGGTACAAATCTCAGGAATATGGAAGCCAAGAAATTTGAGAGATGGCAGGAGTTTGGTTTTGGATATATCGACTTTGAGATGATAATGGGGTGTTTTGCAAGAATGTATAGTAGATATCTGAAAATTAAAAGAGGGAGAACCTGAAGGTGAGACTTAGGACTGGGTGTTTGAAAGAGCCAAAGAAAGAAATTAAGCAGAAAACCTTGAGGTGAACATCAAGTAGAATCAGAATGTTAGATTTTAAGTAGGACCTCAGAGATGAGCTAGTTTAACTTTCTTATTGTATAGATAAGGAAATTAAATTCCCAAGACTTCAAGGAAGGCTTAAGGGGCTAACTTATATCGTTATATTATGAGTTACTCACCTATAAATGAAGAAGGATTTGAGGCTACTTTTTAATAGGTAAATCATAGAGTGATTTTGTTTTTGCCAAGGAAATATTTTATCGTTTTTTTTTTTTAATTCAGCAGAAAGAAGTGATCTTGCCTAAAAGGCATATTTTTCTTGGTTATTTGAAGTGTTTTATTTTATTTAAAAAAATAAAACTAGTTGTAGATCCCAGGTTAAAATAGAAATATTAAATATAATATGGAATTAGTGCTCAGACATGGGGCTAAAACTCAAGATCAAAGCTATATGCTTTAGAGAAAACATGATCTCATCCCCCTGTTTGTTTTCAAATACTCAGACCTGTAATTTGATAGCCTAAAGAAAAGAAAAGAAAAAAAAATGGAACTGACACCCAGTGTCTTGAACTGTTAACAGAACAATGTGGTATATTTTCCTTTGCCAAGCCATTTGAATAAATGATGCATTCATCCCTCTGGCTGGACACTTTAGGTTAAGAATCGGTTTACATGCCAACAG
>NW_017731775.1:1730599-1732940 GCF_001890085.2 Hipposideros armiger
AAAAAAATATATATATTATAAGAATGTTTATTTTTAGCACTATTTATTGGTCAAAGACTAGAAGCAACCTAAAAATCCAGTAATAGTGGATCAATTAAACACATTCTGAGAGAGTCTTGTTCACTTTTCATCAAATTTCCTCTGATTATATTTTTCATAGCTATAATGCATAAGCAAAATCAGAAAACTGATGCTTGTGCAATACTATTAACCTAGGTATACAGACTTTGTTTGGACTGAGTATTGGATATTAACAAAGACTTTTTTTGCATATATTGAAATGATCAGGTGGTCAGTCCTCCTTTCCTAGGATAAGCCTCACTTAGTCATTATGCGTAATCCATTGGTTTGTTAGTATCTTCTTAAGGAGTTTTGTATCTACATTCATGTGAGATATTATTCTATAGCTTTCTTGTAATGGTTTTGTCTGGCTTTAATATTAGGGTAATACTGACCTGATAAAATACGTTCAGTGTATTACCTCTGCCTCTAGCTTTTGTGAAAGCGTTTTTGTAGTGTTGGTGTTATTTCTTTCTCAAATATCACCAGAGAGTCCATCAAAACCTGTCCTTTGGTTTGTGGGAAGACTTTAAAATACTAACTCAATTTTTTTAATTGAGATAAAATTGGTATATAACTTTATATAAGTTTCAGGTGTACAACATTATAATTCAATATTTGTATACACCTAATTCAATTTCTTTATGTGGCAGGAAGAATTAGAAAATGGCTCCAGATTCCTGCTCCATAATGTATGCACCCTGCCCTTGGGTGCTGGGAATCTGATCGGTTGTCACTCCTGTGACTAGGTTATGTTCTAACAAAGGCAAAGATGAAGGGATGTTGGGGACATCCCTTAGGATGTCTCAAGTGAGTTGATTCAGAGTTTTAAAAGGGTAAGCATGTATTAACAGGTTGAAAGCACTTAAAAGAGCAACTGGGCACTCCCTAAAAAGGAATTATCTTGCTGGCCTTAAAGAAGTAAGCTGCCATGTTGTGAGAGAATCTGTGACAGAACCATGTGTCAGGGGACCTCAGGCTGCCTCTAGGACCTAAAGGCAACTTCTAGCTGACAGCCAGCAGGAAACTGGGGTCCTCAGTCATAAAGTAGCAAGGAAATAAACTCTTCCAACCACCTTAATCAGTTTGACAGCATATCTTTTCCCAGTCAGGCCTCCAGATGAAAACACAACCCAGCTGCCACCTCAGTTTCAGTCTTGTGAGACTCTGAGCAGAGAGCCTAGCTAAACTGTATCCAGACTCCTATAGAAACTGAGGTAATAAATGTCTGTTGTTTTAAGATGCCTATTTTGTGGTAGTTACACAGCAATATAAAATGAATACACTTGATATATAGATATATTCAGGTTTGATATTTCTTCTTGAGGGACATTTATTAATTTGTGCTAGTTTAGGAATTTTTCTGTTTCATGTAAGTTGTCTAATTTTTGTCAGAAATTGTGCATAATATTTCTTTATAATCTCTGGTAGGGTCTATACCAGTACTCTCTCTTTTATCCCAGATTTTGGCAATTTTCCTTGTCAGTCTTGACTTATCAATTTTGTTGACATTTCAAAGAACCAGCATTTGGATTAATTGATATTTTGTGTGTGTTTATGATTTCTATTTCATTGATTTCTCCTTTGATCTTTATTATTTACTTCCTTCTGCTAAATTTGATTTTCATTTCATTTTTTCCTAGCTTCTTAAGATAGAAGCTTAGATTACAAAATTTAGATATTTTTCTAATGTAAATATTTAAAGCTGCAAATATCCCTCTAAGCAATGCTTTAGATGCATCCCATAAACTTTGATACGTTTGTTTTTTGATTTTCATTCAAGATATCTTCTAAGTTCTTTTGTGATTTTTTTCTTTAACCTACAAGTTATGTGGAAGTCTGCTACTGAATTTTCAAATATTTTGAGATTTCTCACATTTCTTTCTGTTGTTAATTTCTAATTTAATTAAACTGTGGTTGAATGTATTTTGTTGGATTCAACCCTTTTAAATTTATGGAGACTTGTTTTATGGTCTATCATATAATCTATTATGGAAAATGTTCCACATGTACTTGAAAAAAATGTGTATTGTGCTGTTTTGGGTGCAATATTTTGTATATTAAGTTATGTTAAATCAGTTCAAGTCTTGTATAGCATTATTAATTTGCTATCTTGTTTTCTCATCAGTTACTGAGAGAAGAGTATTATAGTCTCCAGCTATCATTATTGAATTTCAGTTCTCCTTTCAATTAGGTTCATTTTGTTACATTTTGGCTCTGTTGTTAGTTGCAAATAAATTAATAATTGTTATATCTTCTTTTTTTTCTTTTTTTTAGCTGA
>NW_017731775.1:1736265-1737793 GCF_001890085.2 Hipposideros armiger
TTTTTTTTTTTTCCTCAGGGGGTTTGCTGACTTCTTAACACCACCATGGCTAGAATTTCAAGTCATCTGTTGTTTATATTAGGGCTACTGGAAAAGTCCAATGAAAATCACTGTTTTGGGTTTGTAAGGCCCTTGCTCACAGAGTCACAAGTAATTGCATATCCTTCTGCTGCCACTGTCTGATTTTTTTCATCTGTGTACATGGCTGTCATGGCTGCTTCACCATGGTTCTTTATAATGCTATGAGAAATACATAATGTGCATGTTTGGTCTCTAGCCTCTTCCTGTTCCGTGAAGCAAAGCTACAGAAAAGTAGGTCGACCACGTTGTTTCAGTTGATTATTGTTGTGTAGGCAATGTGCAGATCTTTAGTGGTGGAGATAAATGGTGGGCAAGAAACCATAAAACCAGGAATTGTAATCATCTTATTAAAGAATAGAATCCCAAGAAGAGAAAAATAAATAAAATGTTTTTGCTAGTGAACCCACCTGGAGCCTTTTCCCCAAACCACAATCTATCCACTGATTAAAAGCATCCCACTTATGAGTAGATTTTGGTTTACTTAATCAAATTCCAGTAGCATAGGTTACATAGATGAGTGGATTTTGGTTTACTTAATCAAATTCCAGTAGCATAGGTTTGCCCAGATTCATTTTGATTGCAAAAATGCTTTCAATCAGTGAGTTGTGAAAGAAATGTTTAGATTTNATATCATTTATTCATAACTCTATCAGGTGTCTATACAACAAAATGCTTATGTACTTAATATATTTATTCATTTTATTTACTATGACTATAAGACTATGCATTAAAATACTTTTTTTCTGGACTGGGTTATGAAAATTATCATAAGTATTGAGGTGCTAAAAATATCATAAATATGTGGCAGAGTTTTGAGAAATATTTATTAAGCAAACATATTAATTTCTTAATTAGACATTTCTTAATTAGGCAGATAGAAATGGGTATCTTGTTACTTAATGAAAGGAACTGTTGAATGTTTTCTTTGTTTTGTGCACCTGAGTTTTTACACCTAGGCAATGTATGGGATGGATGAGAGATTAGCCTACTTTTGAGGAAGCAAAGAAGGGGAGATTGTGAGGGGTAGTGAACAGAGAACAGCAAGATGCACTGAACCACAAGGGCTTTCTCCAGGGAGTCATGAGGTAGTAGAGGGTCTGGACATCAATTTCTTTCAAGCACTCCATGCCCTGTGCTCCCAGGGTTCCTGGCATCCCACTTTGAAGATCAAGCCCCAGTTCCCAGGCAGTGAGGAAAATGGTCAAATGAGGTCTTCATTTTCCATCTCTGCTACTGCAAAAGAGCTAACCTCTCTCTATCTTCTCTTCCTTCCTCTTTTTTGTTTTTTCATGTTTTTAATTACATTATCTCCCCTACAACCATCTTCAGTTTCTTTCTTTCCAAATGCTTTTCCTTATGCCACTAAACTTGCCAGGTCTTTCCTGTTTGTGTTAAAAAAAAATTAAACAAATCTCTTCACTTGATCTTGCTGCCTCATCTATCTATC